>NC_137103.1:43533957-43723957 GCF_949357685.1 Gobio gobio
TGAAACGAGGCTTGGACCCAGAAACCGGTGTTCCTTATGTCAGTCACGACTTAACAAGCGGATACTGTCCGACATGACAATGGAAGTAGGGTTGGGTATCATTTTTTTTCTTTCCGTACCGGTGCCAAACCGATACTTTTAAAACGGTACCGGTGCCTGAACTGATACTTTAAAAAAAAAAAAGCCACAAAACGAGGTGGATGAGATTAAAGAATGGCTTTTTATTGAATTATTTATTTATTTATTTATTTATTATTATTTAAATTGAACAATGTATTACATGTTTAAAGTATACTTAAATATATAAATATAAATAAATACAAAACACAATTTACTTAACAATTCACAGTAAAACTAAAGCCACCTAACCCAACTACAACAGGCCTAATTTAACTCTAAATAACAGTTACAGTAATAACAGCAGTCATCTGTATTCTTGGTATGCTACAAACCAGCTTCAATGTTCAGCTCTATTTTGCAGAAATATGACCATATTCTCTGGCTAAATATATTAGAACGCATCACCTTATTGTTACTGTCTGAAAGGATTGTTTTTGCCGCTTCCATAGACATCAGTGTGTATTTTTTGCTAGTACTTTTTACAGCATTTACATGTCTGAAACCTAAAATAAACATGTGGTTGAAAACACTGAATAGTTGTGATATGTGACGAGCGCTGAGCGTGTCTGTCTCTGGCTCGCCGCCAGCCAAAGCGCGAAAGCACGTTTGAATTTAAGTGGCACCGACATGAGGCACCGAAACCTGCGTTCTGATTCGGTCTGGTACATACCGGTTATAAAGGCCATATTGGCACCGGGTTTCGGTACCCAACCCTACAATGGAGAAATTATGCATCCGACCTTATATGTTTGATCCTGTTTCTGACGAAGATGCAGATTTTGAGGAACAACCAATTGTTTTGAGATTGGAAATTCTGAGTGGTAAGTTAAGTCATTATTTTCAGTAATAACCTGCAAAACGTATTGTCAGTACTATAACTTCAGCCTACATGTGAACTAGCTTACAACATTAACTTAAAACGTGACGGTTTACTCATAACGTCAGCAGTCACAAGTTTGTTTTTAGCATTGTAAAAATATTTTAATTATTATAATGCGTCACCGTATGATTTTACAATGATAGCTTCTTCCTTTGAATCACAAACTCTAAACAGCGAACTGGGTAGCGCGTAGATATGTTGTTTGTACAGTACAGTAAAGTTTTTATTTTAAACAAATTGATAGATGCCTTGTTGACTAGATGATCGTTTCAAAGTGGTGGAGAAGGTGACGTTAGCTAGAAGGATCGAGTGAGCTATAAGCATCTATAACGTAATTTGCTCCTGAGTTATGTGTTGATGATGAAATGTAGGCTAAATTATAATTCTATCTGACAAAAGCGATTGCTATGTACCTACGGTTGTATTTTGTAGATTTATATAACACTGGCAGGAAATAATATTAACCTTCGTCATTTGACATTTGTCATACTGTTATGTATGCTACTTGGAGTTTCCTATTGTTACTGCACTAGCATCTTGCGTTGGATCTAGACAACACGGGATATTATCGTTAATGTTGTCTCACTAAGAAACTTTCAATTTAACAGGAAATTTAGACAGTCAATAAAGTGGATAAAATCACTACTTACTGCTTGCATGAGTATAGTTGGAATTGCACCCTTCTTCAGTATCAGATGCTGAGCGAAGCCTGCTTGATATTTTCCCAGGTTAGAAAAACTGTCCGTGGTGAAATGGGCCGAGCAAACGAACATCTTTTGAATTAAATTTGTGCAGTATCCGGTTATAGATAAACATCAACCATGCCTGTTGACAGGTTTGTTCTGTGAGAAGTGTATGAAAAGTCCTCACGTCCCCTGCACAGCCTGGAACATAACATTTATTTCCATGATCTGCCATTTTTGCTATCCTCGCGTCACACTTGTTCACAATACCTGCAGAACTTCAGATGATTCGGCTGTGCAGTTCCGCCTGGCCTTGAACATGCAAATATTGGGGGCATACATAATAATGATTCCGCCTGTTGCGTAACAGTTGGTGTTACGTTGAGATTCACCTATTTTTCGTGGTGTTTTTCCACAAACGAGATTTACATATGCAGGAGGAAGCAATAGTGTTTGAGACTCACTGTATGTGATGTCCATGTACTGAACTCTTGTTATTCAACTACACCAGGGGTGTCCAAACTTTTTTTTAAAGGGGGCCGGATTCGATGTTGTGGACATACCCGGGGGCCGGTCCCTTTTCTATCATATATATATATATATATATATATATATATATATATATATATGACAAAAGCTTGAGCTGACAGTAGAGTAGCTTGAGACAGGACACAGGACACAGGAAATTTATAGATATTTAACACTATCTGTAAAACTTTCATCAACCAAAAAGTTTTATTAAAAGTGAAATTTTAATATTATTACGGAGTTAGAACTCTATTCTTATTTATATTTAATAAGTGCTCTATTTAGATCACAACATGTAAAACCACACTACAAAACATGCTTTTTTGACTTGGTATTTCTGTCTTTTTTTCCAGTCCAAATATCAAAAAATTCTTAAATCAAAATGCTTTTACTAAGGAAAATGACATCTTTTTTTCTTGATTCCTGGGGGAAAAAATCTAAATGAATTGATTTTTTGCTTGAAACAAACTAAATTATCTGCCAATGGATTAGAAAAATAATCTTCCAAAATCTTCCTTAAAGATTCCAAACAGAAACATTATTTTTCTTACCCCATTGGCAGATATATTTGCTTGTTTTAAACAAAAACTCACTTCAATTAAATTTTATTTTCCAGAAAACAAGAACAAATATCTAATGTCATTTAACTTATCTCGTAACATCTTGATATATTTAGACTAGAAACAGGACAAAAATACTAAATGACAGCATTTTTTGCAGTGCACATAAGGCAAAAAGTAATACATACATTATATATATATATATATATATATATATATATATATAATGTATGTATGTATATATATATGTATATATGTATGAATGGTATTTAGTCTATAGACAAATACAAATTCACAAAACTGCAAGTTTATGACAAAAAATAGTCTGCAATTTGGCCTTTATTACTCATTTAATACATGTCTACATTACAAATTAAATAAAATTAGATATTAACCTACATTTCTGACAAATTACCACGGTTACAGGTGTTACCACAGTAAATCCATGATAAATTCGAAATGCGAATTGTTGTTTGAAAATGATTTTGAATCGGCTCAGCTGATTTGCACGTTCGTGTTGTTTATTAAGTCAGCGCTGTTTAACTGGATTTAAATTAAATCAAATCACAGAGATATTCAGCACCGGAGACCTCAGCGCTGAACTCGAACACTTCTCACGGGCTTCGGAAGGCTGTTTAGTGGGCGCGTGATCGAGACGCTCAGCAGGTAAACACATTTGTTCAGAGTCAGAGCTCGCGATTTGCACAGAGCACAAGCAGTAGCGCTGTTTCATTCTGCTTTGGGCTCTGTTTCCCTGGCCTAATGTCTAGTACTGCCACCTTGCGGTGACATCGTGAAACTGCATGATTTGTAAATGATCCGTGGCGGGCCACATATAATACATTTTAATACACACGCTGCGGGCCGTTTGAAATTCATCCCCGGGCCGCATTTGGCCCGCGGGCCGGACTTTGGACACCCCTGAACTACACCAAGGTTAATTTAATTTTTCATTCTAGGGCACCTTTAATGCATCCTTGCCGAATAAATATATCAATTTTATGGCTAAAAGTAATTGATAAAGTGTCTCAGAAAAGTTAGTTGGTTAGTTCAGAGAAAAACTTTAGGATAATTTGTTTACAGATGCCAGTTAGTTTGATATTTTGTAATGCAATTAAATTTAGACCATCTTAAAGGAACACTCCACTTTTTTTGAAAATAGGCTCATTTTACAAGTCCCATAGAGTTAAATAGTTGAGTTTTACCCTTTTTGAATCCATTCAGCCGATCTTTGTATCTGGCGGTAGCACTTTTAGCATAGCTTAGCATACATCATTGATTCTAAACAGGCCATTAGCATCTCATTCAAAAAATGACCAAAGACACTTTCAATATTTTTCCTATTTAAAACTTGACTCTTCTACAGTTACATCGTGTGCTAAGACAAACTGAAATTGAAAAGTTGCGATTTTCTACACCTATATGGCTAGGAACTACGTTCTCATTCCTGCGTAATAGTCGCGGATCTTCGCGGCTGTACCATGTACCAGCGGCGCAATGATTCGTTGGTATTCTTTGAAACATGGTGGTAGTATACACCTTCGACTTACTATCACAGCCCTTTACAACACACAGAACCATGGCTAATCACACAGGTAAATTCACAACACAATTTGTCGGCTGCAAGCCTGAAACTTTCTCTGCAACTACACAAACTTAGTGCCGGTCACATTGAAAGTTACCTAGCTGGAGGCTACTTTCAGGCGCTGTAATATCATTGCGCTGCTGCAGCCATGGTACTGATCCGCGAGCGACTATTACACTGGAATGAGAAAGTAGTTCCTAGCCATATAGGTGTAGAAAATCGCAACTTTTCAATTTCAGTTGGTCTTAGCACACGATGTAACTGTAGAAGAGTCAAGTTTTAAATAGGAAAAATATTGAAAGTGTCTTTGGTCATTTTTTGAATGAGATGCTAATGGACTGATCAGAATCAATGATGTATGCTAAGCTATGCTAAAAGTGCTACCGCCAGATACAAAGATTGGCTGAATGGATTCAAAAACGGTAAAACTCAACTATTTAACTCTAGGGGACTTGTAAAATGAGCCTAATTTCAAAAAAAGTGGAGTGTTCCTTTAAGCGCCAAAAGTGTCCACTTTCTTTTTGGGCCACTGTACATATTTGTCTTAAAATTGTAAAATAGAATAGTCTTTAATCAATACTTTTCAGAATTAAAATATTCTATGTATTTATAATTAGACATTTTTTTGGGGACACCTCCTCCACTGAGCTCATTGTAGTGAATTCTAGGATTGCCTTCTCTATGATCCATGCAGTGGTACTTTAGAACAGTGTTTCCCAACCTTTTTTCAGTCATGGCACCCTTTGAACATTTTTCTCCGTTTGTGGCACCCCCTCGCATACGTTACACTAGGGGTGTAACGGTACAGATTGCTCACGGTTCGGTTTGTATCACGGTTTTAGGTTCACGGTTTCGGTACGGTTCAGTATTTGCTTTTGTTAAAATAAAGAAAATAATAAAAACAAATAATTTAAATACAAGCAGCAGCACAAATAAATACTATTGAGCAAAGATACTAATAAAATAAACTATGCTTTTCAGGTTTTTCAGGCAGGCCTACGTCTAACATTAGTTTTCAGGAACAGAAATTGATCAAATGTAAAATAACATTGCATATTTGACTGTATAAATTAAAGATTAATCCTATTAAACTTACAAAAGCTATTCAATCAAGAGCAGTGAGTGATGTCCTTGTCTTTTGTTGTTTGACATGAAACAGACAGCAGTAAAGGCTACTGCCCCTTTAAGACCTAATGCTCGGATATGCGTCGTCTTTCTCGACTATTAAGTTTACTTAAGGCATATACAGACTATGTCTGCTAGAATACTCATCAAGATGGACATGTTGACATACTTTTTGTGTGAGTTTGTCCGTTCAAGAGCGAGACTTGAAAGAGAACTCAATATCTGCGTGCTGTGAGACGTGTGTAGGGTTGGGAATCGTGAGAAATTTTCCGGTTCCGGTTCCGGTTCCGGTTCCGCCTAACGATTCCGGTTCCGATTCCGGTTCCATTAAAATTATTAAACAAATAGTGGTAAAGGAAAAAGGCACAATACGCAACTCAAACAATCCATTTTGTGTTTATACTTGCTCTAAAATTAATGTACAGGTTGGCAATGTCAAAAAAGTCCTGTACTGTACATATATTACAGTATTAATTAAGCCATTCTTGCAACACATTTTTTTCAAATGAACACCTCTGAAATTGTCGTATTACATTTTATCTCTCTGTCTCTGAATAAAACCAAGTTATAAATTATATTTATTAGTTATATGTATTAATTAGTTGTATATTAATTTAATAGTAATTCAGTTATTCAGTGAACTTGTAAATAATAAATTGCACTTCAGCATTACAAAGGTAATTGTGCCTAAACGCTTACCTAAACCATGGATATATATATATATATATATATATATATAGGCCTTTCTCTATAAATCTGGTATAAGCCCTGAGGCACTCTGTGCTGTAGCAAATGTTTTGTCAAATTGCTAGTGCAGCCTCCTTTGCATGTTATTAACTTTTCACATGTGTTACATTTTGCTTCATTATCATTCATTCTTTGGAAATGAATCCATACTTGTGACTTTCTCTTCGCCATGCTGGTGGTTAACGAGAAAATATCTGACGCAAAACCGTAAATGTGTAGCGCGAGGGCTTTCAGGCTGAACTGCGTTACACTCCTGGAAGCGGCAGGCAACGTAATTAATATTCATGATGAGGTGAGTCAGGGTTGCCAGGTTTTTACAAAAAAAAACACCAAATTGCACAATCGCTTCAACCAGCGGACATGTAGAAACACAGCCCGCGGCAACAGTGGAAAGCGGGAAAACCACGGACTTGGCAACACTGGCTGTCACTCGCTATGAAAGGATACGCTTCCAGCGCTTCGCACACACATTGCACCAGAACCGTTTTCGGAACCGAAACTTAGGAATTTCGCGCGGTTCTGGTATTTTTCAAAAATCAGTTTCGGTTCTGCATAAGAACCGGTTCTCGGTTCCCAACCCTAGACGTGTGCGCGCTTTCGGATGAGTGCACAGAGACAAATTTTCTCACAGCGCGCGCGATTTCTCATTCGCGTCTTCTGACACTACACCCGGGTGATGACGGCGAAAATGACTGGTCATATTCGAACATCAAAGTTTACAAAGAGAGAATTATTTGAAAAATGTGAAGGAAAAAAAAAAATTATTTGAAGGACTTTTACACGGCACCCCTGCTCTCGTCAGACGGCACCCCGGTTGGGACACTGCTTTAGAACAGGGGTCCCCAAACTTTTTTCTGTATGGGCCACATCATTTTTGCTTTCTTTAATGGGGGGCCGGGTCGGTCAAATTACATGGGTCGGTGTGACTACCAGTATCATTGTGGAGATTTTATGATTTTAAATGTATTTATTAAACTAAAAACCTAATGTTCAGCATAACATTAAAGACACACTTTCAAAAATGTTTATTGCCAGCATACAGAAGTTATTACATGACCATTAACACAAGGACAACTTCAGAGCTGTCAAACATGGTTATGTGTCCTTATCATCTCTACGAGGCACCTTCAGTTCTGTCCCCTTGTGAAAAATACTGTTCGATAGAACTGCGTGTGCTTGGTTTGTTACCACAGTTATCTGCGTGCTTCCTCAGCGATGAAGTTCCACATTTGCGGCTATCTTTTCTTTAACTCCTCAGGATCCATCTTGACGACTGCAGTGCAGTGCATTTTTTAGGAACACATCTACAATATACATGCATATATTTTTATATATATTCGTTTGCACGTGACTGTTTAAAACCCGTGTTTAGACCCGTGTTTCTCCCTTGTCCGACCCGACCCGACCCGCACCCAAATCCAACACAGTTAGGATGTTTTTTTCACCCGTTTCAGCAATATTCGCAAATCACCTGTCGGGTACCCGCCCATGCAGGACTCAGAGGGCCGGTCCAAATGTGGGGGCGGGCGGTAGTTTGGGGAACCCTGCTTTAGAATCTTAACATGCTGACTAGGTAGCAGGTTTTTGAACACACTCTTAGCATTTAGGTGCGGCAAAACATTTTGTTTTCTGTTGGGCATTACAGTGTTTGAACTCAACACCTGACCTGACCTGACTGCATTGCATTGCTCCAAGTCTGAATCCTTTCAGTTGCTGATGTTTTAGAATAAAACAAAAGCATATAAATAAACCCAAACAGGCAGTGATGTTCTGTAGGTTTAAGACTCATCACACGTCCCTCCACTCAGTAGCTGCAATACTTTCTGTTCTGCTCAATTGGGTTTTTTTGTCTCAGGATATGAGCACATTGTTCGAGCGAAACACCTGAGAGCTCTTTTTATCAGGTTACACTAAATGAGCAAACACAAGCACCGTGAGCTCAAATGAGGTTACACCAAAAGACGCCTGCCACTGTCGTCTTCCTCCAATTAAGACTGTTTATTCTGCATGCAGCCTTTTTTGGCTATGATAAGGCGCAGCACGTTCCTGGTTCTTGCTGTTCCTTCAAGCATTTCCGATTTATCCGTGTAGGAGCAAGGAGACAAGCGGCACGCATCCATAATTACAAACTGATTCAATCATCATCATTGTTGTCATTACCGTGACTGATACATGCTGGCGATGATAGCACAGCAACGCAGGAGTGTGACACTCAAAGACAATGTGCTCCCTCCCATAACGTACCTGTGTGTGTGTGTAGAGAGGGCGAGAGATCAGACTGAAAGAGCCGGCTTTAATAAAAGCCATTGTTCTGATTTATGAAGTGTGACCCCAGATGATTCATCTGATCAGATGGTGCCATATGAGGGACAGGCATGTCACAGGACTCGCTATGTGTGCCACCTTTTACATGCAAGATAATATGAAATTGAAAATCGTCATCATCATGTCAACCTTAACATCATTCCAAGCCTGTATCACTTTCTTTAAGACAGCATGTTTTTCTACCATCCAATGATAGTCAGTGGGGTCACTGTCACATGGACAAAACCGTTAAAACAACCATTAAATAGGCCATATTATGCTCTTTGACAAAGTCTTGATTTTGTTTTTGGTGTCTACAAGAATAGGTTTTCCCAATTTGTCAGTAACGTTTAGTTCCCGTCTCTATGGTCCTGTTTACACCTGGTACTAAGATGCGTTTTGGTCGATCGGATCACAAGTAGACGAGGGAGACCCATTCCCATTTACACTTGGTGTTTTAATCCATCTCTTTTGTCCACTTTCATGTTCAACCACTTCTGTCCGGATTTCTTCGAGGGGACGGTCTATGGACGGGTATATTTATAGTGTTTTTAGATCCTTTCAATCTATTGGACAAAATAAGCTTGTGTAATCTACAAATGGCTCGAACGGAGACAATGGAAAAACACACAGAGAGCAGCAGCTTTCGTTTCTGCTCTGACAGCCACAAGAACTCTGTGAGTGTGTTAGAAATCAGGAATGTTGAGAACATTATGCTTTACGTTTTTCGTCTTCAAACCAAACTTTGGTCTTCAGCAGCCAAAGTTTAAATACTGTCTGGCTAGCGCACTTCCTATAGTATGTTCACATAGTAGTCTGCCTTTTGTGCTGTTCTTGAACACATTTGACCACATGAGCGTTTACACTATGAAAGCAATCCGGTCGAAAGTGGACAAGCTCAAAGTTTTAGATTTTGCGTTGTCCACTTTTTCCACCTTCGGAATAGGGCAATGTGCTCTGATTGGTCTGCTGGACCAGTGGACCGCTTCACTTCGGAAATTTCACGCCCTTATCACAACCGCAAGTTTCAACACACAACTAACACAACTCAACCATGCCTCGGCCCCTTTTTTGCATATGATTTGGATGGAAATTATTTAAACAAGGAATACTGTGATGTGTGCATTCCTGTAAGTAAATCTAGGTTTAGATTAGGATTACACTTTAGGTTAGGGTCCAATTCTCACTAATAACTAACTATAACTATTAACTACGACTTCTGTAGAATATGGCATGTAGAATATGTCCATGCAGAATAAGTCATTAATATGTGCTTTATAAGTACTAATAAACAACCAGTATCCTAGTAATATGCATGCTAATAATGCATGCATGCTTTTTTGATCTAAGATGGCGGCGCGAGTAGTTCGCGAGGCTCTGGGTCTCTCCAGATTCTGCAATTTTGCGGTATTTTTCCTGCTCATCTCGGGTCTGTTCATTCAGAATAGTTGTGCCTTAACATCGTACACCCGTGGTGAGATTTTGGATATTGGTTTGCGAATTTCCGACAGTTTTATGGACAATCTTCGACTCCTTCCTGAGATCGCTAGGACACCCGAGGCTATGCACTCTACCCGGCCGGGCGGAAGTGCTCGCAGGCGGCACCGAGATCGTAAACAAAGGCGGGGGAAACGCGGAGGACTGAGAGCTAAGCTAAGACTAAAGCTAAGGCTAACCCCACATCGGCTCTCTTTACCCAGTATTTTCCTTGCCAATGTACGGTCGCCAGTGAACAAAATGGAGGAGATTCGACTCAGCATCACACACAGCAAGAAACTTTTGAACTGTAACGTCCTAATCTTCACGGAAACCTGGCTAAACGGCGGAATACCGGACACCGCTATTGAGCTAGCGGGATGCCACACGCTCCGGGCGGATAGAACATTAGATGGCTCCGGTAAGACCAGAGGTGGTGGATTGTGCATTTACATTAACAAAGCCTGGTGCACAAACTCTGCTATTGTTGGGAGTCATTGTTCAGCTAACCTCGAGTTTCTCATGGTTAAATGTAGACCGTTTTATCTACCGCGGGAGTTCACTTCCACCATTATAACTGCAGCCTAAATTCCCCCGGATGCTGATGCCAAGCTTGCTATGAAAGAACTTCATGCAGCCATCAGTAAACAACAGACTGATCACCCGGAAGCTGCTTTTATTGTTGCAGGTGACTTTAATCATTCAAACTTAAAGTCAGTGCTACCCGAGTTTCACCAGCATGTTTCCTGCCACACCAGAGGAAACAAAACCTTACACTGCATGAAAACACTGAAATCCGGCACTATCCGGGCATGGTATACTCCTGTGTAATTTGATGTTTACCGGATGTATGTGGGAAAAAGCGGATCAGAGTAACACGGAACAGTATATTTCCAGAAAAACCCGGAAACCTCACGTATGCGGACGTATACAGGAATCCGTGAAATTTCACGGACATATACAGCTGAAACACTGCTGGGTGTGCTAGGACTGAAGACTGTTAGGTGTGAAGAAGACCTTTCATATGTTAATGACTGACACTTGTGCTGGCTGTTCTCAGAGGGAGGGGGGGGCATGGGGAGGACTTCAGGATTGAGAATTATCTCTGGTCTACTGTAGGCTACAGCAAACAAGCTTTTTACACAGAAAAAATAATTCTTAAGGCCCTGAAACACTAAACTGAACTAGCAATGACTAAAGCCGACTGTGGGGTTGGTTCACGTTGCCTGGGTCTGAGCCAAACCATCAGAATGGTGTGTCAGGGCCTTAAAACCACTGCATGAAAAGAGTCTCTTAATCAAATATTTTTTATAAAAACAGTACAAAATAAAAACCCTGTCTGAACATATACGTTCACAAAAAAATCTGAATATGTAATTAAATAAACAAAGAAATGTAATGGAATTAACAAAGGATAATTAACCAAACATTTTAGACTATCCCCAAACAATTTTTGCAAAGTTTTACAAATTGTAGGCAATAATAGAATTAAATAAAAAGGAGATGAAATGTGGAAAATGAAAAAGTTTGTTTTAAAAACACCAAAAACTGATATGCTCAAAATAAAAATATGGAATAAAAAAGAGCAGGGATTCACTTGCTCAAGAAACACAGAAACACAAGCAGATCTTTCAGCTCTGCAACTATTAACAAAAAGTGTCACTCCAAGATTCTTAACTATAACACGCTGCAAAAGAGGGGCATTTTGAGGTTTGAAATCCACCACTCACAATAGATGTAGGTGCAACCAATAAGGTTACCAATAAAAATAAGGCAACCAATAAAAATAATCCTAATTTTACAGAAAAAAACGTCAGTTTTTTACAGTATTTTCTTCTAATTTTGAATTATGTTTAAAACAATGTAAAATTACAAACAATATCTAAATAAACAACTTGACTGTTATTTTAAGGATTATATCATTAATGACAAATTACAGTAATTCTCATTTTTTTATACAGGAACATCACTGTATTATTTTTCTGTTTTCATAAATAACAAATTCATGCAAAATTACAAACAATATCTGTAAATTAACAACTGTAATACAATATTTAGCTCATTATATAAAAGGTTTATGTTTATGTCCATACTAACAATTTAACATTATTCTTTGTCTTTTTAAAGTAAATCTTATTAGTTTTATATTTACACTGTAAGAATAAAAACCTTAAAAAAAACAGCAGCTACAGCTGCAAAACAAAAACCGTAAAATAAGTCAAATATCTTAAGTCAAATAAAGTTAAAAAACTTCACAGAAATTTACATTAAACGTTTTAGAGAAAACACTATTAGTTTACAGATTTTTCCTTATTTAAATTAAGATATTTTACTTTAATTTTCTGTTTTACAGTGAAGGTGTATTTTTACATTCAAACTGGTTTTACATTCAATTCTGGATACAAATATAACAAAATATATAGCAAACTAAATATCAAACAATAATTGTTTTTAAAGAGTACAAATCTGCACTGCTCTCCAGGTTGAAACTTTCAAGCCTCTGCCCACACCACAAAACACCATTTGACCAATTAATTAAATATAACAGCAAATAAAAATAAATATACACATTTTCTAACTGTTGTTTAAAACAAGTTTTTTTCTATATTTGCCAGGCTATTTGCTGTCTTTCCGTGTTCTTTTGAGCGTGATTGGTCAATCTGAACGTCATCCAGAAATCTGGCCAATGACAGTGCGCGCCTTCCGTTTGAATTATACACCCGTTGTCGTTGCTCGTGGCTCGCGGGGACGCGACGCGATCGCGGCGTCTAATCTTCAACAGGACGGCTTCTTCTGTCCATTAATGGCATTGCATGGATCATTTTAAACCTGTTAAAATCTTATTTTGGACGAATTTTGATTGTGGGATGTCGACTGAGAACGAAAAAACATGAATACGAACAGACTAAGTTTCCAATGGCGGACAGCAGACGGCAGAAGGTAACGTAAATCCCTTTATATTTTTTCTACTGCTTATCAAGATATAACGTTAGTGCATTAAAGTCATATGCTAATCGTGATTAACTTACATATTCTGTTTCTGTGTTGTGTTGTAATATTGTTAAGATAGGGCTGGGTGTTATGGCGATCTGATGATACTGACTATTGTTAGTGATTTTGCTGTAAACGTTAACATTACCGTTTTATATTGCGGAATGGGAATATAGCGTATATAACGCAGCACTGACTGTACTAAAACTTTTTGACATTTTGACAAGGAAACATGCATGAATGTAGAATAATGAACGGGACATGCATGTGTTAAAATAAGCTTCTCTCAGACAGCAGGCGATCCCGAAATCAATTATCTTTCTGTAAAATGCACACAATTATCTCAGAAACCTTGTCATGTGAGGTATTCACTTGATTTAAACAGTCAGTTATGTCTTAAGTAAAGTCAAACAGTTCAAGTTAACTTGGGGAAACCCGGATGCGTGTCATTCTGTGCATCCGTTCTTAAAGGGGCTGCAGCTTTGTCATAATTTTAATAAAACAAAAGAATAGAGAAGACCTTCTGCTTCTTTTAGAATCAAGTGATATTAATTAATTGAATATCATACAGTGAAGACTTTTAAAGCAGTATTATTCTGTAGCATTTTAATAAAATATCCATCAAAATATATATATATATATATTGTGATATCGTTATTGTAAAATAAAATTTCTCATGTATGTATAATTATATGGTCATAATGCCCATCCCTACTGTCAGCTAGTTTTAAGATCAAGCTTGTCATAAAATGTAACAGAGCTTTGGAATGAATAATCTGAGATCATGTACACTTGTTCAGCAGAGAGGACAGGAAACCACCATACTTGGACTCTGAAGAATTATAGGCAAACCAGGATTTTGGATCTACTGTAAAGTTTTTGTATGGGCCTGGTGAGTATGTTTTGCAAGTCCATGTCCGTAAGTTGATAATTAATATTAATGTTTTATCAAACAAATTAATATTCATTTGTGTGTGTGCATGTTTCTTCCCCCCTCATGATCCAGAAGTTTTGGATCCATGATCCTGAAGAACTTTTACAGATGTTGACCCTGAATGTGTAAAAGGTAATCTTAAAAATGTTGTCATTATTTTAATATTCTCAGTTTTTTTCTGTAATGTAGATGCATGCGTTTTCTGTGAAGTTGCTTTGAAACAATATCAGGGTTTTTTCTACATTGAAAATTTTTTGCCGGCCGCCAAAACAAATTTTTGTCCCGCCAAAGCCTTATTTGTTGAGTTATTGTGATTTATGAGTGATGTAGAACAGATAACTGCTGCGCTTGCGTTAACTGAGTGACAGAGAGAACGACCAGTGAGCTCATCCCCCGCTCGCACGCTCTCTGTCTTCAAAATAAGCATTCTTAACTTTCTAATGTTTCACATATTACGTTAATCAAAATCAAAAGGTCGGAAGACCGAATCCATGTTGCACGTGGCGCTATCAGACGATGTCTTCCTTTAATTACCGCTGGGTGTGAAATGCGCTCAAAAAACATTGACTGATTCTCTGACCAGCTGACATAAAGCATACTTTCAATAAACAGGAAACAAATCCTATCCGGTTATGAAGTGTTTTCTGTGTGTTGACAAATCTTTCGCGATGTTCTAACAGACGGGATTCACACACAACGCGTCTGCTAATGTCCGATTCGCCACATTATGACTCCTTTGAACCGAATCATTTTAACGACTGGTTAGAACTGATCTGTCCAACACTGAACTAACAAATTAGTTTAATAATTTACTCAGAACAACACCTGAAATGAGAACACAAGTGTGCTTACCCACTTTAGCAAGAGTGGATAGTAAGAATTATTTTTAATTATCAACAGTCTTTCAGCTTATTTATGTGGACAATGTGTAGTAAAATAAATAGCCTAAAATCATTTAGTTTAGACTGGAGTGAGGTGAACCCAGAACAAATGTGTTGTTAGCTAGCTGATTGTATATGGCAGAAAATTGTATATGGCAGAAAATTAGGCTATTTGTTCATTTTTTTAATACTATTTTTTTAATATTGATATGATTATATACCAAAACAATTATCAGTAAATAGTGTAAAAATGAGGAACAAAAACAAACATCAAGGTATCAAAATAAGCAAAAGTTACAAACTTTTTTTGAATTTATTTCAAATTTATTGTCAGTATTGCGCTTGCAGATCAAGTGGGTAGGGTATTTTTTTTTACCGTGCGTATGTGTGTGTATGGATGACCATGTCTGTCAGCCACCACCGAAGACCATTTTTGACCCAGGAAAAACCCTGAATATGTATTGTGAAAAGCGCTATACAAATACATTTTAATTGAATTGTTTTACTTACTTTTATTGGCATTAACTATATATTATTAATGTATTATTTGGCAGGTCGCAAGATGTATTTTATTTTGTGAGACTTTGCTGAGGAAGTATTCTTTGGCTCAGTCTGAAAAGGCCCAGAAAAGAAACACTATGAAGAACATCACACAGAACCGTCAGAGAAAGAGACGGGTAAGTTAAGAAACCGGTTAAGCTTTTCCCCCCCAGAATGTTACTATACTCCTCTCTGAGTTTTAGTGGTTAATTCACTGTCATGTTTTGCAGTTGCTGGAGACCAGGTCCAGGGTTGCACAAACCAACACAGAACCTGTGGAAGACAGCAACTATAGACCTGATGAAGATGAAGATGATGCTGTTGTTAATGGAAGGCCAGTGTGGATGGTTTGGCTAGCTACTACAAACCAGACTAGACTGACCCACGCTACGCATCACATCACCAGCCCATCACGGCAGTTTGAAAAAATGTTCAAAACTCAAACAACATTGTGTTAGAGTTGGTCACAATTCTTTTATAATTATAATTTTAATATTCAATTGTTCCATTTTATATTTTCTTTATTCCTATGTTTATATACTTATACTTTTATTGGTTCCCATATATAGAGTATTTACATATATTTTATATACACTTTTTAATTTATAGATTTCTTTGTCTCGTTTTATATTGTATACTTTGTATGTTTGTTCCTTTTTAGATGTCCATGTTGCTTTTGATCTCCACGTTTTGTATTGTTGTTCCTCTTACGTCGCCTTCCTTTAGAAACATTTTGTTCACTTATCTTTTCCCCCATTAATTTTAATGTATGTTTATAATGCTCTTTGTTCTTTTTATTTGGTTATATTGTTTACTTGGAATATTTATATGTATTTTAATATATTTTATATACACTTTTTTTGTCTTATAAATTTATTGTTCTCATTTTATATTGTTTAAGTTGTATATTTATTCTTTTCCTTTTTATGTTCACTGTGTATTTTATTCCTTTACATCTCTGTCTTTTAAATGCATTTTGTTCATTTTTTTTCCCTTTTTGTTTTTTACCAATTCATTTTAACGTATATTTATGTTCTTTGGACTGTTTATATTTTTACATTTGTTCCTTTACATTTTCATCCCTTTTAAATACATTTAGTTCACTTGTTTTTGTTTCACCATTGTTTTAATGTTCATTTATAATGCTGTTAAGAATGTTTTTTTTTTTTTTTTATACCTTTTTAATAAATATTTCAGACTTTCTCAAATTGTTTTGTGTGTATTTTTCTTTTGGGAGGGAGAGGGGATTATTTTTTATATATATATATATATATATATATATATATATATATTTATATATATATATATATATATATATATATATATTATATATTAATGAGCAAAATCTGCATAGCTGGCCTATAACCAATCAAGTCCCTATGCTACAAAACCTAGCCCACCCTTAGCCTTAGAAGTAACCAATAAAGTCACTTGACTGGGTTTTCAATGCGCCCTGTCCTCCAATAGCAGTCTGGGTTTTGGGAGTGGTTTAAAAAAAAACAACCAATCCAGTTTGAGATGAAGGACCAATAGGGGATGGAAGGCAAAGCTGTTTAGAGGTGTGAAAATGTCTCCTGGGAAAAACTTGATGGGATTATTTGCCATGGCAACAAATGGCTGTAGCATGGGAGTATACGGCCACAACATACATCCGATTTGGTACCATTTCGGATGAATACGGACATATACGGATCCATGGAATTTGACCTATCCGGCCAGTATACTCCTGGATTCTTCCGAATTTCAGCAGTGTATACAGGAGTATCCTGGTCCGGATACACCTTTTTTCATGCAGTGTTAGACCATGTTTACACAAACATGGCTGGCACTTACGTTGCGACACCCCTCCCCCACCTGGGACAGTCAGATCACCTTTCTTTGTCCCCAAATATGCACCCCTCATCAACAGTGTGAAGCCATCAGTGAAGACCATCAAGGTGTGGCCTGCGGGGGTTGATTCCACACTCCAGGAAAGGTTTCTACACACAGACTGGAGTGTGTTTGCTTCTCAAGCCACCAGTGGCGCTCACACGGACATTGACTTCTACACCTCCTCTGTATTGGATCATATCAATACCACCATTGACACTGTTACGACCCAGAAACAGATCACCACATACCCAAATCAGAAGCCATGGATGAACAGGGAAGTGCGACTCCTGCTGAAGTCACGCAATACTGCCTTCAGATCAGGAGATGCACAAGCCTACAGTACATCCAGAGCAAACCTGAAGAGGGGCATCAAAAAGGCCAAGCACTGCTACAAGCTAAAGATAGAGGGTCCCTTTTCCAACTCTGACCCTCGACGCATGTGGCAGGGCATCCAGGCCATCAGTGACTACAAACCCCCCCACTCCACCCCCGCAGCCACTGATGTCAACTTCCTGAACGAGCTAAATCACTTTTATGCTCGCTTTGAAAGAGACAACAGAGAAACTGCCACCAAGCTCAAACCCTCAGCTGACCCACCAATCACACTCTCCACCACAGATGTCTGCAAGTCACTGAGCCGGATCAGCGCCACAAGGCTGCTGGACCAGACAACATCCCTGGTCGTGTTCTCAGGGCATGTGCGGAGCAGCTCGCTGAGGTTTTTACAGACATTTTCAACCTGTCTCTTGCCCAAGCAGCTGTACCTTCATGCTTTAAACGCACTTCCATTGTGCCAGTGCCAAAACACTCTAACCCGAGGTGCCCTAATGACTACCGCCCTGTAGCACTCACACCCATCGTCATGAAGTGCTTTGAGCGGCTGGTCCTGAAACACCTAAAAGACTCTCTACCATCCACATTGGACTCACACCAGTTTGCCTACCGCAGCAATAGGAGCACAGAGGATGCCGTTTCCATGGCACTGCACTCTGTGCTCACTCACCTGGACAATAAAAACACTTACGCACGCATGCTGTTTGTTGACTTCAGCTCAGCATTCAACACTGTCATCCCAACCAAGTTAATAGCCAAACTTGGAGACCTGGGCATCAATACCTCAATGTGCAACTGGATTTTGGACTTCCTAACTGACAGACCCCAGAATGTTCGTTCAGGATTCACCTGCTCCACATCCATCACTCTTAACACTGGTGTACCACAAGGGCTGTGTGCTAAGCCCGTTTCTCTACTCCCTCTTCACCGCCGACTGCAAGCCTGTGTATGGATCTAATTCTATCGTCAAGTTTGCGGACGACACTACGGTGATTGGTCTCATCAGCAACAACGATGAGACTGCCTATAGGGAGGAGATCCAGCACCTGGCCACATGGTGCACCGAAAATAACCTGCTCCTCAACACCACCAAAACGAAGGAGCTCATCGTGGACTTCAGGAAGGAGTCAAGAGGCACACACGACACCATCCACATCAATGGAATGGCTGTTGAACGTGTCTCCAGTTTCAAGTTCCTGGGGATCCACATCTCGGCGGACATGTCGTGGACGACCAACACCTCCAGCCTGGTCAAGAAGGCTCACCAGCGCCTCTTCTTCCTGAGGACACTGAGGAAGAATCAGCTCTCCTCGGCTATCCTGGTGAACTTCTATCGCTGCGCAATAGAAAGCATCCTGACCAACTGTGTGGCAGTATGGTATGGGAGCTGCTCTGTTGCGGAGCGCAAGGCACTGCAGCGGGTGGTGAAAACTGCCCAGCGCATCACAGGGACTCCACTACCTGCCATCGAGCACATCCAGAGGAAACGCTGCCTGCATCGAGCTCGCAGCATCCTCAAGGACTCCTCTCACCCAGCCCACAGACTGTTTTCTCTCCTGCCCTCCGGCAGGCGTTTCAGGATCCACCGGACCAGGACCAGCAGACTAAAGAACAGTTTTTTTCCCCCAGAGCTGTCTCTTTACTGAACTCAACCCCCCGTTGATCCACTCCCCTCATATACTGCTAACTCTCCTACCTCACATCCGCCTTCACTTTGTTCTTTGCACTACCGACTGTTTATTACAGTAACAACCGTTTACTTATGCATTTTGCACTACCATACCGTAACTGGATTATGCTCATTTGCACTGCCGACTGTTATTTACAGTACCAACTGTTTACATTTGTATTTTGCACCGTACTTCTAACTGTAATATGCAATCACTTCCACTGCACTTTTACACTTTTTTTCGGATAGCTTCTGTCCATAATTTATTGCACTACCTTAATCCACTGCCATATTCCTCATTTTAGCCTAACATATCATTGTATACCTCTATCTGTAAAATTCTGTTTCTAGTAATAGCCATCTGTATATTATTATATTCATAGTACATATCCACCTGTAAATTCTGTTTATATTATAAACCATCTCTCTATTTATAGATATATTTATATATATTCAGTACATATCCATGTCCTGCACTTATGCAAACGTTGTATATCCTGCACTTGCTGCTATTGCACCTCTGGTTAGACCTAAACTGCATTTCGTTGCCTTGTACTTGTACTTGTGTAATGACAATAAAGTTGAATCTAATCTAATCTAATCTAATCTAATCTAATCTAATCTAATCTAATCTAATCTAATCTAATCTAATCTAATCTAATCTAATCTAATCTAAAGCAACTAGTTAATAGTGAGAGTTGGACCCTAAACTAAAGTGTTACCGAAGTCTGGCATTTCAGGGAGTTCAGAAACTGACTGGACTGGACTTTGTGCTTTTGTAACTTTGCAGATCTTATTCATGCTCAAACAGTCACATTACTCACTAAAAAAAGTTTAAAATGTAAAAAGCATAATAGACTTTTTTGAGTGCCACATAAGAAAGAAAGTAATGGTTTGGACTGACAACAGGGTGAATAAATTACAGAATTTTCATCTTTGGGTCAACTTTCCCTGTAAGCGGGTCGGTAATTGCAGAAGTTTTATACTTGAGTAAAAAAAGGTTAAAGATTACAACAAACCCCAGACCAGATTGAGGTATATATACAGGGCAGCGTTTAATCAGTTATTGACAAGATCAGAAGAGTTTCGGAATTTCACCAATGCTATGACCTCTACCAGACTTACTTGATTCATATTTTGCTTTGTTTTTTCTTTTCTTCTATTTAACATTCATTCAATTACTTTTCCGATAAGACTCGCTTGGCTTTCCAAACACGTAGTGCAGGAGCAACATCTCACTCTGTTGCCGGGAGCGACACATTAAAAGCGCACCACTCACAATAGATATTTACCCGCAGACAGCCAAAATGACTTTTATTCACCACAGTAGTTGCTGGCCGTGACTGCTCCAGAGGGGATTCATCCTCATGGAGTTGTGGTTAGCATGAAATCAGAGTGAGACCATCTGTTGCTTAAACATCTGCAAGTAGAGAGGAAGAGCACAGGAAACCACAATGACACTGAGTGTCATGACACAAGAAGAACACTTCATTACAATAAACATCTAGTCTGCATGACAGCTTTCACATTAATTGTTTCATTCAAACTGAGCATTTCATACTAAATTGCCAATGTGAAAGCTTAATTTCTGAGCTGGACTTTTATATTTATTTATTAATTTATTTTATAATTGAGTCAATGCATGTCAGTGCTTTGAAACAAAAGATTACATTTTTTTCCACTTATTTTATTTTTATCTAAAAATTACCAAACTTCACGAAACCTGAGTTTCTTCTAATGTCAATGGGTCTAATTTTGTTTGATCTTGATGTTTTTTTAAAACATCTCTCTTGCAGTTTTGTCATGCAGTTTTGTAACGGCACGTGTAAGTAAATGAGTAAATTGAGTGTCATAAGGCATGCTCAATTTTTTTTTGTGCCCATCACCTGAACTCTAAATGTCATCTGACTAATAACATATGACTTTTAAACTAAACTGATGCTTTTTGTCCCCAGATTGTGTATAGTTAAGGCATCTTCCATCAGGACCATTCTAACCAGTTAAACCTTGACTCTCCTGATTCAGTTGCTTACGAATGACTTTAAGCAGTCAAAAAAACAGCAACAATGACCTCAAATTATGGTAGCGAGAACCCCCTTATGCCTGGAATTGTACGATTTTGGTCTGTCCCAGATGCAAGATGACCAACGTGAAACAATTGCGGCCATTTCTTTGGACTTGACTTGACATACACATACAAGAATAAAATACAAGTTTTTTTAGATCCGCGTCACACAGTGTCTTATAAATTGCTGAAATCGCGCAGTCTGTAGAAGGCTTGATAATCGCAGTGAAGTATAATTTCTGAAAAGAAAACATTTTTGTACATTTTTATAACTTCTAAAGTTGTCTTGGCCAATAATCTTCAAAACATTCACACAGATGAATATCAGTTAAAGGATTGAAGGGGAAACGAAGTTCAAAGAAACTCTTTTTTTCTCATGCAGTAGTATATATTCACAACACATTTTCAGGCCAGTCTGTTGAATTTTTAAAAATAACTCTTTTACATTATCCCTCCATTTTGCTATAGGGTGAACCTATATTCAGGTGTGATAACAGTAAACGTGTGGATAACACGTTCAAAAGTGTTTGTAGAGGGAACCAAAAAAATCATATGTAAGACAGTCCAACTTTTTGACAATCTACAACAATGCCAGAGAATTTCGGGGGACGGACATATCTGGAACTTTGCAGTAATACTAAAAAAAACAACAAACTGTTTGTATCAAAGTTTTTCCTGCCTTCCCCACCGTCCGTTAATAATCTGTGGCTGCGCTTGTCTCTGAAGATTTGTAACTTGGTTTGAGCACATTAAAGCCACTCTCATCTGAACAGCAGGCAGACGCCAGCGCTTTCATCTCCAATGCAAAACCGCTCATTTTTTACAGGATAGGTTCAATGAGTTACATGGGTGACATCAGATGGTATATCTCAGAGATGGATATAGCAGGTTAGAGAAGGCTCCAAAAGCAAGTAAATATTATAATTTCTGGGGTAGTCAGCAGGGGAAGAGAGAAATGAACATTAGAGAAGTTTGATTTAGAGCTGGTTCTGTGGAAGAAGTCTGTCAACAGAGGTTGTTTCTGCTCTTGTGGAAGAGAGTCTTTTAAACTTTTGCAAGTGGGTATATAGGTACTTTTGGCCTTGTGGACATTCAGAAAATTATCTCCCTAAAAATCCCACAGTTTTCTGTCTATTAAAAATGTCAATTACTTACAATAAACAAACTCGGAGATAAAAGTACCAGTAATTGTGGAAACGCTAAAATATGCATGCATTGATGTATGGTAAATTTAATTCAAACAAAAACAGAAATAGTATTTTCTTGTAAAACATCCTTTTTTATCTTCCAGCCTTTGAGTAGGTCATTGATAAACATGAGATTATATGGTGGGAAGTCCAGCCAATAAGCAATTTCCCTGGAGAAGAGAGGGTCATGTGCTTGGCAGAAGGACAGAGGGGGTTTCATTCATAGCCTTCCAAAGAATTTGAACCAGTTCTTCAAATGAAAACCATAAAAGAACACACTTTATCTGTGTGATCTAACCTCTGCCATGCTTTCAGGAAAATATTCCCTAAAGAAGCCCATTTGAATTGAATTTCCTAATTTCTGCATTTAAAGTCCAGTGAAATAAAAGGTTTTGTACGATTTGCTGCAAAATATGTTTTTAAATCTTTTCAAAGAACTCTCAACTGTTATACAGAGGCTCAAGATTAAGTGCTTTTGATCTTTTTATTCTTTCTGATTTTATTCTCTTTTTGTACTAAAAAAAAAACTGGCTGAATTCATTTCAGCTGGAAAGAGTCCTGATTTGATATTGAGCCAACAACAAAAAATTAGCAAAAACCTCCCTCTCCATACAAAGTATATAAACCGAGATGGACCATTAGCTTCTACAGAAGCTAATATTAACTCTCTGTGGATACACAAACCTGGAAATGAAGAGGTAATGTGTTGTCATGGCACTGTTTACAATGTATTTGCATAGGTGAGAGGTTTGTAATTATGCAGTTTAGTTGCCATCAATGATCACTGTTAATATTAGTTCGAAATGCCTCTGACCTTCACCTGAGGAATCCGCTCTCCACCTCCAAATAGTTTCATAGGTGCGATTTTAATTAATTGTTGCCATGGCAATATTGTAACAAGAGGACATAGTCCACTACAGTGCATATAATCATCATTTTTTTAATCAGACTATTGCTGCCAAAGTTGTATAGTTGTTTTTGTTAATGACAGACAATAACGTTTAAAGAGGCAAAAGTGTATTTTCAAGTTGCATTACTTCAATGCGAGTCCCATAAGAAGATTTAAGGGCCTTTTACATGGTACACAACAACCAGGCAACAAGCTTTGATTGCCGTCTTGAGCGCCAGCTCAAATGCAATGATGCTTCTAGTGCCCCTTACATCATCAGCTCAATATAGCAAATGAGAACATGCTGCAATTCTAAATAAGGTGATTTGTGCAAGTATTGTATTCTGTGTTGTAAGTTCAGGGCTCCAGACAAAAATATAAATTAAGGAGCCATTGGCTCCTATAAGGGAAAAAGTTAGGCGGCAAATAATTTTTTCAAGTGTCACAAAAGAATAAACGCATCTTAATTTTTCATGTGCAATTATATGAGCGATGCTGAATTAAATTTAGCTCCTTCTATTCTTTCTCATTAAGACAACAGTTTAAGTTTAAAAATATTATTCTTTTTTGCCTTTGTAGAACTGAAATAACTTAAATCTATGCGCCTCTTAACATTTTAACAACACCACACACACACATACACACAGAGGGACTTTCGCAGTTTTCTCCACTGTGGGCTTATAGGCTTTATTAATTTATTGTTATATACATAGAGCGCTTCACAGCAGCTACACATCACATAGATTCACTAAAACGCTCCCACATATTACATGACTTTCCTTCCTTTTGTTTTTAATTTGGTAAATTCAGCAAATTATTACCTGAAGAAAAAAGTTTTAAACATGTTAATATTTCTAATCACTATGTTGGAAAATTATTATCAGAATAATTTCTATTAAGTTAGTGTATATTTTCAGGTAAAACTGTTAAATTATTAAGCAAATTAATATTTTTGGTTGACCGTTTACCATTCTGGAGCCCTGAAGTTAATAAAGGCATTAATTTCTCATCATGGGAATTTTTCACTTGATTATTCACACTTCTGGTCAGTCTCTGATATTGCTTCGCTTCATATTTTGATCATGCTTTGAGATACCAAGATACCATTTCTGTCATGACAACTCTCAAAGTGTTTGGCATGGTGATGGATATGACAATGTTATATTTGGTCTTGGCGAAATATATCTGCTACGCTGCTCCTGCTTTTGGGTATTGCTGCTGCAGAGCAAGTTCAGGACTTACAATGCATACACGACATGCTGCATTGAGGTAAGTAAGATGCGCTGCTGCTTAGGGCTGAACGATATATCGTTATCGTATCTATATCTAGATATGAACTTCCAAGATATTACTATCGAAAAAAGCAACGATATAGACAATATAGATTTCCCCTCTCCGCGCTCGCCCTGCATACAACTCTGGCATTTATAACAAACATCAGTTTTACGAGTGCCCTTGAATGCACCGCTAAAGCCAGCGCGCACACACTACCAGGGACGTGGGAACTATATTGTGAGAGGGGGGCGGCGTTTTCATGGTGGCGCGTCATTGCTTGTCACGTGACACACCGCAGCATCAACAGCGCTGAATGAATGATGATCTGCTTTTGTCATTTTTTCCTTTTTTATTCAGAATATTCACAAATGTGTTAGCTATGGCATGAAATATCTGATATTCCGATTGTCAAATACATGCAAGTGGAAGTATATTGTTGTTTAAACACCTTTATAACGATCGCGTTAGTTGAGCTGTATGCGCGATGGGCGCCGCCGTGTTAGTTTGTGCCGCAGACGCAGTTCAGAGAATCGGATCTGTTGGATTTACAACCTCTATGTTTACAACACGTGAATTCATCCACTTCTCCCGAAATACTTAAAAGTAAGTGGCTGGTGAACTGGGAATAGAATAGAGTAAACATTGAATTTACTTACACAATGTGAATCTGATATGAATAAAACGTGTCGAATTATAATGGAAAGGATTATTATTACCTCTTCCATAGACATCAGTGTGTATTTTACAAACTCTAAATGTATTGTTTTTTTAGTACTTATGTGAATTTATATGTTTGAAACCTAAAATAAACAGTATGTGGTTGAAAACACTGAAAAGTTGTGATATATGACAGCTCTGAGCGCGCCTGTCTCTGGCTAAATTCAACATTTGAATTTAGCAGTTGATCATGTGATGCACTTGATCATACGCTCCAGGGACCAGCCTAAACTGATTACACCTGTATGATCGTACGTGCGAAAGGCTTAAAAACAATACATTTTCTGACACAAATTTTTGAAATGTAGGCTTAAATCAAACGCATTTTAATTCAGATTCTGGTTTTCACCGAACACGTAGTCATATCGTATTGTATCGATATCGAGATATCTGGCATGAAAATCGAGATATGAAATTTTGTCCATATCGTTCAGCCCTACTGCTGCTGTACAATATTGTTTACTTGAATTACCATAGCAGATAGGGATGCACAATATTGATTTTTGCCGATATCCGATATGCTGATATATGATGCTGTCTTTAGCTTCAAATAAAAAATTCTAGTTATTTTAGAGCTCCTTGGGTTACTTTTCTAGCCTGACAAGCCAGACCCACATCAAGATGTTGGGTCTGGAAACTCACCATTGACAGGGCTCAATCCGAGGGGCTGGATAAACGTCTGTCTTTCAAATTCCCTCTGCACACAATTGGATAGCGCCATGACCGCCACAACCAATCAGAGCAAAGAAAAAGGTGAAGCCGAGCTAACGTTAGTTGATAGACTTTCGCCGTATCCGGTAGGCAAAACTTCAAACATATCTTCCTTTCTTAAGAATGACTTCAGTGCCATTCTTTCTTTTCTCAAAGAAAAGCTTAACTCCAAGTCTTCCAGAGTCGCGGCCAAAACCGATTCAAAAGACCGCTGTTCGTCAGCTTTGTTTACGAGTAGCACGCAGAACCTCCGCAACTCTGCCGTGACGTGCCGTCATTATGTTAAGCCCGCCCACTGACTCCACACACGCTG
The DNA here is from genome assembly GCF_949357685.1 of Gobio gobio. Classification (NCBI taxonomy): domain Eukaryota; kingdom Metazoa; phylum Chordata; class Actinopteri; order Cypriniformes; family Gobionidae; genus Gobio; species Gobio gobio. The sequence goes on from NC_137103.1 coordinate 43,560,343, forward strand.
TGATTGGCCTGACCAGAGTTTGGTTTTTCCAGCTCTCAGGTCTACCGAGAGTTGCTAGACTACACTCGCGGCAAAATAAATGTTCTGCCGCTAGGGTGCGTCTAGATTTCAAGGCTATTACTTTTCATCTCCATTTCATAAAATTGTATTACAGATTAATAAACCGTATATAAAAGTATTTAATTTACAAGTGTCATGCTTGTGATTTATGACATCATTACTGCTTTATTTATTCAGATAAAGAAGTAAATTCAAGTTATTTGTGTATAATACTTTTCATTTTATTACTATAACAACAGCTCCCCCACTAAATATATATAGCATTCTCCCGGGCGGGCACTAGGACCTGGATGAGGCTTCTGCTGCTGCACTGCACAGGCTAGAGAGTTTGACACCCCTCACTGTTGACGGTCGCGTCCTACTGTACGCGCATTCACAAATTCATGGCAGCATTTAAAAACTGTCAATATAAATCACCATACATTTAATGTATTTGCTTGTTGACATACAAGTTCACTTCAATAATGACCACACTGCTGACATTATCTTATTGTTATAGCACTCCTTGCACACGCAAGTTATTACAGGCGCATATCAACACGTTATCATAACTGCAAGGCATATCGGCATAATTTTTTCATATCGGCAGATGCCGATTTTTATATTTTAAGCATTTATCGGCCGATTCCGATGTCGTACCGATAATATTGTGCATCCCTAGTAGCAGATCTATACAGGTGGAGCTGGGGAAGGTGGAGGGTTTTTGAAAGCACGCTGCAACTGCTAAATTGAGCAGCAAGCTGTGCCCAACCAATCAGGAACAAATCAGCTGTGCCCAATAGAGAATAATGTAATTTGCAAGCAGATTTAGTCAAGGATCTATCTAGAGCTTCATGACAGAACTTTGTATTAGTCTCTCTGCTTAACATCATGTTTTAATCCAATCATAAAAACATCTCATATTCTGATCATCTCATAACCCATGACCTGACAAACTTTGAAAGTAAGTGTAGCCTGCATTGCTGTTATACAAAACAACAGAGAATTACTTATACCAGCCGACTGCACATGAATGGCATCTCAGCAAACTTGACTTCATTACCTACTGTGACACTAAGTCTCGTCCTAACTTATGATGTCAGTCTCTCTTGGGCAGAGTCAGGGGAGATGTTTTATTCATCTGTGTGTAGCGTTCAGAGGCATTGTAGGAGAGTTCTCTAGTAAACACAGATTTAATGGGCCAGGCTCGTTTTTCGCTGTCTGGCAGGAGCAGCAGCGCTAGAGAAAACCATGTATAAGAAATGAGGAACAATGCTAGACTGGGCTTGAAGACTATAGGCGTGGAACGAGAGGCGACTATGGAATGTGCTGAAAGAGAAGAGATACATGCCTGTGAGTGTATGTGTTGTGTTCTCATCTCTGCAGACAGCCATGCTGCTGCTTCTGAATGCAGTTTGAACCAGTCACTGAGCAGATGTAACCTGTCAGGAGTTTTTTTTTGTTACATAAATAGAAAGGTGCAGGATCGCTTAGACAGTTTTTTTTTTAAGGACCGTGAACTCTCAACAAATGCAAACAATTACAAGTAGGTGCTCTTTTGTAAAACTACCCCTTTTTAAAAAACTGAACACTGATATTTTGTTCTGAATGAATCACTGCGGTTGAATAAGTCAATGATTCAGTGACTTACTCATAAAAGCAGTTAATTGTTTTGTTACAGACTATATCAGTGTGTTTGAACAAATTGGTTGAGTGAATGATTCATTAACTTACTCAAAGTTAGTTCTATGGGTTACTAAGTCAATAAAAAGCATTGAACAGCTTTGATAATAGGGGTGGGAATCTTAAGGCACTTTACGATTCATTCCGATTCTGGGAGTAACGATCCGATTCCCTAAACGATTCTTAACATACATTTTTGGTAACTAATTATCCTGTGCAAATACATGAACTTTAAATTTTAACCAAAATTGGAGCTAATATGTGTTTTTGTTTTTAGTTAGAATATCTGTTTGACATTATTTCCATATTAAAAATGATTATGAAGATTTCTTTCAATACTTTTATTTTATTAACAAAGTTATATTCAAGATTAACAAGCTCAAATGAATGGCTGAGAAGCCAAATTCAGTGTGTGCGCATAACTTGCCGAGCTGCAACAGTCATGTTAGAGACATTTAACGAATCACTCACCAAAACGAAGTCTTTGTTCAGAATTTTCCATTCGTTTGAAACATTGTGAAGTAGTTCAGCAATATTCGATAAGTAATTCCAAAAATTATACCACGGATGTTGGTAGGTTTATGTCCCGGCCACCGCATCGGAGACATAGGAGTGTTATTAATCATTAATGGCAAGGAAAGCGCCTTATAGCCTACTTGAGCACCACTTCGTTATTTTGGCTCATAATTTCGTTTGTTGGAAATATGAACTTAATTTAGAAATGCTTTTGAAATTAAAAACTATGCATTTAATAAGCAAAATACATTTTTGAAATGGGGAGGCAGCCGCAGCGAGCGCAGACACAGAGCGGCCAGAGAAACAGAGCGACTGCTGTAAGCTTGCTGTTTGTGCAAAACTGCAGAAAAACTGCATAAAACGTGCGGGTGTTGAACCCTCTCACAGGGAAAAGTATCCCCATGGGTGCGACGCCCCTGAGCAGGTCGTAGTTTGCCCATTTTATCTTAAACGAAGACAATTCACCAGCATACGAACGTTCGCCTATCAACAGGTTTTTCTGTGGCCGTTTGAATTGAACACCGAATCAATTCTGAATCGTTGGATAACGAATCGCGATTCATCAAACTTTTCTCCCACCCCTAGTTGATAAATGTGAGACCTTATTTATGGTGTCCCATGTTAGAAAAACTGTCCGTGGTGAAATGGGCCGAGCAAACGAACAACTTTGAATTAAATTGCTGTGGTATCCGGTTATAGATAAACATCAACCATGCCTGTTGACAGGTTTGTTCTGTGGGAAGGGTATGAAAAGTCCTCACGTCCCCTACACAGCCTGGAACATAACATTTATTTCCATGATCTGCCATTTTCGCTATCCTCGCTTGACGCTTGTTTATTCACAATACCTGTAGAATTTCCATTGATTCGGCTGTGCTGTTCCGCCTGGCCTTTAACATGTGCTGGCATGGCACATGCAAATGTTGGGGGCGTACATATTAATGACCCTGACTGTTGCGTAACAGTCGGTGTTATGTTGAGATTCGCCTATTTTTCCGTGGTTTTACATATGAAGGAGGAAGCAATGGTGTTTGAGACCCACTGTATGTGATTTCCATTTACTGAACTCTTGTTATTCAACTATGCCAAGGTTAATTACATTTTTCAATCTAGGGCACCTTTAACATAATTTTCGTCACGCAGTTAGATGAGGTTAGAAGTCTGGAGCATCTACAAGCACCTGTGACCCTGGTAGGAGGAAAACTCTTTTAAACTCTGGGAATGTCAGTGATTCAGTTATCGAATCCAGTTATCAAATTCATTCAAACAGTCCAAAACAGCGCTAATGTAAAGAAGGCCAGGCTGATTAGGCTACATCAGACATATCAGAAACTCGCATTGCGTTTTTAGTGAATTATTCATTCCAGTGTGTGCTTTGCTTTAAAACACGAGCTCTGTCGTATTCTGTGATTTGTTTCTGAAGAGCTCAATGTTGATGTTGTACAGTAAGCGCGTGCGAGTGCACAAACAAACCGTGTATGTGCACGCTCTCGATCACTGACCGCACACTAAATTCATGTACAGACACATTTCAGTACATTTGCGTTGTTTCCACACACATTCAGGAAGGAAAATGTTTGATTTGTCATGTGTACGACGTGATTAGTAATCGGGTTGTGCTGTCAAAGAGGTTGATTTAGGAGTTTTTTTGGCGTCTCTGTGTGCTCCTGTTCGGTATAGCAGCTTCACTCGTCTACATTTAAATTGGCATTTTACATAGTGTCTAAAATGAAAATCTTGTTGTTGTTGCTCTGTACACATACTATACACTGTGAATTCTGTAGTGTTTTTTTTTCATGGGTGCTTAGGTGTGTATACATGTATTATATAATAGAATTATATGGACTCCTTATATTTGGTTATTTGGTGTCCTTTTGGAGTCTCCAATGATCCTTGAAGCTTGCAGAAAATACAGTTTTGTGAGAATCACCCTTCAATCTGATTGTTTACTTTGGATATTGCAAATTATGACAAAAAATGTGTATCTATTGACAGCCATAATATATGTATGCACATGTATGTTTACTGTCAAGCTAAAATTAGTTGGGGACCACTGGAACATATTTTGGAAAATCATTTATCTAATGCAGCGGTTTTCAATCCTGGTCCTGCAAAGCGCATGCAATGACTTTTTGTATATTTGAAATTATATACACAACAAATTTGATTTAGAAACTTTCTTATGCACGCTGAGTGGTAAACAACCTGCGTTACTTCCTCCTGAGTTTTCAGGTGGCTAAAGTAAATCACGTTGAGTCATGGAGCTTGGCAATCATGAGAGCTGACAAATAAACAGTGGAGGATATGCGTTCAGGTGGTGAAATCTGAATAAATGGCACAAGCTAGCAGGAAAATGTAGATTACCCCGACATATTCATATTCATAATGCACCAACCAGCTATTACTCTGAAAAAGTGATCTCAACACATTTCTCCGTGGCTGCCCTCATCAGCGAGTTTTCTACGCTGTGTATCAAACGCCACCGCTGTACTCTGCCCACCCGAGCCAGCAGCAGCCGTCAGACACGAAGCGCTACCGGGGCGAGTGGGGTTTGAGCAGTGCATCACCGGGAGCAGGTGCCATACATCAGAGGAGCGTAACCTGTCATGGCGTGAATGGGTTTTGTCATGAATGAATAACTACTGCAAATGTAGCGGCAAGGAGGAGAGGTTTACGCTACTAAGCCTTTTCATCTTCTCTGATCCAGGCTTTGGGCCAGACAGAAAATAAACAGAATCTTCTACAAACACAAAATCTCTGTCCCAAATGGAAATGCTGTGCGGAGAGATTTTTTTTCCCCTTTTTTCTTACTTTTTCCATTCTGAGACGAGGGACAACTGACACAGAGAGCGTGTGAATATGTGAAGTCTATTTTAACTGACAGTGCGGTTGTCTGCGTCGGGTTTTCGTGCGGTGGCAGCCGTCCCCTCTGGGCAAGTACAGCTGACTACAGTTGTGATCGTAACAGAAACATCCATTGGGTGTTTAAACCGAGTGAATAGTTTCATTCCTGAGGCGATACTTTATTTCCGCAAACTATAGTAGATCCATGCTGCATACAGCAGTTTTACACTATGCAGCAGCAGTCTGTGATGAAATTAATCAGCACTGTTGTCATTGTACAGCAGATTATGACCCATTGACGGATGTTTCGCCATCCCTTCACTCAAACAAAAACAGTTGAATACAAAAAAATTCTAAGTTAGGCATAAAACAACAACAGTAACAACAATAGTAACTGATAATAACATGAAAATAAAACCATAATGAAATAAAATAAGGGTATAGGCATGCAAATAAAATAAGTCTGAAAAGTAAGGGGCACATACAGTGACATGAAAAAGCATGTGAACCGCTTGCAGAATCTGTGAAAATGGGAATAATTTTAACTAAATAAGAGGGATCATACAAAATGATCCACGGCTGTTTTTTGTTGTAGGAAGGAAACGCAATGCATTTAGAGCCGGGGGGTGAAAACCTATTGAATCTGAAAATCACGGTAAATTGTACTTAATTTGTCTTCCAGGAAACATGCAAGTATCTTCTGTTGCTTCTGAAGGGCAGTACTAAATGAGAAAAAAAATTATATTTAAACAAAATAAGAAAAATTTGGACATCTTCATCCTGTTCAAAAGTTTTCTCCCCCGGCTCTTTATGCATTGTGTTTACTTCTGGAGCATCAGTGAATGTTTGAACCTTTTTTAGTAGTTGTGTTTGAGTCCCTCAATTGTCCTCAGTGTGAAAAGATGGATCTTAAAATCATAGTCATTGCTGGAGAGGGTTCAAATATGAAAAAGAGGCTGGAAAACTGAAGAATGTGCAGGACCTAGAGGATTTTTCTGAAGAACATTGGGCAGTTTAACTGCTCAGGACAAACAAGGGACTCATGAACAACCATCACAAAACAAAAAAATAGCCGTGGATCATCAAGGGAACGACACACAGCACTGAGAATCAATGGTTCATTTTTATCAGGGTTATTTTAATAAATTAAGCTATTTTTTTTGTCTTGTGGACTATATGTAAACATTTTTTATGTAAAATATCTTATTCAGGACAGTACTAAATAAAAAAGAACATGCATTTTGTATGATCCCTCTTATTTAGTTAAAATTATTTCCATTTTCACAGATTCTGCAAGCGGTTCACATACTTTTTCATGCCACTGTATGTGTCTCATTGATGAATATTAATTAGGTAAATATAAATTCAAGGATTAGTTCACTTCAAAATGAAAATTTCCTTTATTTTAATTTACTCACCCCCATCTCATCCAAGATGTTTGTCTTTCTTTCTTCAGTTGAAAAGAAAATGTTTTTTGAGGAAAACGTTCCAGAATTTTTCTTCAGTGTTTTTCAATTGCAACCAAAATGTTGAAGGTCCAAATCAATGCAGTTTCAAAGCGCTTTGAAGGGCTTCAGAGACTCTGCATGATCCCAGACAAGGAATAGGGTCTAATCTAGCAAAACGATCGGCCATTTTCAAAAGGAATTTTCAAATTAATAAACTTTTCAACCTAAATTGTTCATCTTGCGCTGCTCTGCGGCCGCCAGTGATTGCGCAATTACGTTGAGACGTCACACTAGACGTAGGCGAAAAATACCGCCCCAACCAAACGTGCAAGGACTAATACAAACGCCCTTTACCAAAAAACACTCCATCTTAAACTTCAAAATCTTCCGACATCGTTGTTTTACCCTTTTTTTTGTTAAAGGACGTTTGTATTAGTCTTTGCATGTTTTCTTTGTAAATACGGGGGCGGTACTTCCGCCTACGTCTAGTGACGTTTTCGACATGATGCGCAATCACAGGCGGCCGCAGAGCAGCACAAGATGAGCAATTTAGGTTAAAAAGTACATTAATTTTAACGGTTTTTTGTTTCACTTGATAAGACGCTAGATAAGACCCTATTCCTAGTCTTGGATCGAGTCTCTGAAGCCCTTCAAAGCGCTTTGAAATTGCATTGATTTGGACCTTGAACATTTTGGCTGCAATTGTAAACCATTTTGTTAAGAAAAATCCTGGAATGTTTTCCTCAAAAAACTTTTCAACATCTTGGATGAGATGGGGGTGAGTAAAATATAAGGAAATATTCATTTTGAAGTGAACTAATCCTTTAATTCAATCCCCTGCAGAAGCAATCGACTGGCCTGTGATATCTAGAACAGGGACTCAGAATGTGATTTTTAGCCACAGGCCTTTTTGTGTGCTCTGGCGCCACCCCTGCCGCAATCCAATGCAATATTTCTTATTAGCGAGGCATTTTGTTTCAAAGTTCTGTGACTTCATATACCCCAATGCGACGATATTTCTCAACTACAATACTTATTTTTAAACAAAAAGATCAAGAACTGACTTTCCATATTAAAGAAAAAGTATTGCTTTACTAATGAATAGTGTTCTCCTTGCTGTGGCCAGGTAGGGAAGCAGTGGATTAAACAGCCCTTACTGTGAGAAGAGAGGAACGAGAGAAAGGAAGAACAGATTCCTCACCACATTGCATGTATTTTTCCTCACTCCCAAAATACCCCCTGCTGCTATCCCATCTGCCTTGGCACTCTTCAACGTGGCAGCTGGCACGCAATCCCCACTAATATCAAAATGGCAACAATGGATTTACTAAAAAGAATAAAGCAAACTATAACTGTTTAAAGGGATTTTTAACTTAAGGACTGTTTCACGTCAGTCACAGGCCTTCAAGGTACACAGGACAATACATGTGATTTGTTTTATGCCAGTGATAGGAAAAACAATAATAGCTTTTCAGACTTTGCTCCTGTAGGTAAGTCTAATACTTTAATGTGTTTGCTGTAGATATTCTGTTCTGTCAATTATTTAATAAACTGAATAGAGAAATTGTACATGAAGAAAATGTTTCTGCAGAGGTTAATCCATAGTCTACTCTAATTTATTTTGATGAAACATCAGCGACAGATCTCTTTGTGCATACGTGATCTAACTAGTGTTGTGCGATCCAGATATTTATCCAGTTTTTGATGCTATAGTAGGCTATTCACTTAGTATATGTAAATCATGTTGTCATAGCAATCATGAGTTCTGACAAATAAACATATGTGTTTACATAGTGAAATGTAAATACATGGCACAAGCGAGCAGAAAAATAAATGCTGCAAGCAGGAAAAAGCCAAGCAAATTGAAAAAGTTTAATGCAGGACGTAAAATACAGAAAAAATCTAGAAAATAAAAAAATTCAAGGTGGGGTAGGTAATCTTTGGAGAGCCTATAGCAATAGAGTGGCCAAAACGGGGAAACGTGTTAGCATTTTAGCACTTCGGGTTCCAATCCTCCCAGATTTTTTTAATGGGTTTTTGGTTAAAAGGCTAAAATAAGGTCTGTGGTGGAAACAAGCTCAAGACACTTTCACGTTTTATTTTACAACATAAGTAAATACATCAGTATTACCCCACTCATGATTTTTTTTTAAGCTGTTACGCTTCTCTAAAGAGGCAGTTACTAACAAATGGGGCTACAGAGGCTCTCGGGGACATTAAGGGCTAGATTTACTAAACAGGGCAAATTATCGTGAGAGCGCAATTCCCAAAAAACGCAAGTCGTGGAGTGGTAGATGTGTACGTAGATGCCTCATTAGCGCTTGCACGGATCAGTAGAATGAGGCATCTACGATCGATATATCTATGACCAGGCTCGTATTTTGACCTCACTTAGCGCAAGTTATGGCTGAGCTCAGAGATGGTCACGTTTGTCTGTTAAGAGGTAAAATAATAGCATAAATACTGCTCGGTTTCTCTCAGAAACTGATCGTTTCGCTAGATAAGACCCTTATTCGTCGTCTGGTATCGTTTAAAGCCCTTTGAAGCTGTACTGAAACTGTCATTTGGACCTTGAACCGTTTGGAGCCCATTGAAGTCCATTATATGGAGAAAAATCCTGGAAAGTTTTCATCAAAAAACGTAATTTCTTTTCGAACTGCAGAAAAAAAGATGTGGACATCTTGGATGACATGGGGGTGAGTAAAAATATCTAAAAGTGAACTAATCCTTTAACTGAAGTTTAAATCAGAGACTCAATAATCTGTTATAATTCTCATACTTGCAAGAAACACGTCCGATTGTCAAATAAGTATGAGCAGAAATACAACACAGATCCGTTTTTCATAGCATACTCACCATTTTATGCAACATGCAATCCAGGACCATGTTGTAACTGTCCACTTTAGAGCCCCAGCATCCCCTTTAAAAGGCCTAGTAAACAAATAACAAGGCTCTTGTCTGTTTCTTAACTAGATGTTCAATTATTCCTTCATAAAGCTCATATGTTCCCAAGTAAATTTTTATGAGAACCATACTTCATGTACCTACAAACCCTTCCATTGCCAGGGGCTGAAGTTAAACCGGCGTCAGAGGGGATCCATAAAAGTGTTTTGGGTTTGTGTGATTACTGTTGGTACAAATGTAAGTTTCATTGGATTTATGGAGCCATTTCCCTGGAGTGTTCATTTCAGCCTATACATAAATCTCCTGGATGACCAGCTCCCGAGGACCTGCGCGATTGTTACAGAATGATGTAAAAGAATGACAATATGACAACATACTGTAACAATATTATGGCGGGTGTATTTATCGGCAAAAGGCTTGAACTGCATTACGTCAGAGACGGCTATAGATCAGCATAAGGTGTCTGAACATTATTGTAATGCTGTCTGTGTTTGTGCTCTGCTATTTCAGGTTAACAATCACACACTCGCATCCACATGCGTGCACACACCTCACCTCTCGTTTCCCATCTCTGTGATTAGTTCATTAATCACAGTAATGGAAATGACCTAAAACAAAAAAAAAATTCTCCTTTTCCAGCTTCACCCATAATGCTCCTTAATGCACAGAATGGGGCGGCACACTTTAGCTCAGTGGAGGGGAGGCGGAACACTCTATCAATTACTTTATCAAGGATTCTTGCTCTGCCGGTGCTGCACCAGGACATTTCCCACAGGACACGTTTTTGGAAAGTATTTCATTAAACATCAATCAGGCAGCACTCTGTGAAAAGAGACTGAAAATAAATTGCCATTACTAAGAAAAATATGATTTGTTTGAACATATTCAAAATGTACGTGGGCATTTCTGCTGGAAAACATTTTGGGAAGTAATCATTATATTTTAAGAGCTTTATTTTTCTTGGCCGCAGTTCAAAGTTTGTAACCAGCCATGTAAAATGACAACTTTAAAGGGATAGTTCACCCAAAAATGAAAATTCTGTCATTTACTCACCTTCAAGTTGTTCCAAACCTGTATTTGTTCTGCTGTACACAAGTGAAGATATTTGGACTGATTTGGATTTGTAGCCAGCCAAGCAGATCTCGGCAGCCATTGACTTCCATAGTATCCCCCCCCCCCTACTATCGTAGTCAATGGGGGCCAAGATCAACTTGGCTACAAAAATTCTTCCAAATATCTTCCGTGTACAGCATAACAAAGAAATGTATACAGGTTTGGAGCAACTTGAGGGTGAGTAAATGATGACAGAATTTAAATTTTTGGGTGAACTATCACTTTAAGACTAAGAAGAATCTGCCAACTGGTTGCAGACTAAAATAGACAATCGCTAAATTTGTGCCCACTTTCCTGCTTTTCAGCAAATAACTATCATGCAAATATATTAGCTTACATCATCTAATTGATATTTGTAAATCAGGCTTACCACATAAAAAAATCATAGGCTGTCTGAAATGGCATACACTCTTAGTAAGTACTTTTTTTGAATAAATAATTACTTCACAGGAATTAAAAAAGTGAGTTCTGTGTAGTATGAATGTGATCTGGACATACTACATATATCGTGATCTACTAGCATCAGTTGCATTCACTGCATGCCGTTCACAAATGCTCTCCTGTGGCCATATGGGATGGTGTCCATCAGATTCGCATCAGTTGTTTTCACCTACTGTTTTATTAATACTCTGAATTCAGACATACTACTTTTTTCACATACTATATAGTTGGGAACTATGCATTTTTTAGATGCAGTCATAAATACTTAATGTTTCTATTTGAAGGGAAGCTCTATTTGAGTAATTTAGTATGGCAAATCAAGATGCGCAGCTGAAGTGAAATTTTATTTCTGTGACTGTTTTTTTAAAGAGAAATCACTTTCCATATGCAATTGACCTATCGGTAAGCCCTGCCCCCCTTTGTTTGTTTGTCCGAGTTCGCAACAGTAACTTTTGCTTAGAGTTGCTTTCTGTCTTGCAATGACCGCTGTCAGTGTGAAAACCTTGTCCCAAGATGTTTTTGATACATTTTGGACACAGAAGGACCCCCTCTCGTGGAGAAGCATTCAAGTGGGATATAAAAAAGATTTTAAAATAAATATGGTGGGTAACGAGATTAATTTGGAAGTGAGGGTTTACAGATCACAATGCACGCGGGAGAAGCCTCATGTTACGGTCATAACGATCGCAGATGACAACATCCAGGATCGACACTGTATGTACTGCTGGGTTAAATTGTATTAATTTACATTTAACCAGTTTAATATGGAAAGGCACGAACATGTAGACCTTCATTTATGTGTTTTTGACCTACACTGACTGTACATGACGCGAGAACAGTTAATGTTACAGTAACGGTTATTTAGGTTTGTACGTTAGCATGGACTCACTAACTTTAATTGTAATTTGTAACTTAATGAGAGTATGACAACCAGAAAATGAAATGTTTTCATTGGGATTGGGTTTAAATCCTTGGGGAACCAGGTTACTGCGCCCACATAATTGGATTATTACACCATGTGAACCTGCTACGTACCACAGATGAACAATCATGCACTAATCGACTGTCTTGTTTGGGTTTGAAATAAAAAAAAAAAATTCCATTGCCCATCCTCTCAGGATACCTGGAATCAGTGTTACAGTATCCCAGGCATGTCGTTTTACCATTTTTGTAGCATAAACACCATCAAACCAATGAGAGCTTAGGATCTTCCAATGTTTCTCTATGGCGCTGAAACCTAAAGATGTCCGAGTTCAGGTCCCCGTGCAACTGATACTCATCTGCCATTGGCTCATCTGTGTTTCGAGGGGAGGGGCTTACCGATAGGTCATTTCGCATCCCTGACCACACTGTTCACGTCCACTGAAACTTGCCATATAAAATAAAATCCAGGATGAAGAGATGAGCAGCAATGATCAATGGGTAGGCTAATCTCTTTCCACCTCATTTCCTTTCTTTAACATGCTGGGTATGTGCATGCAGAAAGTATCAACCCCAAAGACTTTTCAATCTGGAGACGATCTGAGCCTTTACATGCGAGTTCTTAAACAAGCATGCTGACAAGTTAAAGCAACTCCACCACAAGAGACGGTCTACACTCTCCCGAACATGACATCACACCTGAAAAATATCTTCCCTGCGTGCGCGTATAGCTCGATTGCAGTCTCGACACGTATGGAAATGCAGACAAACACACTTCATCTCCCTGTCAGTACGCTATGAATTTGATGTGCATGCTGATTCTCGCTGGTAGTCTGTGGCCGTTTGCGAGCCGTGTCTGGTCTATGGTACTCTGCTCTGTGTCCATCACCTGTAAACTACACAAAGAACAGTAATTGCTTGTCTTGGCTGTCAGCTCACCTTTTGGGAATCTACACTTGCTGACACCAAGCAGATATTTACACATGAAATGAAATTACTCCCTTTTCAGTGCACCACTCCAGAGAGATGCTACTCACAGACCTGTCAGTCTATTTGGGGCATTTTTTTATTTATTATTTATTTAATCTCATCGATTAATGTACAGCAGTCAGAGTAAAGTATTAAGAGTTGATTTTCCTCTCAAGCACGAGGAGCCCTCACTTGTTTGCATTCTTGCGACCGCAAAGAAATCCCAATCGTTGAACTGCATGATTTGTTCAGTCCATCAGTTTTCTGTTACGCTTACACACAGACGTACTGCACAAGCTCCCATACACAGTCAGAATCCCAGATTTGCAGGGTCATGTGAAACTGTCTTATGATGAGGTTACATTCAGGTTGTGGTTAAATCCTCACAGATAACACAGGCAGCAGTGTAGCAAAAACGTAACTTTCTCTTTGGGATGAAATACAGTATGACCCTGAAAGATAAGAAACAAAGACAGACTTTACAGTACAAACGATGAGATCAGAAAGTGCATGTGAGAAACAATATTACATCTTATTTTTTAGATGTTTTATAAAACATTCGTAAAACTGTCCTGAAGAGGCCTTCTCTTTCAAGTGCGTGAGGATATTGTCTTCTATAAGATGATCTTTTCAGATGATCTCTGAAAATGTAAAAATAGCAGCCAATATTCGCAATGCTCTATTTACTGACTAACAGCAATATTGAAGTCAATTTCACCACCACCCCAGGCATATACGCCTGTCATAGTGAGCATAACTTTTACAGGGCACTTTTCAAATGGCACCTCCCCTGGAGAAATTCACAAGACTATGAAACTCCTTTTATTTTTAGATGGATCTCAGGTATACACGACATTTTTATTCAGCAGACCAGATACGTCAGTCAACAGTCCAATCCACCAGGTCCAATGCTACTGCATTATAGACAACGACATTGTGGAGGAACGGCATATTTAATTGTACGCAAATGACTGTAAGGGACAGATGCACATTCTGTTTTATAGATTCAACTGTCTTAAAGCCCGGACCCCACGCAAAACTCTTAAGTGCTTTCTACTCCATTAACATTAGGCTCAATACAGTAACTAATAACCTGTGCGTTTTTCTTTAATTCTGTAGGTTCAACAGGTGGCCGGAGCTTAGAGAAACTCACATCGAGAGATGAGAGGAGGGAGAGAACAAGAAGGCTTCCATGTGGACCAAACATGTGCAATAGGTGAGAATGCGGCACAGCAGTGCACAGTTCAGCTGTGAATTAAGGGAACAACAGCACTGCAGTCAATACACTTTTGTTCATCTTAAAATGAAGGTGAATGTGAACCCAGAGGTCATTAGGCAAAAGATGAGAGGATCATATGGCTGTTTCACAATGCACTCATTACATAAGCAGCATGCATTAAGGCTCTATGCATAAAATAAAGCAATTTCTGGGTCTCTACATTTGAGTATTTCCTTTAATAGCACCCATAACACATTTGTCTGATGTTCAGAATGAGATGTTTTTGTAGCTTATTGTCAGTAAATGTTTTTTGGTTTTGGACTGCAGGGAAAGATATATGTTTTAATATACATCTAGCACTTTTATCTCAAAAGATCAAGAACATTCATGATGCAATTTGTTTAACTTCTTCATGCCGTAAACCTGGAACTACATAATTATGGTTTTCCTTTAAAATTTTAAGTCATGATGTAACATTAACAGCCATATGTGGTAGGGATGGGCGATATCTTATCGTTTGCGATATACCGGCAAAAATTCTCCCCACGATAAGAATTTGTCTTCCCGCGATAATAACGATAAAGCCTAGTTGATAGCGCGACCCATCCGCACAGTGCCACCGCTGGCCGTCTCTTGATGCTTAAAGCGTTTACTTTATGATGGCCGCGGTGGCTGCGTTCGTCAATTTGTTTAGCTGAACGGGGGTTGGAGAGAGATTTTCTTGTGGTGCCCCCCCGCAGCACTCGGTGCCCTAAGCGCCGCGCAATGGGAGCGGCGGCACTGAATCCGCATCTCACGTGCAGAGCGAAAACAACCAGGGCGGAAGCTGCGGAAGAGTTCATAGCTAAACGACTGGCTACCTGAGGGTAATCTTAACCTGTACATACAGATGTATTTTCACTCGCTGAGCACTTGGACTGAGCGCTTGAGAGATTCGCTCTGTCTCAATCGATCGGTAAAGCACACTATTTCAGTTCATCTCAATGAATGCGCAGTGCATTTGACGCACAGTAAACACTAGTGTGAGGCGCGACTGAGAGCGCTCAGTGTTTCACACACACTCAAAGAGAGAGCGAGAGAGTCTTACACAACACAGAATTGACGTGCTACATGTAAACAATATCCTTTGTTGTATTTTCCTGTAAAATAATGGCGTTTATTTGGAATTATTCAGCCTTTCATGAACAGGAAGAACCGAATGCACAAACGGGAATCTCATTGGCTGGCTTGCACCTATTACGGTGCCTGTTTTGATTTCAGCAAATCAGTTTGAATGAGCGCTGACAACGTGATTAATATTCATGAACCCAGAAGCTCATTATTCCTTAGTGCAGTTTATTTTTATTAGTAGAAGAATTTGTGGTATTATCAACTCAAATTACTGAAGTTCTATCAATCAATCTTTATTTTCAACTTTTTTGTAATCTGAAGACATTTTTGGGATAATTACTTTAGCTGTTTCTGCTATTTTTACCACTGTTTGCACCATGAGTGTATGAATAAATACAGAATCAGTTTACATGTAAAACTTGTCATTGATTTCAAAATTATTATTGTTTGTATTGTGTGATGTTTTTTAGCACAGTTGCACTATTTAAACATTACCTGCACTTTTACAGAAGACAATTATATCTGCAACTTTTCCATTTCTGAAAAGGCTGGTGTGGAATTTTACATAAAAAATAATAATTTTATATATATATATATATATATTTTTTTTTTAAATATTTTTTTTTATGTATTATAGGAGCCTATTTGATGACATGTACGTTTTACTTTAGATCATTGTTTGTTTTTCTGAAACTCGCAAGAATGCATGCAGCTCTCACTTGTATCCAAAAACATGGGGAATGATACTACATTTATCGTCATTGATATCGTTATCGCAATAAATACTAGAAAATATCGGGATACATTTTTAAGTCCATATCGCCCATCCCTAATATGTGGTATTAATATAAAGTTTAGACCCTTTACTTTTTTACCAAAAACACAATTTTTATGCCGCATTTGAATGTTTGAAGTACAAGAAATTTAGGACAGGGGTTTTATTTTTACTGTAGATCCCACAGACCCCCCCAAAATAAAAATGTATAACATTAAAAGCAAGAAGTATAATATCTGGAAAATATTACCTGAAAAATATAGATTTTTCTATTAAGATCTTTAATATCTTTTTCAACATTAGAGTACTGTTGACGTAACAGTCATGTGGAAAAGAAAGTACGCCCCTTTTGAATTATGTGGTTTTGCGTATAAGGACGTAATAAAAAAACATCTGGGGCCGTATTACAGAAACATCTTAACTTTAGAATCCTAGCTTATCTGTTTGGTAACCATGGCAATTTCAGTTAGGACCTCATTTAGGACAAAAGCTGTTACAGAATGACATTTCTTAAGTGCATAATCTTATCTTAACTATGGATAGGAAGCGGCTATTACAGAAGCATCCTAATTCGACAAAAAATCCTAAAAGCTGTCTTAACTTTAGGACAACCCCACTGGTGTCCTAACTTAAAAATTTTTTGAAATCCAATGGTAAAAATCAAAGTACAAAAAGCCGATACATTTATTGATTGTGGTGGTTAGGGTTGGGAACCGAGAACCGGTTCTTATTCAGAACCGAAACTGATTTTTGAAAAATACCAGAACCGCGCGAAATTCCTAAGTTTCGGTTCCGAAAACGGTTCTGGTGCAATGTGTGTGCGAAGCGCTGGAAGCGTATCCTTTCATAGCGAGTGACAGCCAGTGTTGCCAAGTCCGTGGTTTTCCCGCTTTCCCGTTTTCCACTGTTGCCGCGGGCTGTGTTTCATGTCTGCGGGTTGAAGCGATTGTGCAATTGTGCGGGTTTTGTTGTGAAAACCTGGCAACCCTGGCTCACCTCCTCATGAATATTAATTACGTTGCCTGCCGCTTCCAGGAGTGCAGCAGTTCAGCCTGAAAGCCCTCGCGCTACACATTTACGGTTTTGCGTCAGATATTTTCTCGTTGACCACCAGCATGGCGAAGAGAAAGTCACAAGTATGGATTCATTTCTAAAGAATGAATGATAATGAAGCAAAATGTGAAAAGTTAATAACATGCAAAGGAGGCTGCACTAGCAATTTGACAAAACATTTGCTACAACACAGAGTGCCTCAGGGCTTATACCAGATTTATAGTGTAAGGCCTAAATATATATATATATATATGTATGTCAACCGTTGAGTCACCATGGTTTAGGTAAGCGTTTAGGCACAATTACCTTTGTAATGCTGAATTGCAATTTATTATTTACAAGTTCACTGAATAACTGAATTACTATTAAATTAATATACAACTAATTAATAAATATAACTAATAAATATAATTTATAACTTGGTTTTATTCAGAGACAGAGAGATAAAATGTAATAAGACAATTTCAGAGGTGTTCATTTGAAAAACAATGTGTTGCAAGAATGGCTTAATTAATACTGTAATATATGTACAGTTCAGGACTTTTTTGACATTGCCAACCTGTAAATAAATTTTAGAGCAAGTAATAAACACAAAATGGATTGTTTGAGTTGCGTATTGTGCCTTTTTCCTTTACCACTATTTGTGTAATAATTTTAATGGAACCGGAATCGGAACCGGAATCGTTAGGCGGAACCGAAACCGGAACCGGAAAATTTCTCACGATTCCCAACCCTAGTGGTGGTGGAGAGACTTTTGGAGGACCCAGAGGATGTGCTGCGCTTTGATGATAAAATACTCGTAAATAATCCCACGACACATTATTTTGCAATTATTTGACGAATTGCGACCAACATTACAGAGGCCAGCGAGCCGTCACGGAGCATTACCGGTCCCTCTTAAAGTGACACATTTTTTTTGGCAAAAGGCAATTTATAAAACAGGCTTGAACTTTTCAACGGAGCTTATGAAAATTTCAATCTCTGTCGCACTGAAATTAAAAGCACGCCGTTGTTTCTCCATTTTGATTTTAGATTTACCTCATGCGTGTTTGCGTGTTTTTGGTTGCTTGGTAAAAGACCTGACAGTTGATTACTGAACTCGATGGACTGCTTTAAGAATTCCTAACTACAGATAAGATGAGATTTTGTAAGTTCAAGTTAAAAATCAAGTTAAGATTTGCTTCTGTTAAACAAAATCTTTGGTCCTTGGCAGATCTTAAAATTAAGACCTGTGGATTGGACAACAACACATGACATATTACATGGTTTACATGGTGTCATGGTTTATTTAACAAAATAAAGCCAAAAATGGAGAAGCCATGCGTGACAATCTAAGCACACCCTTACTGCTTCCATAGGAATTAAGAGGGTCAGTAGCAGTCAGGTGCTGCTAATCAAATGCCTTTGATTAATTGATCATCAGCAAGCGTGACCAACTGTAAAGCAGAAGTTTTGGCAGATTACTGGTCTAGAGCATTCAGGTGTGTGTTAACACAATGCCAAGGAGAAAAGACATCAGCAATGATCTTAGAGAAGTAATTGTTGCTGCCCATCAATCTGCGAAGGGATACAAGGCCATTTCCAAACAATTTGAAGTCCATCATTCTACATTTAGGAAGATCATTCACAAGTGAAAAACATTTAAGGCAGTTGCCAATCTTCCAATGAGTGGACGGCTCAGCAAATTTACCCCAAACTGCAAAAAACCCAAAAGCTACATCTGAGACTACAGGCCTCAGTTGTTAAATGTTAAAGTTCATGGCAGTACAATTAGAAAAAGACGGGACAAGTATGGCATGTTTGGAAAGCTTCTTCTCTCTAAAATGCAGCACAGCTTAGGTTTGCAAAGTTGCATCTGAACAAACCTCAAGACTTCTGGAACAATGTCCTTTGGACAGACGAGGCCAAAGTGGAGATGTTTGGCCATTATGCACAGTGCCACGTTTGGCGAAAACCAAACACAGCACAAAAACACCAACTGGTGGTAAAGGGCAGATGATTTGGGCTTGTTTTGCAGTCACAGGACCTGGGCACCTTGCAGTCATTGAGTCGACCATGAACACCTCTGAACTTCTCTCTAAAGTATGCTTGAGTCAATTGTGAGGTCATCTAAAGAGCTACAGATTGAAATTCTGTGGCAGGACCTTAAGAGAGCCATGCATGAACAGATGCCCACAAACCTCAATGAACTGGAGCAACGTTGTAAAGAAGAGTGGGCCAAAATTCCTCCAGAACGATGTGAGAGACTGATAAAGTCATATAGAATATTATTACTTCAAGTTATTGTTGCTAAAGGTGGTTCTACAAGCAATTGAATCGATGTGCTTTGTTTGTTACACAGGGCTTCCTCTGTTTAATAAAAGAAAACGCCAAAATGATGGCACAGTGTAATAGGGTCATGTGTTGTTGTTCATCTGAGGCTGTAATTACCTAATTTTAAGCCATGCCATGATTTTTTTTAATGTCCTCCTGATACGTAAAATAATAGAATTCAAAGGGTGTTTCATTATATTCATAATATTACTCACAATTGTTTTTATGATTATTAATTGTTTACAATTTTATTTTATTCTATTAATATCCATAGTTATAAAATAAAATAATTATAGAATAAAATAATTATGAATAATTTAATTATTTATATGCCAGTTTATTATAAGCAACATAAATGGAAACAAGTTTGAATTCGGCACATTTCAACTTTTTAATTTTGTATATTAATGTTTGAATTATTGTTACTATTTTTTTATAAAATTTTTCTCTGAACTTTTCCACTGACCACTTTGCTGGGGGTGCATGGACTGCAGTTAAAACCCCCCCTGAAATTTGTAAAAACACTGCTATATTTTTCTCATCCTCAAGGTGGAGTTGAGTCTGCCTGCAGCCCCGGACGGACAGCTTAACTCAAGCCTCCTTCCAGTCTACCAACTTACAAGAGCAGCGGTAACCATGGTAACTCCTTCAGAACCCAGGGCAAACATTTATAGGGCAATGGATTTGCTTGAGAAATACTAAAAAGAGCTAAAATAGAACACAGCAGTCTGAGAGAAGCATGCCTGTGCGTTTGCAGGACAAAAACAATCAGGAGCTTTTTGAGTTAATATGAACACTTGTCTTGTTCCTTCAGTCTCTCTTTCCTGTTCTTTCTCTCCAAGCTTTGTTGTTTGCTTTGTTGTCCACCTCCTGCTTCTATAATTACAACATTATGAAGGATTTGAGAGTTTTGTGAGCGCTGCCTGGGTTTTTCTTTCTTTCTGGTGCTGGGTAGTGGCAGTAATTTAGCATCACTGAAGCCTGCAGCAATAGGGGAGCATACAACACCATAACCCTCACTCAGTGGAGCACAGGTGAGACCAGGAGCAGAGCTACTATTACCTCAGGAAGAAAGACAGCCCTTATTGCTGTCTATTTCAAAGCCTGAGAGAACTGTCAAAGCTCGGTATGGCACATCCTAGTGATAATACTGCGTTATTAGGCCTAAAAGTTACACTAAAGCAGGGGTGTCCAAACTTTTTTAAAAGGGGCCAGATTCTTTCTATATAGCTTGAGCTGACAGTAGAGTAGCTTGAGATAGGACACAGATGTACATTTTATACACAATCAATATATGTAAAACTTTTAACAACCTAGATTTAAAGGGTGAAATCTAAATATTATTACTGAGTTAGAACTCTATTCTTATTTAAATGAACGAGTACTCTATTTAGATCACCACAGGTAAAACCACGCATGTCACCTCACTACATGGTCAAAAGTTAAAATATTGTTTCTATATCTAGAATGGCTTTTTGGTATTTAGTATATAAACACATTTCATATAAATACAATTGCACAAAACTGCAAGTTTATGGCAACAAAAATTGTCAGTTATTTGCCGTTTATTTATCATTGAATACATGTCTACATTAAAAATGAAATAAAATGAGATATTAACCTACATTTCTGACAAAATACCACGGTTGCAGTTAGTGTTGGTGAATTGTTGGTCGAAAAGTATTCCAACTGGATCGGCTCAATGTTTCTCCTAATTTGCGCGCCTAAAATTGAGTAACTGTGAAACTGCACAAGTAAATTATGCGTGGCGGGCCACATATAATAGTAATAGACAAGCAGCGGGCCGTTTGAAATCCCCGGGCCGCATTTGGCCAGCAGGCTGGACTTTGGACACCCTTGGACTAAAGAGAGTATTCACCTGTTGAAAAATCCAGTTTAAGATTATAGTTGTGTTTTCCAAACATGGTAGATGTTTTCTAGCTGGCCATTAACTGGCAACAATGTTCCAAAAATAGCTTGTCCACTTTGAGTTGCTATGACCAGATGGTTTGTTGCTGGTCCAAGATGGTCTCCCATATTCCATAACTTTAGCGTAAGATGGATTTTACAAGAGGGTTTTAAAAGCGTTCTGCTGTTTGAGAGTGAGCAAGAAAGAAAAAGTTTAGAAAGAATGATTAGTCTATGCCATGTCCCACTAGAACAGTCATCAGTATGGAGACAAGAGACGTTACACACCTTACATCAGTAAAATGATCCTGCTCATCAGCGCTCCTACTAATGAGTAGCCTAATTCATGATTGTATCACACACACTCTGACTAATGAGTCTAATTGCTAGTAAAGGAAGACAAACAAAGTGGAGCAAAGGTTTGCACAGGAAGACTTCAGCTGCAGAAAACAACTTGTGGTACAATAGTGATGGTTAGCATTTTTTTGTCAGTACCCTGCAGCAATAAAACAAAAAAGCACAACTTTTCTATTTCTACTCTTATAATAATGACAAATGCTAGTGATCTGTATGCTTTTCTTTTGTATTTTATATATGCAATTGGCAAACAATTTTATCCAAAGCAACATTGAATTCCTAGTACACATTTTATCAGTTCTTGCATTCCCTAGCAATCAAACCCATGGCCTTGCTAGTGCCGTGCATGTGTTATTGTCTGATGTACAGAAACACACTTTTGAATCAACATATTCAACCCTGGAGGTCTACTGTAGTGGAACTACAGTGTAATCTAAAATCTATGGTTTGTTGTACTGTTGAGCAGTACTTAAAAGGATAATTCACCCGAAACTAAACTAAAACCAGAGGTGAAAAGAATACCTGAAAATCAAACTTGAGTAAAAGTCTTAAAGTATCTGGTTTTAACAGTACTTAAGTATTTTACTCGTACAAGATATAGGCTCAACGAGGCACTAGTCCTCGACACCTGAGAGACATACCAGTGAAAATAAGAAACAATTGATTTGTAAGATGAGAAATCAAGTTTAGTTTCTAAAAATAAAACTGAACACCTCAATATAGCAATAAATCAAGGTCGACACAACAGCCTCTTAAACGTCTACAGTCTCAGTTAAGTTCAAGTGCACAAAAATGCCATAAGTAAACAAATATCCTTCAAAAAGGTCTTGTCAATATAGCAGATAAATAAAATAATGTTACGTAAAATCAGATAGTCAAAGCCTTCTTGCACTGGAAGTGCTGGTTTCAGCCTCATCACAGGCTGCAGTCATGTCCTCATCTCATAAATCAAACACTTGCGATTCATCAACCAGGTAGTAATGCACTCGCATTCATGTAAAGTAGCCTTGTTGACATGTTTGGGTGAGTAAAGGCAAAAAGATATAGTACCTTCAATGCCCTTAGATGGCATTGAACTCAACACAAATGTATTGGAGTAAAAAGTACATTTACTTGTTCAAAAATGTAGTCAGGTAGAGAGTAAAAGTTACTAATATCTTTTGATACTCAGTACAGCTACAAAGTAGCCAAAAAGATACTTAAGTACAGTAACTAATTACATTTACTCAACTACTTTACACCACTGATTAAATCTATATAAATAAATAAAACCTTAATATGAATGTTTAAACAAAAATGAATAAAAATAACAATCACATAACAAAATTAGATTAGAGAGCCTAAAAGGACATAAAAAATTAGATGGGAGGAACATTTTTATTTATATTCTTTGCATTCTCTTGAAAAACGTTTGTTTCCCTGAGAAACTTTGCATTCACTTGAAAAACTTTTGTGATCAAAATAATATGAGCTGGGAGGAAAAACTACATTTCATTGCTTTTGCGAGCAAACGTACAGAGCCCCTAAAAGGACATGATGTAAAAAACAAATTTGATGATTTAAAAAAAAAAAAAAAAAAGATTTTTTTTTTTTTCACCATGTCCCTTTAGGGTTAGCCTAAATTAGAGTCAAAATGAAATCTGTTCATCCTATAAAGCAATTCGTTCTCTCCGCAAATGTTGACAAAACTAATCCATATGAATAGAGCGGTTTAATGATCTATTTATGAACATTTTGTAGCATCAAATTGGTAGTTGCATGGACTGTGAATGGAGGAACAGAAATCTCAGATTTTATTCAAATGTCTTAATTTGTGTTATGAAGTTAAACGAAAGTCTTACGGGTTTGGAACAACATGAAGTAATTGATTACCATTTGTAAATAAATAAATAAATTAACCCTTTAAACATACATGAATATCATTATACTTCACTTTGAAACATATGTACATGCCATACATTTCTTATAAAAATTCTTACAGTGTAGGGTAGGGAAACTTCTAAAATAGGTGTCGGATCCAATTCACATAAATGAAGTCCTGATGTTGATAAAGTTAGAGCCTATAGGTTTAACTTGGCTTTTACTAGGGCTGTGCGATATTGAAGAAATATGCGATATCCTTGTTAAATAATGTGATATTCGATATGCGATACGATATTGTTTTAAGTGTGTAAAATCTATTTCTTTCCCCAACTGATATCCTTCACTTAAAGCATAACCGACTGTGTTTACATGAATACTCATCAAGACAGCCATTTTGACAAAACTGTGTGTGTATTTGACAGTTCAAGTGTGTAACAAGACACACAAAAAAGAACGGCTTGTGCGCACGTTTCGGTGTGTGTGTCAGACAGCAGACAGCGCGAGACTGCAAGGAGTTGTTTTTTGCAAGTTATTGCGTTTAATAACTCTTTTTAACGTGAAGCAAGTCACATAAGTAACAGTTGTGTGCTCAGTCTATTCTCTGCTATATGCATCAACCTAAAACATACACTTTTCACAATGTTGAAGTAGCCTATTAAAATCATTCAGATATTGCGATATGCATATTGCGATATGTACATTTGCAATATTTCGATAATTTCGATATATTGCGCAGCCCTAGCTTTTACGAAATGTTGGCAAAAGAATATAAGTATTGGAATTGAAGGTTGAGTTGCACTGATGTTTTTACCGCATCAACTCAAGACGTAATATCTCGCACACTTGTTCTGGCTTCTCGGGAGTGAGCTTTGGAGAACAAGATTTGATATTATGGTGCTTCTGGTACAAGGACAAAACCTAGAGCGCTCTCTCCCTCTCTTAGAGTTTGTCCGTAATGAAGCGTGCGGGGGTAAATGATTGATGTCAGAATAAATTAAAGTGCAATAGAAGGACGGAACGCACTGTTCAGACTGACATCCATCAATTTAACCCTAAAACTTTTAAATGGCAATTACAGGACTGTGGAACAGAGCAGAAGAAGAATGCAACATACAGTAGCCATTTGTCAGGAAGACATGTCATCAGTCTATCAGCCCGGATTAACATGGCATCACCTTTGATTTATCTGCAGATGAGAAAAGCAATAACATTTCATACCCCTCATTTGTGTACACAGCACTGTATTTCTCTGACATTTTAACATATCCACTATTATCACAATATACTTGGCAATAACAAATGAAGCTTGGGTAGGAAACCAGGCTGAAATTGTGTTATAATTTCACTTCAAGAACAAAAGATAGCTCGAAGCCTGGGGGAGCCTACCTTTGGATGGATTGGCATTTCTATGAGTGTCTGGAACACTTGTTGGCTCGCTGAAAGTTTGTCATTTCAGACAGCAATCCTCCAAGGGTGCAGCTATTTTACAAAGAGCGACTTTCACAGCATTTTCCCCTTCTCAGCTACTCACAGCACCTAAACAAATAATATAATATGCTGAAACTCATCTGAACATCTGGCCTTTTTTACGTCACAACACTTGAATACGCATTTATGCATTTGACAGATGAATTTATCCAGAGTGACTAACAGAGAATAAAAGGTAACAAAATAACTAATGCCTTTCTTGCATTCCCTCAGAATCGAACCCTTGACATTGATATTGTTAGAGCCAAGGGAGAGTTATCTTAATATAGAGACAGACGTGTACTCCTCCACAAAGTCATGCTAGGATAGTGATGTGAGGAGACAGAGGGAGATTGATACTGTCATTTTGCCATTGGACGGGTGGAGGACACAGCCTGTATAATGAATTGTGACACTTCAATTAGCCCCCCTAAGATAAACAATACAAAAATAACCCTCTTGCCTTTTCAGTTTTATGGCTAACTATCACAACACATTATATTGTTGCCATAAATTATATTGAGGGCATCATTTCTAAACTCTGGCACTACCGATTCTTGGAGAAATTAGTGAAAAATATGTGCGAGTTACATCAGATAGATGTTTTTAGCAGTAAGCCTGTGCAGACTGCGAGTTCTTCATTTAAAAGGATTCATCTCATTCAAGAGTTCTCAGCAGGACTGTCTGATACCCATAGAATAATAAATGAGAACTTAAAAAGTCACAAGCGTTTTTGAATGTTAGTTGGAAGTATGAATAAACACTGGATTTGAGGAAATAAAACTGGATAATGTGCGAGTCATTTGAATCAATTGCTCATGTGATTCCCTCAACAATGAGTCTTATTAAATGTCTTATGGCGTGTTTATTTTAAATCATTATTAAAATACGTTCCATGAGGTTCACCTAAAATGTCAATAAAGTTTTCTGCATAAAATAAAAAACGGAAATAAATATAGGCAGAATGATTATTTTCATCCCTCATTTTGAGCCTCTGTCTGAAATGATCCTTTTTTAAGGGGCGGCTTCTTTTAAGGCTTGCACACGAGTGTTTTGAAAATATCCATAAAAAAACGTAATTTACTGACAAATCATTATGAAATTGTTAATTTACGATTGGCCATGTAGCTGCTGTCAGATACAGTGAAGTTGGCTGCTTCATCTTTTAACAAAAGTTTCTTTGTGAACTCTGCATCTCTCACTGCTTCATTTACAAAGCAATCTGCAGTCAAATGCTCAGAACAAACATGTAATCCTCCGACGCACATACTGCAAGGACGTAAGTGATTTTTGGCATTGATGGAGACATAAAAGCAATTTCATGTCATCTAATCCCTTTATTTATTGATATGGCAGACTAGGGCCTCGTTTATAAAATTTAACTATATAATAGAAACTGTCCTACATTTGATCTGACAATAATTTATCTAGGGATGCACCGATACCACTTTTTTGGAAAACGAGTACGAGTACGAGCATTTCAGTACTCGCCGATACCGAGTACTTGTAAAAAAAACATGATTTAAATTTACAGGTAACAGCTTTAGTCATATAATTTAACAAAACAACAAGGGACTAGTTTGGAATTAAGAACATTTATTTAAAATGAAAAGCATGTTTAGAAACTAAACGAAGAGGAGGCTTGCAGTAGGCTGTGGATGTGTTTTTTCACGGAGTCGTGTAGTTTAGGCAGCTCCGTGTCAGTCATGTAGCGGCGGCTTGGGACATCATATCTGGGCTCCAGAACATGGAGGAGACGCATGAATCCCACATTTTCTACCTCCGAAAGTGGCTGGTCACTCAATGCAATGTACTCGATGATTGCCTGTGTTATTTTCACAGCACGTGGATTGTCTCTGGACATTTTCTCTCTTCTTGCAAGAGTTTGCTGCAGTGTGGGTTGTGTTGGTTTAGAAGCGTGGGTAAACTCTTTGTACTCGTTGTCGTGTTGGGATTTTAGGTGCTTGATTAAATTACTTGTGTTAAATGCGCTACCTTTTGAGCCTCCTCTGGACAATTTCGCGGAGCACAATTTGCAGTCCGCCTTTGTTTTGTCGTCTTCATTCACTTTGAAATAGTTCCACACGGCTGACATGTCTCGTCTCGTCTCGTCTCGCCTTCTCCCCGCTCTGAGCTGCAGCCGGGGCCTGGGGGCGGGCACTCGGCGCCTGAGATTAACCCCTTACACGCCGTTCAAACATAGACATTTCTCAGACCGTGGTATCGTCCCCGGTATCGGGGGACTTTTAACGAGTACGAGTACTTTCGAAAATGTGGTATCGAGGCCGATACCAGATACCGGTTATGGTATCGGTGCATCCCTAAATTTCTCAAATTCAGAAAACAAATGTAGCCTACACACAAAAAACGTGCATACACCTCTCTTCCAGATGTCAAATCGTGAATTTTCTTGAAATTGTGCACAGCTGAATTGTTTCAGATCTCAAACGGCACCTAATTAATATCATTAACATAAATAGCACCAGTCAACGTCCAAATCCTTTACTTGAGAATCTAAGTCATTCTTGAAGAGTGGCAATAATTACTTAGATTTCCAAATACCTGCAGTATTCCAACTCTCTGCCACAAGGGAAAGTGCGTACGTCTGCTTAGACCCTGACATGGCGATAAACACCTTTCCACATTAAAGACTGATTTTGGAAATATGAACGTTAGCGTCGATTTTAGCGTACGCACACTCTAAGATCAAATCTTTGCATATGCACGTTTTATAAATGAGGCCCCAAATGTTTAGACAGACTAATTAAATGTAATAAATATAATTTAATTTATTTAGTTATCAGTCTTGTTTATGTATTCACGATGGAGATGCCTCGTTTTTAAGCTGTAAAAACTTAGTGAACGTAAAACACTACTCTGTGCCTGGAAGTGAAGGAGACTAGCCCTGTCTCAAATGGCACACATGCACTTTCGGTCATGTGTCCCCACAAGACCGTGTCCCATTTGTCATTTTATGTTTCAGAAGGGTGCTCGCGAACGCCCCCCTTTGCGGTCGATATGCGCACTTTTGCTGAGCCCACACTGGTGCGAGCTCCGCTGCAGACGACTTCCCGACAGTCAAATCGGCGTTACATCACGAATGTGCGGACTCATAGGAAGTCACGATTTGTTTAGGGTGCCATTTGGGACGGGGCCGATGTCTCATTCACCTTAGGGAGCGTCTCAATTAGCTCCCTACTTCAGTAGTCAGGGCACTGATCAGGTAGCGCCATTTTAAGAGCTGTCATTTTAAGAGCATCCCATAATGCACTGCAAAACCCACAACCCTCCGCAAAACCCAACTTCCCTTTAACGGAAGTTCTGAAGCGTGAAACTTAAATCACATAACGGCCGATAAATGTTTGTAAAAATAGAAAACATTATTTTATTATATTTCAGCAAAAACCTACATCGTTAGACAGGTAATGAACACAGCTAACATTTATAATTTATTTAAGGCTGAAATGTTGCACGCATATGTAACAAGCAAAGTATTTATCATAATGTACTTTAAATAATACAAGAAATGTCAGATAGATATCAGCTCTGCTGTTGTTCATACATAGGAGTACATTGTACAATGAGGATGTTGTCACGTTGTTGGAAACGTGTCCTCAGTGACCCAATGTGAAGTGAGCCAGCGTCCTTTACTGTCCTTACCAGTGCCCAAATTCATGTAAACGATATATACTGATTCACGAGCTTGGGGGCTAGGGAACTGATTGAGACGCACCCTCAAATGATTAAAAAAAATACACCACTACGGCCACAGCCACAGCCAATCAGATGATTTCCATGAGATTACCAATGAGATCCCATGATGGGGGAACGTTTGCCATAAGAAACAAATTGACTTGCCTGTCGCTCTTGAACTCAAAACTCAAGATTTGCATATAACAGACAGCTTTTATTGCTATATTTTGTCACGTCTGTTTAGAATACAGTGTAACGTTTTTGTCCATTTGTTCTGAAAATGTATTATTTATTAGTGCGGTATGCAGCAGTTCTTTTGTATGGAAGAGTAAACAAAACTTTGCGGTAAATTGTGCAAAGTGTGGAGCTAAGCATGTCTTCAAAAGTGCTAATGATCCACAGGGCTCCAACTAGCACTGAGATGCATGATTGTGTGTTTATGCTGTCTGTGGGCATATTTACGTAATAATGCTGTATGTGTGTGCACCACCATTAGCGCTACGGGCTCGTCTGAAGCAGGGGTATAATTGGAGGTACTGTTGAGATGAGAATTAAAGAATACGTCTGTTTACTGGCATCTGCCCGAGGTTTGAATGAGAGGAAGGGAAATGAGAGGATAAGATGATGTATCTTAATGTAGAAACAATATGAAAAGCGAGGGGCCATATGATAAAACTTATCATTTTGACTATTAGATGATGTAAAATGTATTGAACAGACTGAATTCTATTCCTCACAGTGTTTTCATTTGTCTAATTAAATCTTTTATCATTAAACCATAACTTAAATTTCCCATTTTCATTGTTTAAATAACTAAAATGGACAA
This sequence comes from Gobio gobio, assembly GCF_949357685.1. Classification (NCBI taxonomy): domain Eukaryota; kingdom Metazoa; phylum Chordata; class Actinopteri; order Cypriniformes; family Gobionidae; genus Gobio; species Gobio gobio. Next base: position 43,589,805 of record NC_137103.1, read on the forward strand.
AAAAACCCTAATAAAAATGACAAAATTACTTCAACTTTAACTAAAATGAAAATGGAAAATATGAACATAAAAACATTCAAAATATGAATACAAATAATAATCTATGTCAATGATATTAAACTAACAGTTGTCTATTAGGTTGCTACACCACTGATCACAATCCATGTGCATTTGATATTATCAAAATTCAGAATAGGGAAAAATGAGTGAGGTTATTTTAAAATCAGCAAAAAAGTTGACAAAACAAGTTTTAAAATATGAGAAGATAATATGTAGGTAGGGAAATTAATTAACTGATGTCATGGTTGATTACATTTTTCAGATTTTTGGGCTAATTTGTCAGATTTGCTGCCGGGGCTTTTTGAGGCTGAGCAGAATGGCAATGCAAAGTTGCTAACATAACACATCCAATGCCGTCACTTTGTTAGAGCACAGATGCAAACATGCAGTCAACACAGTGGTCAGATGGCTGTTTATGAGCTGGAGCGACATGCTAATGATGTGCATTAGCAGCTCGCTCTGGCTCTGGGCCTAGTCATAATGGCTCCAATCCTACAATTACTGGACATAAGCTTTCGCGCTGAAATTACCAAAGCCACTTTGTTTTAGGTAGAGACCATAGGCGGAGAAATGTTGACTTGAGACCCAGCACTGAAGCGGTTATTATGGTGTTAAAAACCCAATAACGCTGTCAGAGGACATTCACATTTATCCTGCAGGGATATTACTACTTTGAGGGAACTCTCAAGAGTTTGCTTTAGGCTGATGCTCATTTTCTAAAGGAAAACTGGACCAATGAGGCACAGAAAGAGTGGGCGGCCCATTCTCAGCACCAGTAAGTAGAAATCTTCCATCTTTGACACTACTTTCCCTATGGAGGGAGTACAGGGGGTCATATACACTAAATTGCCAAATGTTTTGGGACGCCTGCCTTTACATGCACATTAACTTTTAATGACTTTAATGATTTTAATCCGTAGGGTTTAATATGGAGTTGGCTCACCAGGTTTGCCGCTATAACAGCTTCAACTCTTCTGAGAAGGCTTTCTACTAGGCTTAGGAGTGTGTTTATGGGATTTTTTGATCATTCTTTACCAGTGCTGGCTTCTGGAAAGCTACGAAATTGTAGCTTGAGAAGCAACAAAATGATAAGAATAAAACGACAGTCAAGCTTAGCTACACTAAAACCTACTAAGTAACCTGAGAAGTACACTTAATCTGATTTAGGCAGAATGTATTTTAAAATAATTATGTTAATATATTAACATTTAGGGGCGGTCACACTAAATATTTTGTTCCAGTGACATACACATGCAAATACAGGAGACCAGAAAAGTGTGAATTTCACTGCATTTCAAAGTTTAAGTTTGGTGAACTCTGACCTTTCAATTTGTATTATGTGAAGACGTGTGACCAATATCTCTTAGATTAATTAAAAGACAAACTTCAAATATGCAGCATTGCAGGATATAGATTTTATACTTACTTTGTATTTACTATTATTTGTCATATGTTGAATTTATCCTTTAAAAAAAAAGATGTTCATAGTGTGACATCATCATGACCATTGTATACCATGTATGATACTGTTCATTCATAAAAAATTTACTATATTGAAGTTTATATCTTGCAATTCTGACTTTTGTCTTGCATTTGCAAATATCTCACAATTATGACTTCTTTTCTCAGTCCAGTTCTGAGGAAAAAAAGATTACTTTTGGCAATAATCCGAGTTTATATCCCACAATACTGACTTTATAACTTGCAATTGCGTGTTATAAATATAGAATAGCAAGATATGAAGTCCAGATCTGAGGAAAAAAAGACTGACTTTATCTAAACGAGTATTTATATATTTATTATATATACACCGATCAGGCATAACATTATGCGTCGGTCCCCCTTTGAAAAGTTGCCAAAACAGCTCACAGATGCTCAATTGGATTGAGATCTAGGGAATTTGGAGGCCAAGTCAACACCTCAAACTCGTTGTTGTGCTCCTCAGACCATTCCTGAACCATGTTTGCTTTATGGCTGAAAGAGGCCACAGCCACCAGAGAATACCGTTTCCATGAAAGGGTGTACATGGCCTGCAAAAATGCCTTAGGTAGGTGGTACGTGTAAAAGTAACATCCACATGGATGGAAGGACCAAGGTTTCAGCAGAACATTGCCCAAAGCATCACACTGTCTCCGCCGGCTTGCCTTCTTCCCATAGTGCCATGTGTTCCCCAGGTAAGCCACGCACCCGGCCATCCACGTGAGGTAAAATAATACGTGATTCATCAGACCAGGCCATCTTCTTCCATTGCTTCGTGGTCCATTTCTGATGCTCACATGCCCACTGTTGGCACTTTCTGCGGTGGACAGTGGTCAGCATTGGCACCCTCATATGCAACAAACTGCAATGCACTGTGTAATCTGACACCTTTCTATCAGAACTTCTATCATTAACTTCTTGAGCAATTTGAGCTACAGTAGCTTGTCTGTATTATCGGACCATACTGGCCAGCCTTCGTTCCCCACTTGCATCAATGAGCCTTGGCCACCCATGACCCTGTCACTGGTTCCACTGTTCCTTCCTTGGACCACTTTTGATAGATACTGACCACTCCAGACCGGGAACACCCCACAAGAGCTGCAGTTTTGGAGATGCTCTGACTCAGTCGTCTAGCCATGCTCAAATCCTTACGCTTGCCCATTTTTCCTGCTTCTAACACATCAACTCTGAGGACAAAATGTTCTCTTGCTGCCTAATATATCCCACCCACTAACAGGTGCCGTGATGAAGAGAAGGTCAGTATTATTCACTTCTCCTATGTTATGCCTGATTGGTGCATATATATTTATGGAGTTTAAATTTCGCAATTCTGACTTTATAACATGCAATTGTGACTTTATATCACAAAATTCTAGTTTTGAGATAGTCGCAATTACCTTTTTCAATTTGTTTTATTCCGTGGCAGAAACTGAGTTTTTGTAAGGATATTTATCTGTAACCATGAAGGCATTATTAGTAGAGTTCATGACTGAATATATTTCCCGATGCCTTGCATTTTTTATTGAATACATTTCCATAGATTGCTTATTCTCATGGGATATGTGTGGAGAAAGAAACATTCTCTGGACAACTACATTCAGAAACTTCTTGGAGCTGAGAAGCTGATCTCCATGAGGCAGTGTGGAGAGGTGATTAACTGGCAGAGGAAGATGATGCTGACCCAGGATGACTGAATGGGCTTCTCTCCTCTCACACATAGTCTCTCCCGGCTGTCTCGGCAGAGATGTGTCTCATCACCCACCTGCAGCATGGAAGGTGTGACTCATGCCCTATGAGAGAGCTGTTTGTTGGCACTAGTGTTCATGGAGGCCACGTCTCGGGTTATTTGCTTGCCAGGCACCTAGGAAGATTTTTGGCTTTATGTTAGAGATGGATGCATGAGCCATATATTCTATACATACAAATTTGAAGAGGGTAACACTTTAATTTGATGGTCCCTTTTGAACTTTCTGTTGACTATAAGTAATTTTGCAACTACATATCAACTAACTCTCATTAGTAGACTGACAACTTAATATCTGATAACTCTTTATTGTGATAGTCCACTAACACACATTCTACTGACTATAAGTAACTACAGTATACATGTCAGCTTATTCTAAACCTAACCCTACCAGTCTACTTATACTCTCCTAACACACTAATGAGAGTTAGTAGACATGTAGGTGCAACGTTGCTTCTAGTCAACAGAATGTGTTAAATGAACCATTAAAGGGGTGGTAAAGCACATTCTTTTAAAGGCTTGATTGTGTTTGTGGGGTGCACTGTGACATGTGTTAATGCTTCGTTTAAAAAAAAAAAAAAAGCATTATTTTTCATATATTTGACCTTTATCTACACTGCTCTGTCCCTCCTTGTAAAACGGTCTGATGCTTTCCGGGTTGTATGAAGCCAGTCCCACAAAAATACGCGATGGGCTCTGATTGGTTAGCTGGCCCAGTGTGTTGTGATTCGCTAACCGCCTAGTGCACGTTTGTCGGAAACGTCACGCCCCTTACCTTTACCGGTAGACTGTGCTTTGGCAGTATTAGAAACGCTGGCGTCAATAAAACCAAAACATTTTAGTGAAGATGATCGAGCAGAACCTGTTCAGTCCTCAAGAGTAAAGACTGCGGATCTATAGTGATCGCTACTGAATGGCACTTTTACTTTTGTATTTTTAGAACGATTATAGCCAAATATCTGTCGCAAGAACTAACCCAAAACGAACACTAAACACTGGCTTTACTAGTAAGTTAGCCAAATCACACACAGAACCATGTTTAGCATGCCTGTAGATAAACAATACATAAAAGCTCTAATCAAAGAATCATTTACACTAATGCCAGGTTCGCTGTTGAGATTTTAACGTTAGGTGTTTGTAACGTTAGGTGTTCGTCGGATAACATTAAAGAGCACCTATCATGGCATTTAAAATGTTCCAAATATTGTTTTAGAAGTCCCCAACAACAGTTTTGCATGCATGCAATGACAAAAAAAGACTTTAGTTTTCTTATAATATGCATTTATTTTTACCTGTTTTGACAGCGATTCTCAAATGATTCCTTTAGTGATTCACTTTTCAAAACCCTGCCTTTACGTGACGCTAATCTGCGGTGATTGGTCAGATGACCCAGTCAGTTGTGATTGGTTTAGTCTGCGCAGATATTTTCGGAAACGGAACGCCCATCAAAGTCTTATAGTGACAGTAATTTGTTAATATGTGTCAGGAGTTATGAATATGAAAACCGCGTCGGAACCGTTTGATTGTAATATGAGCCTCAGCTGATCTCATTCATAAAAAAACTCCTATTCTCCTCACGAAGACTCGCGACAAATCAACATCCCTCAGGGCTTTTAGTTCAAAAGTGTGCAGATGAGGAGACATTGATAGATTCTCATATGTCTGTGTCAAATTTCTAAACAGAGGAGTATTTTTTATTCAATACTTCCTCAAAATGCGCAGATAGCCTAATCATGAGCGATCGAGTCTCTTATGTGTTGTTTTCAATTCATACTGGCAGCCGGAGGGCGCTCTGTGCACATGTAGTCCATGTACAGACAGACGAAGAAGATACCATGTGCCATAATAGAAGTCCATAATAAAAGCTTCCTGAGATCGCTAAACATGCAAATAGAGACATTTGACGATTAAATAAACACACAATCGCGACAATGTATGGTTTGTCTTCAAGCCACTTAGTCTTCAAATGCTCATCCTTGGGCAGATGAAAAAAGTTTGCTTTTGAGTCGCACTTCAGAAAACCGCGTCTCGTCGCCATGATGTTTTCTAGTTTTCACTGGCGTCTTGGAGCGCAATAAGTGGGCGTATCGTATTCAAATAACTTGACAAGTTGACGTCATCTAGTCAGAGAAAAAGCTTCGGTCTTCTAACGATTCTTAAAAATGACTCCGAGTCGACTCTTACTTTTGAAAGAAAATAACTATATATACGGTGTACTGTCATATTTCAAAATTTTGAAGGATGTTTTTGTTCACTTAGATCTATGTTACACACTACATGAAAGGTAAATTTCAAAATTCCATGATAGGTGCTCTTTAAGTATGAATGAGCATTTAACAGACTGGTTTGCAGAACAGCGTTGTCATCTGTTTACTTCCTTGCAACAACGTACAATTAACCTATTACAGGAAAACACATCGATGAAATATAAATCAGACTTACACGTTGTGGCCCGTAAACAGCTTCTGTTTGTAAATCCAGCTTTCAGGACAAGCCGTTGTGCATATCCTGCATTGAACTCGCGAAGTTTGTGGAAGTTTTCCTCCGTGAAATGTGCAGCACGCGCGTCGTGCATCCACGCACTGGCAGTGTTTGTCTCACGCAGATGACGTTGTGCAAATCCGGCATTGAACTCGCGAAGATGGTGGAAGTTTTCCTCCGTGAGATGTGCAGCGGGAGCCCTGCGCGCGCCTGTTTCACTCTGTCTCCCTCTGTCTCATACACACGTGCATATAACATGCTGTATGTTAAACGCTCTGCAACGCACCCCCGTCCCACAAGGAAGGCTGAACAAAGCAAGTACCCCAGACCTGCAATCCGGATGAAAATAACAGCGTTTCCTTGGCATCGCGGCAACAACACTCCAGCCTAACTATACCACAACAGCACCGCGATACAAAATGGCCACACCCCCCCTTATTTAATATTCTCGGAGGAGGGGTTTATGTAAATATTGAGCCTGTTGATGTCTCCAACCCTGGAGGAATGTGTGTAGTCGCCTGCTGGCCGTTTGCTGTAGTCCTTAGAAACTGATTTCTTTAAAAGCAAATATCTCCCTTTGCTTTAAACTTTGAACGTTGTAACTTTGCAGATGTTGTTTATGCTCAAGCAGCAACATTACACGCTAGCTAAAGTTAGAATAGTGAAATCGTGGTTTACCACCCCTTTAAAATAAAGTGAAACCTTGAAGAGTGTAGACAGATGTTTAAACATTTATTGGTGCAGCTATCAAATTATGTAGAGAAGAACTGTCAAGAATGCTTATGAATGTGAATGAATGTGAATTTTTTTTAAGGTGCACAGTAACTTTTAGCGGCATCTAGGGGTGAGGTTGCGAATTGCAACCAGCCACTGCTCACCCCTACCTTTCGAAGCACATACAGAAGCTATGGTGGCCGACACAGGAAAAAGATGTTGTCTAAGACAGCAGAGAGTTGCTAGCGCTCTGTAGAGCAGTTTGTCCGTTTAGGGCTACTGTAGAAACAAAGTGGAACAAAATGGTGACTTCAATGTGTTTGTAGATAGAAATAGCTGATTCTAAGATAATACAAACATAACGGTTCATTATGTAAGGTCTTTATACTTAATTACCTCTTTAAACATAGTTGTGTATATTATATTGCATTTCTGTCAATAGATCCTCCATAAATATTACACACTACTCCAGAATGCATCGAGAGGTGACTGTGGACTTCAGACAGAAAGGTATCCCAGAATGCATGCATCTCGCATCAACCAGCAAGTGTCAATAGCGGATGAGAAACCCAGCGTAATTTAAAAATACTTCTGTTAATGTGTCACAAAATGTAGTTGTAAGACTTTTTCAGGTGAGAATGTAGTTGTTCAAAGCTCAAATCTGTGGTTTATTTATAAATATAAAAGATATTACCTGGCGTTTTCGTAGTTGTGAGATCCGGTCGATCAGTGGGCGCTCAGCGCTCGTTAACCCCACCGAGAGCAGCCATTCCTTGGCTAGTCCTGATGTTTGCAGCTGGCTCTGATGTCATGTAGTGGTTAAACAGGAGATAATTTGTCTTGTATAGATCTAACAGGCAATCTCTGGTCTCATGAATATATAATTTATTCCCTGCCAAATCGTTTTGGTAATCGTTTTCGTACCGGCGAGGATGATTGAGATGGCGACGCAAGTCTGAGGCACGTACTGGAAATATGCTTATTATGACTACTGTTATTAAATACATTTTATTAAAACCTGTCGAGAGATTTAAATACATTTTACTGTAGTTTATTGTGCATGCAGATTATATTTTAAATCAACGAGTTTATAAGGACAATAAACAAGGAGTTGATAAGACTAATTTACTCGTTTCATAGCCTATACTTTAGACATAAAGAACATATCCATGTTTGTTGATCAGTGCCTGCAATGTGTGCTGTAGTTGCGCAAATTTCAGTCGATAAATGAATTAACTGTGAAAACAACACCATTAACTTAAAACTACACTATGTAACTTTTCCGTCCACTAGAGGTCGCTTGTTCAAAACAAAGGCGTAGTTTGATGATGCCACGTTTGAGTGCAGAATCTTGGGACATTGGGTCTTCACCTCACAGCCGGTGGGAAAGAGTCAGGATAGGACTCGGGCAGAAATCAAGTTCATGGATGCGATTATTAACATTACTGTAGTATGAAGCAAAGCAGGACCGAGTGTTGTGGAGCTGAGCAAGGTCGCAGGAGCGATTGAAGAGCGGGACTGTTATTATGGCATAGTCGCCGGCGGGACTTTTATTATGACACGGTCGCCGGCGCCACTTCCTCTTTTCCAGTCATGAGTATGAGGTAACGCAACGCTGTTTATCGTATTAGATATATCTGAGTGTGTTGAAAAGGAAGTTATGACGTTCGCTCGGCAGCTGCTATGACACTTGTTCACACTGCAGTGAGAGTACAGCGTTTCTGCTAAATAAAACCGGAAACCGAGGGTAACGCAGATATGATGCAATCGACAGGCGACTGCCTCAAACGCATAGCTCACACGCCCCGGTTCTTTGGTTAAAATAGTTGGTTTACAAATTATGTTTACGGGTGATTTACAAATAGTTGGAAACATTTGGGATATTATTCTAAGTACTCAACTGAACAAAATATATAACACTGGCCCAGTGGTTTTTGGATATTTTACTGCGAAAATCCTACATAGTTCACCTTTAAGTGAATGAAAGGCAATTAAGCAATATGCACTCACGCAAATAACTTTATTCAATTGTTTCAATATGCATTGACACAGATTACTTTATTTGAATATTTCCTTGATATAACATGACACTGAGAAATGCATAAAAAAGCATAGAAGAAATGCATAGTGACATCATTGCCTGATGACGTCAGGAACCTATGAATCCGCTTTTTGAACCGGTTATTTGAGCCGAACTGTCCGAAAAGAACCGCTTCGCTGAAATGAATCGGACTTTGCATCACTACTGTGCGTTCGCCAGCTCGCATACATGTCAAAAAACACTGTCTATGAAAAAAAAACGAAGAATTCTCTCGGCTTTATACCAACCAAACAATCTGAACGCTGACGTCAGAAAGCACAGAAAGCCTTTGAAGAATGGAAGTGATAGGCCTTAAAATCCCAATCAAACGCTGCTGATCACATGCACATTATCTCATTTACAAAAAGCAATGTGTGAGCTTTGAAAAAGCCATGGAACAATTACATGGAGAAAGAAGGATGAGGCAGCAAACGTCTGGAGATCAGATCACTTCACATTGGCGCAGCAGAGGCAGAATCCGCAGTGATTACCAAGACAAACATGCAAACGCACGTCTTGCCACGGCTTTGCATGACGGCTGTTTCCTGATTGCTAGTTGTGATTAAAAGCAGCACCTGAGGATGGAGCTGACCTGGAGAATGATCCTGTTGTGGGAAAGAAATAATTGGGGTAATTTTCTTCGCTTTAGCCGTTCCACTTAAACGAGGCTGCGCGATTTAAAAAAGAGAGAAACAAGAACATTTCTAACGATGATTCCTTCTTAAAAAGGGAAAGAAAGAAGTCCGGAGAAACAAGTATGTGCAGGAAGAAAGCATAAACAAAAAGCAGCCGTTGTAAATTGATTCTGTAGCCACAGTTTACCTCTGTTGCATTTCTCCAGGTGTGATGAATAAAATGAGACTGGCATCATTCCCTATTCAGACTAATGAGACATTGTGTTCAACAGTCTCTCCCTCCCTCTGCACCGACGACAACCCTCTCATCGGAAATTAGTGTTTCAAAGGCTTAGTGAGTATGTGGAAAGAGGCTGTTGGAAAAATCAAGTGTTTTACCGCGGAATGTATGTACACATATCATACTGCAGATATAACACTAGCGTAGGCTTATATGTATTGACAGCTTGCCCATCCTGTCAGATCAATGGAAATACTTTTTTTTAATAATAGTATTTTCTAACGTTTAACAATTCTTAAATAATTATTTAAATGTGATTTTATTTTGTCATGCATTTGAACTCTATTCTAATATTAATACAAATATGCTAATTCGTCTCTTCAATTACGTCAGGCCAGGCAGCGCCTTTTTTGTCATTCCAAAAATGGCTAAACGCCCATTTATGACACACTTAAGAAAGAAACGCGTCTTGACAAAGTTGACAGGACGCCAAACACTTCTGTCGTTTGAAAGTGAACTAACAGAATATGATGATATTACCAACACCCAGCCAACTCCGATTTGTTTAGAACAGCCATACATGGTAAGCTCCACGGGTAAGCTATGGGTAGGTTTTTAGTCTGGCCCGCCGTGGCATGGCAATCCAATCTTTGCATGTAGCCTAATATTTGAGAGCAAGTGGTTTTCTGAAATGTACATAAGCCATATGTGTACTGTATTAGCAATGGCAGGTTGTCGATACAGAACTACGTTGTGATTTATCTTTGTGATATATAGTACAGGACTCGGGATGGATCTCTCTCCTGCTTTTGTTTTTGTTTTCAATTTGTTTTACGTAGCAACCGCTCACAGTTGATCGCACGGAGCTTAGTGCTTACAGTATTTCTTTTCTGCAACACTAGTAGCACCTAGCGAAATTTTAAAAAACAAAGCAACCTTGCAAACAGTCCTTCTGGGCGTCGCGCTCAAACATCACTAACAGGTGAACGGGGGCTTGAGAAGGCATCAAGATGTAGAAGTAGACTAACGTTATATATTAAAAGACAATAGACAATAAAAGGTCCAACATATAATGAATGCTTTTAGCTGTGTTGCTATGTTTCAATTGGATTTTTCTTCCAAATTAAACAATATGTCTGCATAGCCACAGTTTTACCCCAGCAGCAGATTCACCCCACAATTTTGCCAGCACATGCGCAGTTTCACTACTGTTCTGTCCTAAAACTATCTAATGGTTATACTGTTGCTTCTGCTGTTCTTTATTGCATCTGCTGTTGCTCGCAGGCCTTCAGGCTCCTTTACTAAAATAAAACAATTCTTGTGTCATGAACACTTTAAAGGTCCCATGGCATGGCATTTTTCTTTTATTGTATAATGTTTCCTGAGGTGTACTTGTATTGTTAGTATGATTTTTACATTAAAAATGTCATAATTTAGAAATAAAAGGCATTTTATTTATTACTCTGGCTGAAAGCCCTGTTTCAAGGGGCGTGTCTGCTGTTAAACTTCAGTGAAAACGGCCACTGTTTTTATTGGCTGACATCTTTGCATTTGAAATGAGTGTTAGATTATGTTGCGGAGGGGGCGTGGTTTAGCGAGGCATGCATGAGAGAGAGAGACTGACGGGGCACAGGGCACTCCACGGAGAGCTGGAGGAAGTTTTATTGTACCGCGTTGTTGAGAGCGCTGTGCTGTTTGCGCGAGCTTATTTGTATTTGAGAGTTCTGAATAAACAGTCCCAGTCACGTCGACTCTGTCTTCTTCCACCTTATTCTACGAACTTTGTAACACATGTAATATACCATTACAGCCGTCGAGATTAACAAATCGTCAAAGTGTGGATTATAGGAATAACTTTTATGAGGAAGATCATAAAATAATGCTATCACTTGAAAGGCTGCAGTGATGAGCATTGAGTACATAGACGGTCTGTTGATCGCGTGAATGCAGTGATCTCGTCATTGCAATGCGTTTTCTCTCACAAAATGCTTTCACCACAACTAACAGCAAACACAACATCGACAGGAATACAGTAAGAGCTTTGTGCAGCATAACAGTCTCATTCATTATAACGGCAGTTTGGACAAGTGTGCAGATACACTCGCGACGTGTGATTGACAGATTGATTGCCATTTGCCTCCGGTAACCTGGACTAACCACAACACAAACAGACCGCGACCAAAGACAAAACATAATATGCAGATAAGTCCAATAAACATCTATGGATTAATTTATCTGTTGTCTGTGTGTGTTTATAAAGGGGATTTGGAAAAAGATGCGATAATGGTGTGAATATGTGTGTTATGTATGCTACTGAAGCGTTAACCTGACCCTCGTGTGCACCCAAGGGTAGGAAACAATAAACCAGGTGGATAATGGATCAAATGTACGTGTAAAATGTAGTGCTGCCGTGATCGTGACAGAGCCCTCTGTCACACGAACATTATAAAGAGTGTTCTCTGATCGCTCTCTGTAGTTTAATCACTTAAAAAACGGATTTGTTTCATGCTACTAACAGAAATGATGCATTACGCTTAGGGCATCAAGACGGCGATCATTAAACGATCTAGAAAGATAGTCTGAGTGAACTTGAATGATTAGCTACACATCAGAAATCACTGATCACAGATCAGGCATTAATGAACACTGTTTCTCACTGTACTGTCTAATACATATTGTAAAGTCTGTTTGTAAAGCCTTTGCTGACATAAAGTGAATCCATTTTCTCCGAATGCTCTGGGTGGGCAAAGAGGAAGCAGAGGAAGTGGAGGTAACCTTTCCTGGTATGACGTCATACCAGGAAAATTCCAGATCAGCTCGTCTGGGCTGTCATTTTCTCAAAGGCAGAGAAAGACCGCTAGAACTCGGTTTACACCCTTCCAAATTTCTAGCCACTTGGGGACCATATACAGACTAGGGGAACTCATATTAATGTTAAAAAACCTCATAAAATGATATTTTCATGCCATGGGACCTTTAATCTTTTACGTTTTCCCTCCAAAAACGAACAGTCTGGTATTATAAACACACTTTATATTTCAAACCCTGGTATAACAAACAAACTTTCAAATAGACATTCAAAGGGTAATTATTAATCTAAAGTCAAGATAACTCTAATTCCTTAAGTTGATTAATTCTGCCTGGGGTAAATGCATAAATTTGAACACAAATAAAACGTCTTTTCAAACAGGCTGAAAGAGTGACTATTTGTTGGAGACATGACATAACCTAGAATACAATTTAATTTACATTTATTTATTTTTTTATGAAATTTACAATTTACATTTTAAACATACCGTTATTTTACCATTACATTGATCACTAAATATATAAATTTACAAGCGCAATTATACAAAAAAAAAAAAAATTGTTGTCCCTAACCTCTGACATGAATAAGTGCAAGAAGAGCATTTTGAAAAGGTCAGGAAATGATTCCTTTCCAGTCCAATTAAAGGGTAATGCAAATTATTTAGGCCCACCCACACTATTAGAGGCCCACCCATCATCCACTTTCTGTCTACGCCACTGAAGTATAATACCAAGTGGCAACCTCCTGCAGTTTCTCTTGAAGCCAATACGGAAGTGACTTAAACTGCAATTCATCGACTGGCTCAAGAAGGGAGCAACATCTCATTGACCCCATGTTAAAATGCCAAACTTTACAGCAGAAAAAAAAAACATGTCTACAGCCTGGTACAAGTTGTGGTTTTGGTCTATACGGCTATAACTGTGAGGGGCTGAATTTTTTTATAACCCATTCGTTTACATAATATAAAGCCTTAAAGTTCTGCATATTTAAGGGTGTGGCCACTGTGAGTGACAGGTGGATAGCCATTTATCTGCTGTCTGTTGGTCATCACGTCACCTCAGCTCCGCCCACGTCCCGCCTCTTTGCCCATTTTCTTATCCGGGAGTGACGCGTGATGACGCTGCCAAGATGTCAACAGCCATCTCGTCCATACTTTACGCTTCAAAACTGCTCTTCAGAATCCTATGGGTGATGTCATGGACACTACGTCCATATTTTTTCACAGTCTATGTATAATACACATATATTTAGTGCACTGTGTGCAGCGTGTGCATTTATGGCAAGTCATTCCATTTAACCTTCCACAGCATGCAATAGCATTGCATGTTTATCTCAGTATCTTTTATGACTCATTATTAAATCTTATTGCCAAGGCTTACATTTTTTTTATTTATTTATAGAAAACAACCATTTTTTTTCTTTGCAAGACGATAACTTGACATTTGGTCAATTATGCATATTTGATATGCAAATTTCGAAGGCGTCTAAATTATCAACAAGATCAAACTGTGCTGGAAAACCTGCTGTACACAATGTACTGCATGCTTAAAAAGTATAAACTATATCAGATAACCAAAAGCAAGTTAAAAGGCCTTTTAGTTGATCAATATAAAGGGTACATGTCTTTTTGCTGTGAACTGCAGAGCATTTAAATATAATCTTACTAAAACATATCATTGGGAGAGTGACGACAACTGATATTTATATGCATTTTATGTAATTAGTCTGCTATACTGTTATAAAGATTTCATTGATTTACATTTTACAAGCTATTACAATTTAATCTTTGTGTCCGATATAAATATCAGCAACTGCTCCGAATTGCAAAATCTATTGCAAAAAGTAGTTTATACACTTTTCCATTAAAAATATATATTTTTCTGACCAGAAAGGTTGTACTAAGTAGTTCCATGAGAAGCTATGTGACTAATTAAAAGCTTTGCATGCTTTCAAGTGCACTGATAAAATATACTCTATAATATAATGAAATGTTTGTGATTTTATATATTGCTTGCATTTTTTTTTTTCATAATACACATAGTTTTATATGGCTGTCAATAGAGAACATTTTTTGTTGCTGCTAAAGGTGTAGTAACAGAATACAACAGCAGGGGCTTATAGGGCTGTGATACTGTAAAACTAGCCAAACCATAAACCCTAGTTACTACAAGAAAACATAAGTGTGTTACCCTGATACTCACAAGCTGCATATAATTTACAGAAGATGAAAACGGAGGTGCAGATTCAATAAAACGCTGTATCACTCAGTATGTCAGGTGGCAAGTTATCTGCTGCATCCACCAAAACCTAGCACTGCGTACTGGAGTAGAGGTCTGCGCGGGACTGTTTTTTTTTTCACCCCGCTCCCGTAAGGTTCTATTCCTCACCCTCCCGCTCCCGGTTAAAATTCACTCTGTTCACCCGCTTACCGCTTGGAATGATTTTTGTCTTGACCCGACCGATCCCGCTAAATTTAGACCTCGTTTCCAGATTTAAACTTCCCCTAAAGAAAAAGAGATAGAATGAGATAACAAATATAAAATGTTGGCTGTACAACACCGTAAAAAATGTCACAGAGAAAAATAGGCTAAATCAAATACGACATCTGTCACTCAAAATCATAAGCCAAAAATACAAATAAACGAAAACTGGCGGCTAACTAGCTATAACTACTGCAAAATAAAAAAAAAATGTTAACATCCATGCAAGAACAGAATGTCACTGACTGACAACAGTTTCATTACTGAACGTCTCTCCTCCAAAATCCGACCACAAAGGCTGAATGTTCTTGGCCTTGCTCCGCCCTCCTGCATACTTCCGCTCAATTTTCCTTTTCCTTCAGTACTCCGTCTGGGACTGCTGTATATGCTTAGGTTTTCTCCCGAACAATTTTTTACTGGTCCAATCAGCGAACAGAGGGAGTGGCTGAGAGCGATGACGTTGATGTCGTGCGCTAGTTTGAGTTGTAGTTCAGTAATGGCGGCGGTGAAAGTTGCGAGAGTGTAGCACTGGCACCGCTGACGAATGTCCAGAAGTTAAAGTCGGAGTGTGGCGAGGTGGACGAGCGAGCGAGATCGCTGTGCGTGATTGAGAATGAGACACACCGGTCTCGAGTCCTCTCATGAGGGAGCGCGGAGGCATATAAGGACGAGCGACACCGGTGAAGGACGAGAGAATACCAGGCCTGGATTTTAAGTTGTGTTTCGTTTACGTTTTGTTATGTATGTGCGCGGCAATCGTCCGTGAGGGGCTGCCGCTTTTACTTTCATTTTGTGTTTATTATTCGATTAAAAGTTGTTAAATAATCGCCGGTTCCCGCCTCCTTCATCCCTGAACAAACGAACTCTGTTACACGGAGCAAGAACAATCACTGCTGAGTTTTGTTGGTGGCCATGATGTTGTGGTCCGGGGAAAGTATTTTTCGGCTCGCTCCGTTAGTGGTGAAGGAGTTGGCTAAAGTCGTCCGTCTCCCACCACCCACGAAAAAAATCCAGGCTGAATTACCGACTGCTTTTGACAAACACCAAGGTCGTGTGGTAATGTCATTGCTCTCCGTATCCACATCTCTGAGTTTTCAAGAATAAATCACTTCAAAATTCACTGTTTATATCCTTTTTAGACCCCTGCAGCGCACAGTGCGGTTGCGTGAGCTATAATTTGGATGCATTTCTAGACTTGTATTTCTTTAAATGCTGGCAAGTGTTTACAAGAGCAAAATATTTCATCACCGCTCAAAAAATAAAAGAAGAAAAGCACGTAAACATTTGAGTTGGGCTGTTACTCACGGCAGCATTTATTCTTATCATACCAAGCATATGACATTTTATTTACAGCATATACAATCATTTTATGATTGCACGAGATATGCACCACGAGAGCAGCGCATTCCGATCACAAAACTCTCCTCTCCACCATGAATAAATAACAATCCGAATGCATGAGGTTTTATCACTGACACTGAGGTGGTGTGCACAGTTAATGTGAGAATCAAAGGCGAACGGCGCGTGACATACGTCACGACCAAACGTTAGCGATTGGTTGGGCAGATCCAGAGTGACTCTTGGCAGATTCAATAGTTTTAAACTTCAACAGAGTTCCCGCCTTCAAGGAAGTAAATGCTTGTCAATGGAGAGTGGCCAGACTCTATGTACAAATGAAATGTACGAGAGTCTGGTAAGACCAGGCTAGAATGTTCTCTCTGAAGGACATATATTGCCAGGTTCAGGGCAGGGAACTGTGTGAACGGCACCATTGCAGCAGAAAGTTTTGTTTTCTTCGCTGGCAAAGGATGTCGGGAGTGACCGGGCTATTGTCAGACCGCCCGCTTCTGTCCAATGTAGGCTACACCAGAGTTACCGACCGCTACCGTCTTTAATTTGGAAATTTACTCCTGCATCGCAAGAAAACTGATCGGGTCCCGCGGGAATGCAGACCTCTATACTGGAGTGCAAGATGTGGTGCAGAGAGCACATGAAAGTAAACACAAAATTACAAAATTTCTCATAGATCCTACAAAAGCCCAGCAGTGAAGATCTACTTCTCTATATATCTCTGAAACCATTTTGCTTGAATGAGAAATTGCTCAGGTGGCGAAAAAGCATTCCGGCGTATTAACTGAAACGTGAATTGTAATACTATATGTAATGAATGAGGTTTAGTTCCATCTTTTCAGATTAGCAGACTACAGCATTGCTCAAAACTGCAGCAGCCGGGAAAATATCCAACATGAAATGCTAAAGTGTTTGGTGGCAATAGTTCTGTTAGATTCAAAAAATTATATTTTGTAATGGGATTCAGTCAATGAGATTGCTCCGGAGATTGGCCCATAGGTTACCTGTAGGCAGAGGCATATCGATGGGCACGTTGAGGGAAAATGTAAGACTCTTGCTTGGTGGCTTTTGCGCCTCATCTCTCCACTGCAGGGAATGTAATATGCGTCCTATAATGAAAGCTCTCAGGGGAACTCTTCCTCTGCTTAGTGGTCTATACCAGGCCCACTCAATCACAAACGCAGCGCATGCTGATGTACCGACAGTAACACCAGGCTGTGTAGTCTGGAAAATGCCTTCTATTGCCTTTAGCGCCATTCTTGCCACATGACGAAGCACAACATTTATCTCTGCATTTATGGAAAAGAAGATGCTCGTCTCCACAATAT
The DNA here is from genome assembly GCF_949357685.1 of Gobio gobio. NCBI lineage: Eukaryota > Metazoa > Chordata > Actinopteri > Cypriniformes > Gobionidae > Gobio > Gobio gobio. The sequence continues at coordinate 43,607,185 of NC_137103.1, forward strand.
GAAAATAGAATACCTTTGCTCTGTTTGAAAGAGAACACCATTGCCTTTCCCCCGGTTTTGCTGGTTCATTAATGCAGGCAGTCGCAGTTTATTATCAGGGTAAATGTGTCTCTAAAGGGGATTCTTTATACGATAGACTATATTTAAAGAGTTGTAACATTATAGGGAAGAGGGACCTCATTTATAAAATGTTCTGTAGAAACTGTCCTACATAAGTTTGCGGTCATTTATCAAATGTACACTGTAAACCCGAATAAGTTGGCAAAACTCAAAAAAAAAGTAGGCAGTTGGGAAATTTAATGTTTAAGCAAGTAGAACTTGCAGATTTATTTATTTTGTACTTTTAATTTGAATTGCTCTTAACTTCAAATATTTGAGTACGCCAATTCATACATTTAAATTATCAACTTAAATATTTTTAGTATTGGAAACTAGGCTAGCTTTAACAAGCTAAATCAATAAATGCTACCTTGATAATTGACCGTTCCCAAAGACCCGCCCCCTTTAGTTACTGTTGCTATGTCCGACAACAAGCCATGGCGCTCTCACACCACACACGCGTTCTCACGTAGAGAAAATACATCGCGGAGCAAAGAGGACACTGACAACACGCTGACAGACAGGACAGAGCAGGACAGGACTGTAGCGCCTCAGTTAAAGCTACTCGTGAACTGATTATCTCTTCCTTCTAGTTCATTGATAAGCACGAAATAAACATGAATGAACACTAAAAGAAATGTTGTTTCAACTGTGGAAAGAGGTCAGTACACACCGTTTTTCCAAGATCAAGTCCACCGACGTTAATCCAAGAACTCTCCTGACTGCTTTGTCGGAAAAAACGGCAGATTCGGTGATGTGATTTAATTGTGCATTAATCTTGCACAAAAAGGCATTATATAACACTTAATTTAAGCATTTACTCTACCTTTTGAGTGTCATGGCAAAGCATGTTGGGAAATAGAAATCCCAGCCCAGTTTGTCTAAATTAAAAGAAACAGATTCATAAATCTCAAAACATTGAAACAATTCAGATTTTTTCAGTTTTGTGAACTCAAAAGAAAAATTAATTTCTAAATACTCATACAAGTTAATTTGATTGAATTCATTTGTTTAATTAGAGTTGGTTCTGTGTTAGTGATAGGGTTTACAGTGCAGTGTAGGGTTGTGCCGATGGACGACATCACGATGGAGCGCCACCATCGTGATGCCTCGCCCCTGTTGCGAGTCTGTTGTGAGTGCGACACACACTAATCCTCTTCTATAGTTTTAGGTAAACTAAAAACTTTGCAGGGATTGCTCTGTAAATTAAATTGAGAATGTAACTAATGCATATATATGCTATTTTAAATACTGTAGACTATGCCAGATATATATATATAGTGAGGAAAATAAGTATTTGAACACCCTGCTATTTTGCAAGTTCTCCCACTTAGAAATCATGGAGGGGTCTGAAATTGTCATCGTAGGTGCATGTCCACTGTGAGAGACATAATCAAAAAAAAAAAAAAATCCAGAAATCACCATGTATGATTTTTTAACTATTTATTTGTATGATACAGCTGCAAATAAGTATTTGAACACCTGAGAAAATCAATGTTAATATTTGGTACAGTAGCCTTTGTTTGCAATTACAGAGGTCAAACGTTTCCTGTAGTTTTTCACCAGGTTTGCACACACTACAGGAGGGAATTTGGCCCACTCCTCCACACAGATCTTCTCTAGATCAGTCAGGTTTCTGGCCTGTCGCTGAGAAACACGGAGTTTGAGCTCCCTCCAAAGATTCTCTATTGGGTTTAGGTCTGGAGACTGGCTAGGCCACGCCAGAACCTTGATATGCTTCTTACAGAGCCACTCCTTGGTTATTCTGGCTGTGTGCTTCGGGTCATTGTCATGTTGGAAGACCCAGCCTCGACCCATCTTCAATGCTCTAACTGAGGGAAGGAGGTTGTTCCCCAAAATCTTGCAATACATGGCCCCGGTCATCCTCTCCTTAATACAGTGCAGTCGCCCTGTCCCATGTGCAGAAAAACACCCCCAAAGCATGATGCTACCACCCCCATGCTTCACAGTAGGGATGGTGTTCTTGGGATGGTACTTATCATTCTTCTTCCTCCAAACACGTATAGTGGAATTATGACCAAAAAGTTCTATTTTGGTCTCATTTGACCACATGACTTTCTCCCATGACTCCTCTGGATCATCCAAATGGTCATTGGCAAACTTAAGACGGGCCTGGACATGTGCTGGTTTAAGCAGGGGAACCTTCTGTGCCATGCATGATTTCAAACCATGATGTCTTAGTGTATTACCAACAGTAACCTTGGAAACGGTGGTCCCAGCTCTTTTCAGGTCATTGACCAGCTCCTCCTGTGTAGTTCTGGGCTGATTTCTCACCTTTCTTAGGATCATTGAGACCCCATGAGGTGAGATCTTGCATGGAGCCCCAGTCCGAGGGAGATTGACAGTCATGTTTAGCTTCTTCCATTTTCTAATGATTGCTCCAACAGTGGACCTTTTTTCACCAAGCTGCTTGGCAATTTCCCCGTAGCCCTTTCCAGCCTTGTGGAGGTGTACAATTTTGTCTCTAGTGTCTATGGACAGCTCTTTGGTCTTGGCCATGTTAGTAGTTGGATTCTTACTGATTGTATGGGATGGACAGGTGTCTTTATGCAGCTAACAACCTCAAATAGGTGCATCTAATTTAGGATAATAAATGGAGTGGAGGTGGACATTTTAAAGGCAGACTAACTGGTCTTTGAGGGTCAGAATTCTAGCTGATAGACAGGTGTTCAAATACTTATTTGCAACTGTATCATACAAATAATTAATTAAAAAATCATACATTGTGATTTCTGGATTTTTTTTTTTAGATTATGTCTCACAGTGGACATGCACCTACGATGACAATTTCAGACCCCTCCATGATTTCTAAGTGGGAGAACTTGCAAAAATAGCAGGGTGTTCAAATACTTATTTTCCTCACTGTGTATAGCCTACATTTTGAAATAATTTGAGGCTGAAATATCCATAAGCATGCGTGTTTATTTTAGCACTTCCGTCACAACACACTACAGCCTATAACACATTTAAACGATTTTCAGTTAAATTAAATATTAGTTAGAAAAATATTTGATTCATACTATTCCCCCGCAAAGATCTGCGCTTTGAGAGGAATGTGGGACACAAGCTGGATAGACACCTTTTTGAATATCTTCGTCTTCATGTGTTCTCCTGATGTTGCAAAGCAACACTTGTTGTAAAAGGTCTGAAGAGCGGATTTTATCTTCCACAGGGTCAAGACATTTAGGCAATGTTTGATTATTTACTGCCAGAGAAAATGAAACTAAAATCGTGTGTGTGTGTGTGTGTGTGTGTGTGTGTGTGTGTGAAATGTGCTATTCAAATAAACCAAACTTGACGCGCCTTACCAAGTTTAATTACAAGAACAAACTGTGTTAAATTAAAAAGGTATTCGTCCTACAGTGTTTTTTTATACTTTACCACAGTAAAGGATGTGAAAAGTTATAATAGACTTTATTATAAGCAAACGAAAGGAAGAAACGTTTATAATCCCCTGCGAAAATGGGTGCGACGTGAGTGAAGATTTGGGAAAAGAAACGAGATGGCCATGTCCATTGGGATAAAATGGACTAGGCCTATTGTTAAAATTCACGGAAAATCGAGTGACCAGGGGCCTCATTTATAAAACTTTGCGTAGGATTTGCGTCAGAAGTGGCGTACGGATGAAACATAGGACGTGCGTACGCACAGAAATATTTGGATTTATAAAACCGTGCGCACTCACATCCAACGCAGTTTTCCCTTAATAAATCACAATCAATTCTAAATGTAGCGCAGCTTTTGCGGCTTCATGTCACGCCCATAGTTGCCCATAAATAGTCTGTGAAACGCCCACAAGTCAATATTCATAATTTGCGAAATCATGGCAAACAGTGAGGAAATCAAAAAAACGTAACTTCACTCAATGTGAAGTAGAAGTTATCGTTGGCGAGGTGGAGAGGAGAACAATTTTCTTTGGAGGGCACAGTGTGGGCATTACTAATGCCAAAAAGGCACTTGAGTGGCAAAAGGTTGCAAACCCCGTAAATGCTGTAGCCTCACAACCTCGGACCATGGCCGAAATAAAAAAGAAATGGTCGGACATCAAAGTCGAGGCAAAAAAGCGTCTAGCGCTCCATCGTGTGTGTCTGCCACGGGTGAGGGGGACACCGGAGCTGACCCCTCTTGATGAGAGACTGGCGGCAATTATTGGGGAATCCCTATTAATCCCTATCCCTATTATCTATGTGGAAATGGGAAATAGTTCAGTGCAAATGTAATTTCTTGCAGTTTTCTGAAGGGTTGAGACATACGTCATACGTTATTTTATCAAAAAGAAAAGTCAAGTCAAGTCAAGTCAACTTTATTTATATAGCGCTTTTAACAATGTAGATTGTTTCAAAGCAGCTTTACAGTGTTAAACAGGAAAATAATGCAGCATAATTTTATTCAGCTGTATAGCCATTCTGGAAAAATTTCAAGTATCATACAGTGACAGTGTGGGCTTTAGATCAATAATTTGATCAGTAATTTAGTTTAAATGGTTAATTTAGTTTATTATTTAGATGTATTTCGATGTTTAGTTGAAAAATTTAGTGTCCCCAACTGAGCACGCCAAGCCAGAGGCAACAGTGGCAAGGAAACCAAAACCCCATTAGGTGACCTAATGGAGAAAAATAAACCTTGGGAGAAACCAGGCTCAGTCGGGGTGCCAGTTCTCCTCTGGCCAATTAACAAACAGCGTATTATTCTTATTATTCTGGCAGTTTTACAGCTCGGAGGTCATAATAGATCAGAATATTCGAGGGACCGGGGGCAACATGCTGGAGACGGGTTTATTGAGGATGATGTTGATTAAATAATTATTAAAGTGCAATATTAGAATGATCGGAGGCAACACGCTGGAGACGGGTTTATTGAGATGCCGTGTCGATGAGGCAGTTGCAGGGGGAGTCTAATCACGGTCTCCCAGACACTTCGGGGTCCTGTGTTGGTCTTCTCTGGGCGCAGGTCCACCATCTGAACTAGATACGGCCCGGATCCAGCTGACTGCAGTTAACCTCGGGATAAAACAGAGAGACTAACATTAGCGTAGATGCCATTCTTCTGATGATGTAACGAGTACATCAGGTGTTATGGGGAGTGTTCCCGGTTCCGGCTGACCTAGTTAATGCAGCCTAACAATCATTTCATTGAAAAAGTGTTTTATGTGTATGCCACAGTAAAGAGATGTGTTTTTAGTCTAGATTTAAACTGACAGAGTGTGTCTGCTTCCCGAACAATGTTAGGAAGACTGTTCCAGAGTTTTGGAGCTAAGTAGGAAAAGGATCGACCGCCTGCAGTTGATTTGGATATTCTCGGTATTATCAACTGGCCAGAATTTTGAGACCGCAGTAGACGTGATGGAGTATAATATGTTAAGAGCTCGCTCAAGTATTGGGGAGCTAAACCATTTAGTGCTTTGTAAGTAATAAGTAAGATTTTAAAATTTATGCGATGTTTAATAGGCAGCCAGTGCAGTGTTGACAGAACTGGGCTAATATGGTCATACTTCTTGGTTCTAGTAAGAACTCGAGCTGCTGCGTTTTGGACCAGCTGGAGTTTATTTATTAAGCGAGCAGGGCAACCACCCAGTAGAGCATTACAATAATCTAACCTTGAGGTCATGAACGCATGAACTAACTGTTCAGCATTTTGCATTGAGAGCATGTGCCGTAATTTAGATATATTTTTAAGATGGTAGAAAGCAGTTTTACAGATGCTAGAAACGTGGCTTTCAAACGAAAGATTGGTATCAAAGAGCACACCCAGGTTCCTCACTGACGACGAGGACTTGACAGAACAGCCATCAAGTGTTAGACAGTATTCTAGGTTACTACTTGTGGAGCTTTTTTGTCCAATAATTAAAAATTCAGTTTTTTCTGAATTGAGTTGCAGGAAATTACCGGTCATCCAATGTTTTATATCAGCTATGCATTCCGTTAATCTTGTGAATTGGTAAGTTTCTTTAGGGCGTGAAGAAATATAGAGCTGAGTATCGTCAGCATAACAATGAAAACTAACGCCATGCTTCCTAATGATATCTCCCAGTGGTAGCATGTACAGGGTGAAGAGTAGCGGTCCTAGCACTGAGCCTTGTGGTACTCCATACTGAACTTGCGATCGGTGTGACATATCTTCATTTACAACTACAAACTGATAACGGTCGCATAGGTATGATTTAAACCATGATAATGCAATTCCACTAATACCTACATAATTTTCGAGTCTATTCAAAAGAATGTTGTGGTCGATAGTATCAAATGCAGCGCTAAGATCGAGTAACACTAATAGAGAGATACAGCCACGATCGGATGATAAGAGCAAATCATTTGTAACTCTGACGAGAGCAGTCTCAGTGCTATGATACGGTCTAAATCCTGACTGGAAATCCTCACAGATACCATTTCTTTCTAAAAAGGAACATAATTGTGAAGACACTGCCTTTTCAAGTATTTTTGACAGAAAGGGTAGATTTGAGATTGGTCTATAATTGACTAAATCTGTAGGATCAAGTTGCGTTTTTTTAATAAGTGGTTTAATAATAGCCAACTTAAAAGTTTTCGGTACATATCCTAATGACAAAGATGAATTAATGATATTAAGAAGAGGATCTATGACCTCTGGTAGCATCTCTTTTAATAGCCTAGTTGGTATAGGGTCGAGCATACATGTTGTCGATTTTGATGATTTAACGAGTTTAGCCAATTCTTCTTCTCCTATAGCAGTGAATGAGTGTAATTTTTCCTCAGTGACACTACAATGCTCTGTCTGATGTGATGCTGTATTAGACGGCTGCATGGTTAAAATTTTTTTCCTAATATTATCAATCTTACATGTGAAGAAGTTCATAAAGTCATTACTGCTGTGCTGTTTACAATCATCAGAAGTTGAAGCTTTATTTTTGGTTAATTTAGCCACTGTATCGAATAAATACCTTGGGTTGTGTTTGTTTTCTTCCAAGAGAGTTGAGAAATAAGCAGATCTAGCAGTTTTTACAGCCTTTCTGTATGTGATCATGTGCTCTTTCCACGAATTACGAAATACCTCTAATTTTGTTTTCTTCCAGCTGCGCTCCATTTTTCTGGCTGCTGTTTTAAGGGCCCGGGTGTGCTCGTTGTACCACGGCGTTGGACTATTTTCTTTAATCTTCTTTAAGCGCAGAGGAGCAACTGTGTCTAAAGTACTGCAAAAGAGAGAGTCAATAGTTTCTGTTGCAACATCGAGTTCTTCTATACTATCTGGGATGCTGAGCAGATGATACTGATGAGGGAGATTATTTAAAAAGCAATCTTTAGTAGCGGCAGTGATTGTCCTGCCATTTTTAAAGCGAGGGGGCGGCTTTGCAACCTTAGCTAAATTAAGTATACATGATACTAAGTAATGATCTGAGATGTCATCGCTCTGCTGCAGAATTTCAACAGTATCAACATTTATTCCATGTGACAATATTAGGTCTAAAGTATGATTATGGCGATGAGTGGCTCCTGACACGTGTTGCCTAACTCCAATAGAGTTTAGTGTGTCTTTAAATGCTAATCCCAATACGTCTTTTCCGTTGTCAACATGGATATTAAAATCACCAACAATTAGTACTTTATCTACGGCCAGTACTAACTCTGATAGAAAATCAGCAAATTCTTTGATAAAGTCTGTATTATGCCCTGGTGGCCTGTATACAGTAGCTGACACAAATGTTGAACGGGTTTTATCATGTACACTACATAGCGTTACATAAAGCACCAAAACTTCGAAGGAATTATATTTGAAACTAGACTTCTGAGTAATACTGAAGATATTATTATAAATTACAGCAACCCCTCCCCCTTTACCTTTCAGACGCGGCTCATGTTTATAACAATAATCTTGGGGGGTGGACTCATTTAAGGTAATGTAGTCGTCAGGTTTTAGCCAGGTTTCTGTCAAACAGAGCACATCTAGATTATTATCTGTAATAATATCATTAACAATAAGCGCTTTTGGGGAAAGGGATCTAATATTCAGCAACCCAAGCTTTATCAATTGTTCATCTGTATTACATATTTTGTTTATTTGTTGGACGTCAATTAAATTTTTACTGTTGAATGGTTTTGATGTTTTTTTGTATTTACTAATTCGGGGAACAGACACAGTCTCTATATGATAATATCTAGGTGAAAGAGTCTCTATGTGCTGGGATTTATCTGACTCCGGTAACGTGAGACAGCTAGCAGACGGTCGGTTTAGCCAGTTTGTCTGCTTCCTGACCTGGGCCCTAGTGAGTCAAGGAAAAACAAACTAAAGGCATATGCATGAATACCATATGATTCCGTAGCTGATGAATACATTTTTACTGTCTGTCTATCTATCTATCTATCTATCTATCTATCTATCTATCTATCTATCTATCTATCTATCTATCTATCTATCTATCTATCTATCTATCTATCTATCTATCTATCTATCTCTCTATCTCTCTATCTCTCTCTATCTCTCTATCTATCTCCCTAATTATCTATCTGTCTATCTAATTGCATCTATATCTGCTCCGCCAAGCGGACACATTGACGAGAATATCAGTTTTGTAGGCTACATTATTTAGTTCTGTTTACCATATTATTTATGAGGATGAATTGCATAACATGGCAATATTATTGCAGAACATATTTCACTTTTCTTTTTGCAAATATGTGTTAATTTGCATTTCTGTTGTAATTTTTGTTTGTTTTATACTGCAGATCGATCAAACGGGTGTTCGTGTAGGCTGTTAATTGTAAGACTTGCTTTGTGAAGTCTTCATGTTATTTATGAGAGGCAGTATAGCCATTTCTTTTACACAACGTTCTACAGTTTCACACACTTTCACGTGTTTCTTCCATCTGCCGACGGTGTCGCCATTTCTCATTTCACCCGTTTTTGTGCGTACGCCTGGGTCAGAGCTTGCGTGAAGGACCGCACATTTTCCCGTCAAGTTTGCTTTTTATAAATACCAATTATTGCGTAGAGAGCGGCGTACGCCTTCTTTTGTGCGTACGCAATGTTTTAAATGAGGCCCCATGTCCAGATCGCAAAACAGAATGAAAGAGTGCTATCTGACCATTATTTCCTTTCTAGGCTAAACAAAAGCCGCGTTTCCACCGCAGGAACTTTACCCCGGAACCAGGAACTTTGGGGGGGAACTCGGTGTGTTTCGACCGCAGGAACCAGGGTCTAAATGAAGTTCCGGGTAAATATTTCCCCCTCCAAACGGCCCTGCTTGCGAGGTGGGACTTTTCAAAAGTTCCCGAACTTTCGGGGGTGGGACTTGGGCGCTGAACATGCTGATTGGTTGAGCTCTCGCAGCTATTTTTTTTTCCACCGCCATATTTACAAGTCTTTTGCGAGATGGGTGCCGCGGGTTTTGCGTTCAGTAAATATTTTTTTTGCAACAATGGAGTTCAACAAAAAATTCGACCGATGGACCGACGACGAGGTTCAGGCTTTATTGAGCATATATGCGGAGGAGGACATCCAGCGGGAACTGGAAACGGCGACCCGCAATGAAAAGGTATAACTGAAGATATCGACTCGGTTCCAGTCACACTGGAAAACAGTGCAGAGAGAAGTTGAAGAAATTAGACAAGATTACAAGAAATTAAAGGATCATAACAACCGGAGCGGTTCCGACCGGCGTATCAACAAGTGGTATGACCGCCTGGACGCGTTGCTGGGACAGACCGTCCTTTTCTGGCGCAGCGGTAACGAAAGACTCGGCTAGTGCGTTGTTGGAAACCATCCAGGAATCCGAGTGGGTTGAAGGTAAGTTAAATATATCATCTTGGTATCATCTATTAAACTCGTTGCAGTGTTTAAACACGTTGCAGTAACTTTTTTCAACGTGCTTTTCCAGGTGTAACGAGTGGCCCTGATGAATCGCAGGCAACGGAGACCAGCGTGTTTTCCCCCGCGGTCACCAGTACGTTATAAAGCTGACAAAAATGTGTATATATTTAAAAACTGATGTGTAATCCTTAATGGTTTTGTTGTTTTTAATTGTAAACTTAAATTGCCCATGATAAAAATTGCACACTGGGCATTGTTCAAGCTGGGCAAACAATTGTTCATTATTTGTAGTGAAAACACTTTAAATAATTAATTGATGGTTTCTATTGTTTCATGGTTGCCTTGTGTATTAATTTCCATGTGTTTCTGTGCAATTTTTCTACTTAGAGAAAAGGAAAAGGGACTGTGACTTTCTTGATGCACTGAGGGTAATGGAGGATGATGCTAACCCTGCAGCATGGACAAGAACTGACCAATATATGCAGCTGTTACTGGAGAGCCAGGCCGAGGAGAGATGAGGAGGCAAGAGTTGGCATTCCACCAGTCAGAAGCGGAAGAAAGCAGACGGCAGCAGAGGGACTTTCAGACCGGGTTTCTGTCTGTTCTTGGACAGTTTGTCCAGTTGTTCAAGAAGTAGCCACAATGACCAGCCGCTTGAATGAAGCATGTGCACTACCACATTTGTACTTTATATATTGTACGTGTTGGCACAGCTCTTGGACAGGTTACTGAAAAATACACTTTTTTTATATTGTTGTTTTCACATTTTATATTTTCATTTTATTGTTCTAGTAATTTATTTGTCTTTGCACACTTTTATTTTAATTTTGTAAGAACTAATCTGTCTAAAATAAAGTAAAATGTGTAAAATGTCACTGTGTCTATAATTTCCACATTCTAACTATATAACCACATTCTAATTGTATTCATATAGTGTAGGAAGCAAATAAAAGGGCTGCTGCTCGCAAGTCTTTCTGAATATGCACATAAACATATCTAGAAAACCCAAATATTATATTTTTAAATGTATAACTATGTGAATGTAGTATAATAACTTATAACCACAACTTAAGTGAAGCCATAAGTGTGGTCCTGCTTCATTTCAAATTTGAGGAAGAAGTCTCTAATATTATGCATTTAATGAAGCATATTGTAATACTAGTCATGTGATTTTTTTTTTTTTTTGTGAATGTTAAGAGATGTTATTGTGATAAAAAATAAAATACTTGCAGTCTAGTACCTAATCTTTCAACCGCTTAATTCAGTCTATTGTTTTCATTCAATTAACTTTTCACACATCTGTCATGAATGACTGAAACCTCATTATCCTTTTATAGAAAATGTTTTGTTTTGGAATTGAGCTATTACAACACATTCAGATTTTGGATTGCCCATCATCCCATTTTGCATTAAAATGGTCAAACCAGGTGAAAGTGCACGTTTAAATAAGCAGTGTTGGTAATGTGTGTACATAATCAGCAAAAGCAGCGCTGCTTGCATCACCTACACTTGTTATTGTTGCAGACAGTATCGCGCAAAAGTGATTACTGTCCGTCGGTGACTGGGAGAAGCAGTCGCGCGCATTCCCACGTCACCGGACTAATTTGCCTAATCTCCCCGGTACTTTAGACCGTGGTGGAAACGCAGATTGTAGCAGGTCTGGGGGAGAAAAAGTTCCTGGGAAAAAAGTTCCTGGTACAAATAGTTCCGGGTAATTTCGGTGGAAACGCGGCTAAAGCTTCGCTTCACTCCTGTGGTAATATTCACGTGAAACAGCATTCACATACAAAACACTGGGTTAGTAAAATAACGAAATCATTTTTTTAAAGTAGAAAATAGTATTTATGTAAAGAGATATATTAAAATAAAAAGAGCTCAACTCTTAAGTGGAAGGAAGCAATTTTTTTCCCCCTCACATGCAACCTAGCGGATGAGTCATTATTTGGGTTGATAAAATTAACGAAATGATAGTTTTAAGTAGAAAATAGTATTTATGTAAAGAGATATAGTACATTTTCTACCTATTATCCTAATTACCCCCCCCCCCCCCCCCAAAAAAGACGATATCATCGACCAGCACAATGTTTTAATGTAAACATCGTCAACTGCCAATTTAGGGGACATCGCCCATCCCTATTACAGTGTACGTCTGTGTGATTCAGGCCCCGTTTACACTAGTGCGTTAAAACACAACTTTTGCTACAGTTACGCCTGTCGTCTAAACTACTCCTGCATTTTCGAACATCAAAAACGGAGACTTTCGAAAATGCTGCAGACCCCTTTTTAGTTTGAAAACTCCGGGCTTTGCTTTTCAGTGTAAATTGACCAAAACGGCTGCCCACATTATGCTACCTGAACACGGCAATAACAAACCAGGGCTGTGTTTCCTAAAAGCATTGTATGCCTAAGTTGATGGTAGAGACCGTTGGTGGCTATTGTTACAATGCTTTTGGGAAACGCAGCCCAGAGCTGCCTCTCTCAATGCCTCTGTAACATACCAGCCTTGATTACCGTGTAATCAATAACACGGAGACGGAACTGCATGCTTTGCTGACTTTGTGGTTCTTTTTAGCAGCCGTTGCACAGTTAAACACTGTGTTTTTTTAATACTGCAGAGGCAACCGTTTACACTTGACATGCGTTTTTCGGTCATGTAGTGTGGACCGAAATTGTCTCTGAAACAGTGGAAAAGTATAAACGAGGATTGTTTTCATTTTAAAATGCTGTGTAAACTGGGCCTCAGAGAATAAACGTACACACAAAAAACCTGTGTAAGCATCTCTTCCAGATTTGAAGTTTATAAATCACAAATGATCTTCAAATTGGTTTCAGAGCTCCGCCTTGTAAACACCCCATAACGTATAAAAAAGCTAGTCAACGTCCAAATCCTTTACTTGAGAATGGCGAGCGGCATAGAGGGCTTAGATTGCCAAATAGCTACAGTACTCCAACTCTCTGCCACAAGGAAAGGTGCGTACCAGGGTCTGCTTAGACCCTGACGTGGGGCACTTTTTCACATCAAAGAAAGTTTTTATAAATTTGAACTTTGCCATGGATTTTAGCGTGTTTTATACGCATGTTTTATAAATGAGGCCCAAGGTCTGCCTATGTAGCGTTGTAAAGACTCTTTGCAACTTTTGTCCAAATTTTTGTCCCAAATTGCAGTTTGGAAGGGTCAATGATAGTTGCAGAAAGTTACAGATTTAAAGGAATAGTTCACCCAAAAATAAAAATTCCATCATTTACTCACCCTTGTGTAAATCTAAACCTGTATGCTTTCATTTGCATGAGGAATCTTAAGAAATTCAGAATAATAATAATTGCACGATAAAGGTTTGGCATAGTGGGTAAATGATGACATCTTTTAGTTTTGGATTAACTATTCCTGTGGTTTAATTCCCCTTCATTTTCAGGTCCTGTTCACACGAGTAATATAAAAGCACCTAATTGTATCCTAATTTAGAGCATATTACCCAATCAAATGAATTATTTTAGGGCAGAATGCTGAGGTTTTCAGAAAAACAGGTACATAAACAGCATCAGTAAATCTCAGCTGGAGAGATCAGGTCATATTTAGATCCAGAGATTCTGATCATTTCTCTTCATTGGAAAATCCATACAGAATGTCACAGGTAAAGGGGGAGGGTTGGGGGAATGATGGATTACGTCTATCACACTCAATTATGTGCTTGAGAAAAGTGATTTGACTCGCTAAGAGAGGGGAGGGGGAAAGAAAGATAATACTGATCACACCCTCCAATATTGGATTTCCAGTGACAATACCATAAAATGTCACTGCGGGGAAAAGAGCAGAATCTGTCATGCGCAAGCACACAACACAAATAATCAGGCTTTATCATCTTGTGTTGTGATTATCAGAGATATTAAGTTTTAAGGTGGTTGCAATGCAATTCAGCTTTAAGTGCAAGAACTTTCATCAGATCATATTGCCGTCTAAAGCACTATTCGGTAATGGTTTCTCATGGTGACGTCTGTAACAGAACATTTGCATGGTTCCTCTGTGCTAAAACTCAGGCGTACAAATGTCAGGTAAAGTTGTAATTTTATTCGGCACACTGATATTATTTATACTACGTTACAGACATAGTCGGGAATACTCAACCTGTTTGGGTCAATTTATACGCAAGGGTCAGGTGTAAACAAAACAAGATGGTTCTATGACTACCCAGAAGAATTTTTTTTGTACTAGATTTTCCTCCCTAATACAAAATAACAAACAATTACAATAAATAATTAAATCTGCAAGCAGCATTTATCGGGGTTCAAGCAGTTTAAGGCCTTTAAGCATATATGCATTTTATTTAGCGAGCATGTAACCAATTAAGTCATAGAAGGAAAATACCATTTACTGCCAATACAGGCAAATTGCCTATAGCTTTTTAACAGCTGTAGCACCTCCTATGGTCCGATCTCTATTAAAGTTTGCATTCTTGTTTAGAACTATATGTTGATAAGCTCACCTATTTTTGTGAAGTTCAGCGTTTTTGTATTGAATTTATAGGCTTTTGCATGCACTTGACCACACCCATTCTATACTAAATGACCCTATTATAGCTATTTAAAGGGTAAAGTTTAACATGTTTTGGTAGTTATTGATCTAGTCGAGTCCAGAGTATTGTACTGCATTGGTTTTGAGTTTGAGGGAAAAACCTAGGACTAGTTCGCAAAAGTATGTTTTTAACATAATTGTGAATATTTAATGAATTTTTTTTTTTGACAGCGGTGGTTCATGGGGCAAAGTTGTTCAGTATGAGGAGATTCATATTCTTGGCTTATCTACTCGCCTGTTTATATTAAAGGTGGCGATCCTGGGTGGAGTAACTTGTTGACGTTCGAAGTGTTGTCAAACAAAACAGTAAGGCTGTGCGATATTGAAGAAAAATGCGATATGCAATACCTTGTTAAATAATGCGATACAATATTGCTTTAAGTGTGTAAAATAATATAATTTAAATTATATTAAAAAAAATATTTAAAAACTGAGAATGATACCATTTATGTGTTTCACATTCTTTCTGGGAAAAGAAAGCATCGCTACAACTTCTGAAAGTGACCAGCAGTGTTTTAGCAAAAATTAATGTCACAAATCTGAAAATATAATTTTTACATTAATGTAAACAAACAAAAATGTAATGCCAATATTTAAATACCAAAACTCTTTGACTTGGTAATATAAAGCTATATCAACCAAAAACTTAACATCAAGAACATCCAGGTAAACAAAGACACCTAAACTAGGGGTGGACGATTATTTTTGTTATTTTAATGTTTCTTTGTTATTAAAAATAAGAACTAAAAACAGTAGTCTTCATATGAATTAAATTTACATTCAGTGTATAACACTAATGCATAATAAAGCGACAAAGGTTATTCAGCCAAGAGCACTGAGTGATTTTCTCTTGTTCTTTTGTCGTTTGACAGACAGGTTTACTGTATTAGCAGAAAAGGCAGGTTTACTGTATTAGCAGGCTGTCACTTTAAGACCTAATGCACGGATCCTATTGACACACATTCAGTTTCTTTCCCCAACTGATAGTGTTAAAGCATAACCGACTGTTTACATGAATACTCATCAAGACAGCCATTCTGACATAACTGTGTGTATATTTGACAGTTCGAGTGTGTAATAAGACACGAAACCGAACTGAAGGGATCACACACTTTTAGAGAGGCAGCTTGTGCGTACGTTTCGGTGTGTGTCAGACAGCAGACAGCGCGAGACTGCGAGGAGTTGTTTTTCGAAAGTTATTGCGTTTAATAACTCTTTTTAACATCAAGCAAGTCACATAAGTAACAGTCGTGTGCCCAGTCTATTCTCTGCTATATACGTCGACCTAAAATGAACAGTTTTCACAATGTTGAAGTAGCCTATTAAAATCATTCAGATATTGAGTGCCATTGCGATATGCATATCGCGATATGTACATTTGTGATATTTCGATATATTGTGCAGCCCTACAAAACAAGAAGCTAGCTAGACCCTCCCTTCTCCTTCTCCCCCTCCCCTCTGTGCTTCCTGATTGGAAGCCCTTCTGCCGCCGGAGTTCTTTCGAATGCTTTTCCGATGTAAATTCGGGACTTTGCGCGTTCCATCTCCTTTTCGTTGCTTCATCAGAACGTTGTCTCTTTAGTCATGTGTCGGTCATATCAAAATCATATAATTTGAACTTCCCTCTTTATGCTTTTCTCTTCTACACAGCCCCCTTCATGTGCACGCTCACTAACCCCAAACCTCCACTACCAAATCATTCTTGTCAGTTATTGGCTGGAGCACTGTTTATGTTTCGCTGTCCAGACTGCCCAAGCTTGTTTTTGTTGCCCTTTGTGGAGCTTGTGCTGACTACAGAGACCGTGTTTTTTTACAGTGTGTTCAGGGGACAGGCAGGTAGCGGATAGTGAGATGTTTGCTATGTGACAAAAAATGTTTTGGCCTAAAAACGCGTGACATCGCTTAGAGCACCTTTAAGCATCATCAAAAAGGTGTAAACTGAATGTAATCTTTTAACATCACTGTTTTAGTACATTAAGGCACTTTAAGGGTGGGTTGCACTAATAAGGATTCTTTAGCCTAGTGTCAGCTCACCCTCTGCTTATGCTGCTCGATCAGCCCTTTAATTCGAACAGTTTTTCTATGTATTTATCTGTTTAAAGAAGTGGTGCAACGCCACATTAAAATAAAACCCAGATCAAAATGTTTTTTTTTTTATTAGCGTTTAACTGTGATTAATTTAATCCTTATTGGTGTAACCCACCCTAAGTGTTTTTCACATTAAGCATTTTAAAAATGTCCCGTTGTTTTTAGTGATTGAAATACTGCAGCAGGTGCTGTATATGGATCACAAGTGCCCAAAACTTACATCTTGTTCACATATTTTTAAAGAACTGACTGGCTTGTGCTGCAGTTCTATGGCGGTTTTGCCCTTCAGGGCTCCGACAGTCACGTGACTGAAAACGATGAATTGACCAGGTAGAGGAAATAAGACTTCTTGGAGTTATATTAGGTAGTAGGCTGATTTTCAAAATTTGAAAATATAGATAGATCTATAGATATAAGAGGTTTGTCAGTTATTAAGAGATGTGTAAACTTTGTATTTGTCAAATTGTGCAAACAATGGTTCTTATTTAGATCATTGCCAGTAGGGTTGGGAACCGAGAACCGGTTCTTATGCAGAACCGAAACGGATTTTTGAAAAATACCAGAACCGCGCGAAATTCCTACGTTTTGGTTCCGAAAACGGTTCTGGTGCAATGTGTGTGCGAAGCGCTGGAAGCGTATCCTTTAATAGCGAGTGACAGCCAGTGTTGCCAAGTCCGTGGTTTTCCCGCGGAATTGGGCTACTTAAACACTGTTGCCGTGGGCTGTGTTTCATGTCCGCGGGTTGAAGCGACCCCAATTATGTGATATTTAGCCCCGGGAATGCGAATTTTACCGGAGAAGCCACCCTGAAACGCGATTGGGCTTGTTTTGGGCTAGTTTTGAGTAGCAATTGTGCAGGTTTTGTTGTGAAAACCTGGCAACCCTCACCACCTCATGAATATTATTTACGTTGCCTGCCGCTTCCAGGAGTGCAACGCAGTTCAGCAGCACTGAAAGCCCTCGCGCTACACATTCACGGTTTTGCATCAGATATTTTCTCGTTGACCACCAGCATGGCGAAGAGAAAGTCACAAGTATGGATTCATTTCTAAAGAATGAATGATAATGAAGCAAAATGTAACATGTGAAAAGTTAATAACATGCAAAGGAGGCTGCACTAGCAATTTGACAAAACGTTTGCTACAGCACAGTGCCACAGGGCTTATACCAGATTTATAGTGAAAGGCCGATATATATATTGTATATATATTTACAAGTTCACTGAATAACTGAATTACTATTAAATGAATATACAACTAATTAATAAATATAACTAATAAATATAATTTATAACTTGGTTTTATTCAGAGACAGAGAGATAAAATGTAATAAGATAATTTCAGAGGTGTTCATTTGAAAAATAAATGTGTTGCAAGAATGGCTTAATTAATACTGTAATATATGTACAGTACAGGAATTTTTTGACATTGCCAACCTGTAAATTATTTTTAGAGCAAGTAATAAACACACAATGGATTGTTTGAGTTGCGTATTGTGCCTTTTTCCTTTACCACTATTTGTTTATTAATTTTAATGGAACCGGAATCGGAACCGGAACCAAAACCAGAACCGGAAAATTTCTCACGATTCCCAACCCTAATTGCCAGTGGTGTGGTTGAGTGCATCAAGTAAAGACTTGGAGAGATTACAATTAGTCCAGAACAGAGCCGCACGACTCAATTTAAATACAATAAGATATATATTAAGAAGATATAAGTATAATTAATATATAAAAAGAATGCACTAAACTAGATTGTCACTGGAGAAGGATTGTTTGTGTGCTTTATATATATATATATATATATATATTATATAATTATTCCCTTGAAATTGTAATTGCGATTATTAATTACGATTATTCTAGCATTAAGCCTCAAAAGTCAAATATACATTGGTTTGGTTTCTTTAAATAAAAAAAGTAAAAATATCCATGGTATTATAATGTTATACTAAAACTAAAAATAATGGGGAAAAAACTTAGAGAACCTGTAGAAAGAAAAAAACCATTAAGTACACATAATAATATAAGTGGACTTTTTATTGAACGATTACATAATTGTGGCATTCGTAATTGTAAATAAAATAAAAAATTTGATTGATTGTGCAGCCCTAATTAAACGGATGTTTTTACTTTCTGTTTTGAAAATCACTGCAAAACAACTGACTAATGTATAAATGAATGCAAATATGGAATGATTTATGACCTGATATCATATTTTTTAACAAGTAAAATGAGCGTAATTTTTTGAATTTTTTTCATTTAATGGCACAATATATATAGTAAATTGTTGATTTTGATATTTGGAATGAATTTGGGGTTTTTATGTTTCATTGACTTATTGGGACCCCAGGAAGAGTAGCCACTGCCTATGTAGTCAAATAGACAAATAAACATAGATCATAGATGGATAAGACAATTTACAGCCAATACAGGCAATTTACTAAGGAAAAGTGTTTTTTTAAGTTTCTTTGACAGTTAGAGCACCATGTCTTTCCCAATCTCCACTACTTTTTTAGGTGTCCTAAGAGTGAAGTTATAGACACTTATATTTATGAGAGCATAAAAATGACCCATGATTAGATTGACATTATTGTTTAGCCATCGACCTATGTTTTTGAATTTCCTGTGGTGGTTTCGTTTCGATTGGATTAACGGTTTGCAAGATATTCGCTAAAGTTTTGAAGTGACTTGCTCAAGGGTTTCACCTCAGTCACAAGAGTAACCTCCTTATACTCCTGAATCCTTGCCGAGTCCAACGATACCCCCACCAACAACTCTCAGTATATTTTAAGTGTTAAATCTCACCGTTGCACAAATCATAAGGCGAAATCTGGCATGTTTGGTATCGTTGGACTCGGCAATGATTAAGAATTTTAAGGAGGATATTCTCGTGACTATTGAACTAATGATTGGGTGCGGTTATAGACATTTTCATGTTTTCTTTTCCATGTTAGGCTACCGAGTGGCCAATCGTTGTGATTTTTTTTCATGCAACCACAGATTGAGATTATACACGTGTGCCGAGTTTATCAAAAATATCTTATTCCGTTCATGAGTTAAAGCTTTTCGTAAAAGTGGCCCCAGTCCATTGAACATTTTGGTTCCCCTTAGTGACCACGAATCAAAGCACTTTGTCCGCCTTGAGCCTATGCCTAACGGTTTAGGAGTTATGAGCCATTTCATACCTTTGACCGCTGTAGCCGTCAGACCATTCGGGGCGCGCCTCTGTGACGTTTGTAGTTGGTGTGAGTACTACCAGCCCTGAAAGTTTCAAGTCTCTATGACTTACGGTTAGGTCTGCCCGATCAGTTTTAGATGGAGAATGATGCATCATGGGAAAATTAACAATAGGGTTTCAGCACTTCGTGTTAAAAACACCCTAAAAACCTCCTTTGTGGCATTTTGGAAATATCAAATGACATGTTTCATTGACGTCAACACTGTCCTGCCCCAACTTCCCATAACTAACAGGTCATTTGGCGAGGAATTTTCTTCTGAAAGAAAAACAAACTAATTTGGACGCAATAAAATCACTGACTAGCACCTATAAACGCTGAAACTACCTCACATTCCCATATAAAACAATTACATCTGAATAGGGCTCGAGTTAACAAGACTTCTGATTAAAACAAAGTGTTGAATATGCATTCAAGAACACATGGCCAGAATGTCTTCTAGTGGTTCACTTTGACATTTTGATGCTATGTCCTAGCGTTTTTATGATGCTTAAAAAGGTTTTAGTATGTAATTTTGAAATCTGAAAGTGTTCAGAAGTGCGATATCTGATTTTAAGAGACTGAAATTCTGAATCATTGCCTTGAGATGACTGCACACTTAACAGACTCTCGCTATCCATCAAGACATTTAAAATGCTGAGAAAAAATGTCAGCTTTTGACATTCAAAAAGCAAAAATCTCTGAGCCATCTTAATGTCATGTGTAAAGAATGTGAGATGCATTGACTTTTGAAACGGGAAAAAAAAACCCACACAGAGACTCGCATATCAGGTGTTGTATTTATTTATTTATTTATTTATATTAAATTAAAAATATAGATTCAGGTAACAAAACTGTGAAACAGTATTTAAATGCTCTAGCTTTGGGGAATGGGAAAGCTGTGGTGGATAAAGTTACTGTGACCAGAGCTGAAGATGGCCTTCTCAACTCTCACTGTATGCCTGGATCAAAAATGACAAGACTTGACTTTAGTTTTGACGAACCGTCACTCAATAACAATGTGGCCAAATGAACACACCAGGCAGTTAGTCCTCTTGACAGCATGAATAATACACTCTGACTTATGAATCTTTTGGAGAAACACCATAGCGGATGTATTCGAGAAGGTTGAGCTCAGGGACTGTGCCTTTTGCAGTCATTTTTCACCATGTTTGCGCTCGCTCGCTAAGCCTGAGCTCACCGTGTGGTTGGCTGCAGATGTGAAAAGAGGTGGGAGATTGTGCATGAATATGAATTACATACCGAGAACTAGACACTATCGATATGACCAGGACTAAAGTCAGGAAAAGCCTAACTGGAGTTGAGAGAGATTCCTGGGAGATACAAATGCACAGCTGCAGATTCCCCACGCTGGATTCTGTACAAAAAGAGAAAATTGTGGGGTGAAAGGGGGGAGGCTATACCTGACAGAAAGAAAACATTTACCTCTTGAGCATGGGCATAGGTTAAAGAACACAAAAAGCACCAAGCTGGGCTACAAACAGTCACCAAAAAACACACCGAAGTACTAAAAGAACCTGCAAGATCTACAAAATCAAATATGTGCTGTTCAAATTACAGATATATACAGCCATCAAATAAGAATAACCGGTGACGCACAATATAAGTGAACCAAACATAAACGGGGGAGAAAAAAAAAAAAGGTCAGTCGAAAAGAGCGCAAGTTTCCAGCTATTTACAAATACATCTGGCCAATTCAACTGTCTATAAAAATACTATTCACATTTTCTCATTGACGTACAGTAGTAAAATCATGAGGAACAACCATTCCAAATGTCAGTGTTGCAGGAAGATGTTTTTCTTCCCTTTATTTGTCCTTTGTGATATAAAATGACTTTAAACTGTGCTTAGTCTACCAATACTTCCCGACTACCTTGACACATGCAAAATAAATTCCAGTGAGCATAATATAAATGATAAAAAAAGACAACAAAAGGGGGCACAACTTTTAGGTCCTTCTCATAAGAACAACCTGTGCTTGGTTCCATCCGACACTGCAGATTTGATATGCAACTACGCATGATCAGATCAGCAAAGGTAGACTCAATAACACTGCAAATTAATTGAATTGTGTGTTGCGTTAAATGCCCTAACATATAAGTAACGAAATACATTTGATTTTTTTTAAAGCTTATTGCCTCTCTATACTGTAAAATATATAAATCCCTTAAGTGTTATAGAGCCTATTTAAACATATGAAGGGGTTTTTACGTGCTTAAATCGTACACGTATAATACAACTAGCTGACAAATGTGTTGTATTTAAAAATGAGGAAAGATCAATGGGTGAATTCACTAAACTTTTTAACCAATCACCCCACAATCCAGTTCAACCATACGCTAAAAGGGGTAAAATAGTTCTGTGCTTTATTTAAATGAAGTCATTGTTTTCAGTGCAAACACGCCTTATGTAAATTAGGTTATCAAGTCATCGCTATTGGCCTATTACTCCTGACAGAAATCAGACGGTAAACCATCACCAAATGTTGACTGAATGATGAAGAACATTACAACCAGTCATATATCCAGATGCGAGTTGTAGTAAAGTGCACTTTAAGCATTTTAAAGAGTTGATTCAAGTGCCTGGATCTCAGTGCTTACTTCACAACCAAGATCAGGATTTACACACTGCATTCAGCACAGATTCTGTATGTGCATTTATACCGTTACCTGTTCTGCATAATTATTTTAGTGAATCGAGCGCGTTTTTCTTAGTGAACTCACCCATCAGATTTTTTTTAATGCAATGCTTTAAAAAAGGGGTGTGTATATATAAGCATTCACCAATATCTCACCACTCTTCACATAATTATATCCAAGTCCCTGCAGGTATATTTACACAAGTTCATGTCAAGATGTTTGTCTCGTGTTCTACATTCTTCTAAACGAGTCACCAATGAACAATGTGCAGCGAGACAAAAATGTTTGTGCTCCAATGAAACCTCATTACCCAGAAAGTGGATGTTTCCAAAGAGAACGAGTCCCATCCTATAACAGTCTCTAACTGTGGAAGCCTTCACAAACAGTTTCTAATATCACATATCAGGGATCTTTCTCCCTTTGTTTTGGTCTAGTTGTTCCTCACTTGATGGATTTAGTAGATCTTTCCCCACCCCGTATTCACAGCAGTTGCTACATATGTAGATTTAGACACCCGACCCGTTATCAGTAGCGTGCGCATGAGGTCTTTGCCTTTTATCGGGTTGAGAGACGAGCGGTCCATGTGGTAACTGAAAGCTTCAACTCTCTTTGAACAATAAGCAAGAGGGTTTTCATGGAGGTTGTACTACTTTAGGCTTTTCATAACAACGTCATATCCCAAAGCCTTTACATAACTATGCATTGAGTTTTTCACAAATACAAAAACAAATGAATAAAAATATCATTTGGCCTTAGTTCTACACACGCTATGTACTTCGTAACTTTTAAAATAGTTTCCAAATTCTATAGGAGCTAAAATGCAGTTTCAAGTATCAGTTTCATCCTGTAAAAGTGTCTTATATTATTGTAATGGGTAATCTTGGCATTCTTTTTCTGCAACCCAACTTAAATTCTGTGTTAATCATAGTATTTTTAAGGTTAAAAGCTTGAGATAAATACTTCAATTAGTAAACATCTGTGTTTGGCAAAATTACCGTGCGTCACTAACATTCCCTGATTTCGTTTCCAGTAGAGAGCCAAAAATGTCATTTGTCTAATCTGTTATCACATGGGAACAGCAATATCCACAATGAAAGGAACTCCGCTCTATCTTTATGTTCATTAATTAAAGTGCTCCATGTAACCGTAAACCGTCATATTCATAAGCACAAAAAACATACAAAGAGGGGGGGTGGGGAATGACAGAGCAAAACAAACGTATGTGGGCGGGTGGTGTTTGCTATCATCATGTGAGCTATGATTATAATAAATGAGTATTCAATCAGTGCCGTTGGTGTTTAAAACAAACTCATGCGGCTGTGCCAGGCTGTTAAGTGCTATAAAACCATTTCACATCTCCAAACCAGCAACACAACATCATTATTATTCCTCTAAGCGGAAAGCATATTGGCTGGCAGTGTTCAAAACTATACATGAATCTGGCCTTAGAAACCGGGATGGCGTGGTTGCTATTGAAGATGTAGCAGTTGTTTTCCAACATGCTCGCATAAGCTGCGTAATCTTGTATCCGTGTGGCTCCATGAGACGCTCCTTATAGAAAAGTCATTATGGGAGACAGTTCAAATGGAGATGACACATTTGAGACGTTCTCATCTCTGACCTCGGGGCAAATATTCAGTTTGTACGTTCTCATCTGTTCCTCATGGTACTGTATGATGATGATAGTACTCCTGTCTTCTCGATTTCAAAATGTCCCTCATTGGCGCAGTTTTAATGTACCCAGCTACAAAAAGCTGCCATCTTGGTCGTGTGCATCTCATCGACTCGCACGTGGATAAGGTTTATACAGTTGTAACAGTTTTCCGGCCGTATTTCAGAACAGTAGCCAGACGGAGTGTGCTGTCGAATCTTCTGTGCAATCCTGGGCCTCCGTAGCGGTGTAAATATCCATTCGCCGCAGCAGATCCGTCTATGTGGACGCTATTGGTCGCTAGTATTGATTTTAGCTTCTAAAGTTCAAGGTAGACCCATCCTGGGTTTTTTATTCCACACATTAAATGACAAAATAAGGAAGGCTACCTTAAGGTGACAACTCTGTGAGCGTACAGATCAATGCTGGCTAGATCAACAATAAAAATGTTATTACAGTAGACTGTTGCAGATCTGCTTTTATGAAGTTATTGATTCTGTGGCGGTCTCGTTCATATGCAGGCTGATACTGTTCTCAGCACAGAGTGCTTCTCTTCATCAAATTGCCTTTACACATGTAGTTTTACAGACGTCTAATGCGGACCGCTGGGCTGTTTCCAGTTGTGAATTGTTCCAGTCTCGCGAATCAAAATGAGGAGAGAAAGGGCTCAATATAAGTAATAAAAAGTGCCTTGCTTGAGTAATATGATATGTGCATAAAACCAGATGAACTATGGAGACATTTTGAACAGATCATCACACAATGTGTTGTCTTTTGAAGATGTGCCATCCGAGAAGGTCCTGGTTGACTTCACACTTTAATGAACAGAAGTTTTTTGTATGAAGGATGCCACCAGGCCAGTTTCAATGACTTTTTGGGCCCCCTTGTCTCAGGACCATGACGATATTCCCAGTACAACACATCTGCCTCATATAATCATGTATGGAGTGCTAAAATAAACTATGCTAACCAATGTCATAAATTACAACAGATCATATCGTAGCTTCAAATCAAAATCCTAAAACAAGATAAACATTTCTGTAATTGCACAAAAGAATGACTCCTCTCTGCTATTTGATCGACCCACATTGCATGTCATAATCAGTACCTGCTTCCAATGAGATGAGAGTAACATCTATCTTATGTTGGGAACAGAATTGCTTTCCAATAGTAGATGGGGTCAGGTAGGGAGAACGGGATGAGGAGAGACAAGCAGGAAGGAGCTTTGATTGATGTGGTCATATGTGACCAGTGCCTCTGGAGGAGAAGCTCACCCAAGTGGATCAGTTCCAGGTCGTTGGAGGTTGGGTGTTAAATCCAGTTCAGAGAGGAGCGGAGAGATCAGGATGCTGGTGTGAGAGCCAGGGTGAGAACACACTATGACTCTCTCTTTACCTCCATCTTTCCTTCTTTGTCTCGGTCGTTGTGGCTACACAACAGTGTTCCTCTGACGGTAGGGAGGTGGCGGCAGCACGGTGCCCGGTTTTAGAGCATACTCTGAGAGGTACTCCTGGTTCTCGGCCACGGCGGGTCGGATCCGACCGTTTTGCCGATAGAAGAAGCGTGTGCTGCAGTCCTGCAGATACTCAGGGTTGTGGAGAGTGGCCTTAGGGGGAAGACTGTGCTGCCAGTACTCAGGATTGTCAAATGTCTTTTTGGATTTTATGTCGGCTTTGATGGTCCCGGAGTGAGCGGGATGGAGGGTGTGTGTTGGGTGGAGGGTGTGTCCAGGATGGGCGGAGTGGAGGGTGTGGCCTGAGAGGGTGGAAATGCTTTGTTTGCCTTGGTACAGTGGCTGTGTTGTGATGTGGGCACTGGGTGCTGCTGGTTGCATGGTTTGGGAAAGATTTTGGCTGTTGGAAGTTCCAATATTTGCTGCTACTACTGCTGCTGCTGCCACTGCCGTGTGCGCCAAAGGGACTCCGTTCTTCTTCAAAACGTCGTGACCCTTTTCCCCAGAGTTATGGAAGGTGTTGAGGTACAGCGGGTCATTGACGTATTCATCCTCCACTTTGGGCTGCCCGTTGGAGGTGCTGTGGTAACCTCGCTCGAGAGTGTGGACCTCTCCGTTTCTGCGAAGGGTGACAAAGGGGTTCTCCTCCACAGGGTTGAGATAATCTGTGAGAAAAAAAAGAGCAGTGAGAAGACTGAAGGTGGGGCAGATTGAGAACATTGTGCTAGCAAGAGCTCTAATGATAACGTTGACTAACCTTAAGCAGGTTTTCTACATTCAAATCAGACAGGGCTTCGATTAAGCCCGGATTAGGCCTTAGTGCAGTTAAGACTAATTAATAAAAGTAGCTTTTATAAATGTGCCTTAGAAAAAAACATTACTGGTGTGCATCTTGAGACAAAACAATGGCTTTCAGTTAAAACATGCATTTTAGTCTGGGACTAGGCTTAAGCCTTGTCTGTGAAACCGGGGGCTAGCGAGCCCAGGACTTTGCAAGATTTAACACAAATTTGCTCGAGTTAGTAACTTTTTAAAAATCCATCCTAAAATCTAAAAGGCAAGACAATACAGATAAAAAGTTTGGTAACTCTTTGGTAACACTTTTCAATAAGGTTCATTAGTTAACTATATTAACAAAGATAAATAAATGCTTTATAAGAGCAGTTTATTATTAGTTCATGTTAATTTCAACATTTACTAATGCATCATTAAAATCTTGTTAACATTAGTTAATGCACTGTGAACTAACAATGAACAGCTGGATTTTTATGAACTAATGTTAACAAAGATTAACTAATGCTGAACAGAGGTGATGTTCATGGTTAGTTCATGTTAACTAATACAACCTTATTGTAAAGTGTTACCAAAAGTTTACACATTTTAACTAACATACAAGTTATGGAAGCAAAATAAACCAATATTTCAAAAGTAATCCCTGAAAAAATATGCCGTTTTTTTTCTGTAGTGTCTTTTCTTAGCAACAGACAGCCAATCACAAAATGCATTAAAGCTTTCCTCATTAAATATGCACTAGATTTGAACAGTCACAGACACTTTCACATGCTCTATTTAATTTCAATGTCTAAGGGAAACTCGAAAAATTTGATCGCAAATTCTCCCTTGCATATGTCTTTGTATTATATTCCGTAAGGGGATGGTTCACACAAAAAATTGAAATCTGTCATTTACTGTATGACTTTTTCTGTGGAACACCAAATAACACAGGCTTTGTGCTGTATCTGTTGAAGCAATATTACCCTTGTAAATATACAAGAACTGTAACCTAGGGTTTTCAAATTTAAAAAGTGAAATCTCAAAACCTGACTACACAGGATTAATCACTGTGATTAATTGAACACGACAACCCAGGGTTACCAACGACACTGGATAAATCATTTCAACTGTAAAAAGAGTAACATCTCTATGCAAGCTCTCTTAAATCAATCTTCTCTAGCACTCCTGCTTGCTCCAGTTTATTACTCCAGTACCTGAGGGCTTTTTGTCCTGCATAGCGCTCATGTATCCTTCCTGGTCGGTCTCAGCTCTGGCTCCGCGCTCACACAGTATCACAGTTGGATCTGCACTGTACCGCTGGCCACTGCTGTCCTCCCCGGTGCTCGCCCTGGGTGAAGCCTTCTTCCTGAGAGTGCCATTACAGCGGCTGTCTTCAAATGCCTCCGAGGACCCTGAGGCCCCCTGCTGGGCCATAGATTGCTTCTGAGCGGGACAGCCCGGGCTGACCGCGGACACAGCCACGACCCGCGGGATAGTGGCCATCATCTCCTCCATGCCGAAGCTGCCGTCCTGGTATGCGAACTGGTTCTGCAGAAACACAAACAAGCCTTTTAGAATCTCTACAGTTATCTATTTCTGTTTGCTTTACAATTAAACATTTCAAGAGAGGCAAATATTTTATGCTAGCAAGGCTCAAAATATTAATACAGTTTATGAGATTTAATGAAAACTTGGCAACAGTCAATGAACAGACGAGAGTGTAGGAACACAGCTCTCCTGATGCAATTAGAAATCTCATCATAATTAAACTATTTGTTTTTTTTTCTTATTCCTAATCCTCCGATTCTCTCTGTCTGCCCGTCTTTGTTTTTTGGTCTCTCTGTGAACAACTTTTTAAAAAGGAACTGTGGCAGCAAAACAAAAACAAAACAAAAAATCACGTGGCCCGGGACAAGTTTTTATGGTATCAGATGGTAATACCATGTTACTTTAATATATAGCATGGTACTGAACTTGTGATATTTACAATTAATTGATGATAGATTCATTGTCGATAATACATTTAATCGATAAAACATATCAATCATCGTTTAGGCAGGGTCATGCATGTGCGTGCAGCTCAACCGCGAAACACGTCAAGCAGACATGAGGAAAAATAAAGTGAGCGCGCCAGAGTTATGTTTGGGGCAAAGCCTTAACCATGTCTTGAACATTGGGGGGGACCAATTTTTATTTTTATAAAGCATAAACAAACAGAACAGTGAACTAAATTCTAGGTCTAGTTTGGATATAATCCTTTTGGGACTATTTGCAAACACTATTTGCCTTATTTTGCGTCAAATAGGTCTATATGATTAGTCCCGAGATTCTTCGCATTAGATCTGCTGTTGACATTCGAATACCCTAGTGGTCTGGTGGTACAATTTTTGTAAACCGCGTCAAAGGTTCCGGGTTCTAATCCGCCCTCATATATTTTTTTCTTCTTCATTAAAATCAAAGATGTTGATGACATTTGTTTTGTGATTTCACCGGAAAGAATAGAGTCTCTCTCCGCAACGCCATTAAGTGATAGATTGACGCACTCGTCTGTGTGTGAAGACCATAGACTGTAGGTTATATTTGATCATTTAATTAAATTACTTATTTAATAATCAATCACATCGACTCATTTTACAATCCTACTAGCCCTTTCTTTAGATTGAAAACCCTTCTCATTGATTTAGTGAGGAACATGGTGTTTTGAGCAGCATTTGCACACCCCTTCATGCTGTTGCTATAAGCCACTGCTGTAGACGCATATTGCAGTATTAAGGCTAACGATTATGGTATTCATATCTAAAGTATTTTAGAGAATACCATGGCATTACTGTTGTTAGTTTTGAAGTCATAAACAACAGGGTCGTTTAGCTTGTGTCCCTCAAAATCCAAATGAAAAGGAAAAAATTTGAATTTTGTAAAGTATTTAATTCACTGGTTCATCCAAAAATAGGCACCATAAGGATTATTTGTCCATTTTTAATTGAATTTCCCTTTAAAATATCTATAGTGTGATAGATACTATAGTAAAACCATGGTAATAGACCATCGTAGTACTTTTCTATTAATGCTGCGATCTGTCTGCTCAAAGAAACTCTTGCCGTGTCCTAAATTCAATGTCTGCATCCTTGTTTTCTTTTCCTCCGCCTCTCCACTAAACACCCATCTCATCTCATCTCTTTTCTCTTTTCCCATCCTGTCTTCACCAGCACACACCCATGATGCTCTTTGAGCAGTCTGGAGCTCATTGCTGTGAATGAAGGGTGCTGCTGGCCAGAGTATTAGTCTGTGAAGAGTGAAGTAAACTAAACTTAAGGGGTAGGCAGTATCATTAAAATGCCGGTTCACAAAATGAGTAATTTAATATCACAGTAGCCGTATAAATCACAGTAGTTATTTTCCTCTGGCAATTAAATGAAAGTTTAAATTTCAATAAACATGGTAATGCCTATTACTGGATAATTTTGTGAATAAAAGGCTTCAGAAATTTCCCTTAATTATTCAATAAATGCTTAATCAAATTTCTAAGGAATAAAACTAAACATTTAAAATATATACAAAATTCCTTAATACATAAATTAATAATAATAATTAATTACTTCAATTTATTGTCTACCATCACACAGTACATTCGATCATACCACACAACTATACTTACTTAGGTCTGAGGAATTTACCAAATCATATACATATATACACAAATTTTTTATATATATATATATATATATATATATATATATATATATATATATATATATATATATATATATATATATATATATATATATATTGAATAAAGTAGTTGTTAATGCTTACGCCAAACCCTGAAAAAAATAGCTTTTTTTTCCTAGTTTCCCGTTAAACATCTATAACTCCGTGACCAAGGCAGAGCTGAAACACACACATGCACAAAGAGGCGTTTTTTTCCATTATGCTCAAACTTCAGAACATTTTGAGTAGATGAATCTGAGTTAATATTGCTATTTGGGTTATTTGGCAGAGTTTCGTTTTCCCAAAGCTCAGTTTATACGGCAAACTGCAGGCGAAAGATTTCTGTAATGTTCCAAAGAGGCTCTGAAGGATTGATGTCCCTCATTGATATTCATACCACTCACTCTCTTTTCTCTCCCAGTTAGACGAAAACAAAATGCAAGTTAGAATGCAAAATGGCACACATGGTTAGCGAACACGGTCCGGGCAAAAAGAGGAAACATTTCATCACGCCCACACACTCTCACTAAATCCCTTCTAAGTCCCTGGCAAAGACTGATTGAACCCTGAGATTTTGTCTTTCTAAGTTACAGTTAAGAGCTGTTCGAGCCGCATCCCAATTGGTTGTCCTTTCCCATTGGCACTGTACACACCAACAGTTAATAACATGCTCATGGCTGACTAACACAGAGCAAATACCCACTCTGGTCTTCCTGTCGATGGGCAAATATCATCTTCACTTTAGTGAGGACCCAGTTATTTACACTGGCATGCCTCTGTAATGAAAGCCCAGGCATGGAGCCCATTATAGGCGCACGTATTTGAAGGCCACTTTATTTTTCTCCCCCACTCCACAGGAAAACCTTAATGCACGTCACAAAAGCACTGCTGCTTTCTAAGACAAATTAGCACCTGTAAATAGAATAGAAATAGAAGTCTGTGTGAATCTCAGCATTCCAATACCCTTCATCAACAGGGGGGCATTATTCATGCTACGAATGAGACTTCCTTTTTTGTTGTCATCGCATTTGTGATTTCATATTTTAATGACAGGCAAGTTCGTTCTGGGAGAGTATAGCATCTGTCAGCGTAGGAATGGTGGGCCGAGCTTTCTGAGATACTCGCATGGGCGGCACTTAATTGGCTAGGGGAGCATCCATCCACCCCAAGGTCAACGTCAGTTAGATGATAGGCTCATCTAAAAACTCAATTCAGCCTCAGACAAGCAATAAATAGAGATTCATAGAGTGAGTGACTAAAAGTGCATTAAAATGTAAAGGCTTTCATTTTAGCTATCCTAAAATATGTAAATATGTGCAAAATGCCCAAATTTGAAGGTGTGCATGCATGATGTATGTGTCAATGCATCAACACCCTCTTGTCCTTTGCCTAATAAAGAAATATTTCAATATTTAACAAGACTCAAATGCTATATTCTATACAATTTTCCTCAAGAGTGCCACCAAAGCTAATTGATTCCAAACTTTTTACCAAAACCAATCTCGGGGTTACTAAAGTATTCAGATGAAGTGATGAGACCTTTAAAGAGTTAAAATGATGACTTTAAAAGACTTCACACAATTGCACGGACAAAATATAATCTGATTTGGCACTTAACCTTGACGGATCCCAAAGTACCAAAGTATACCTTGACGGATCCCAAAGTATTTCAATATATTTTCATTAATGAATTTTAAGCAGCCCTTATTCCAGTTTTCCTACAGAAAATTTCCTACAGAAACATTACTTCTTATCAGACCCAAGTGGGTCTTTATTTAGAAGGCGGGACTTCCTTTAGAGGTACCTCAAAGGAGCATTTCAATTTCCCCCATTCATTGTAATACAAGTGCCTGTCTCTGCTATATACTGTCTCTGACAGAGCATGGCTTATTAAATGACTGAACCTAAAGACACTGGGCCTCATTCATGAAACTTTCGTAAATATATGAGCAAATTCTGAGCAATTTGCGCGTAAAATGGACCTTTACGAAAACTCTCCTCCAGATTCAAAAACGCTTCGTATACCACGGATTCGGTAGTTAAACGTGTGTATATTAATGAATTCCAAACATTTGTAAATAGGACGCCCGTGCACGCTCATTCATAATCAGCATAATCCCCGCCCATGAGTTACAACTGCAAATGACATGACCAGGAACACTGTGGAATCTTTTGGACTTCTTTCTCAGGTTTGGCTCCAGTATTTTGCATAAATGCTAAAGAGACTAATTGGCCATATGCCTAGCAATAAATATTCAATTATGGTGTGTCCATCAAAGCATTTTTAGCCAGCTAAAAAAACACCTGGTTCTCGTCTGAAAACTGCCAGCTGGTGGCGCTTGAAAGCGCTTTGCAAGGGCAGCGTTTTTCCAGCTGAGATACTTTGGTTGCTATGATACCCATGGCAGTAATGTGTTACTAGTACCTCATTTTGAAGAATATTACTGAACACAAACAAATCTGGAAATATGATTATGGTACATAGTGCATCAAAATGCCATGTCATCAGTTTGCCTAAATTAGAACACAGAATGTTCAAATGTTTTAAGCACCATTTACACATGGTAGGGAGCAGGTGTACATTTCTTTCATACCAACTTACATTTTTGTGAATCCGAAAATTTACGTCAGAACGGCGTTACGAACGATTTACACACAAATTCGTTCTGCTCGTGTTTCATGAATGAGGCCCACTGTGTGTGAGTGTGCGAACTGTTAGTACACTCACTCTGTTGGGGTCCATGCGTGATCTGGTTGTATATGCCAGTGGAGGAATACTGAAGGCTTGTGGCACCAAATACTCCTCAGCATCCATCAGATCCTCCAGTTCTTCCTCATCTAGCAGACTTTGGAAGAACTTACTGTCGTTGGGGCTGGGCAGCTTCATGCGGTCATCCCCCTGGCACAGAGAGAACCAGGCTTGAGATATTTATACACTATGCAGAAAAATAACACTTTTATGATAGTTCTGTTCTGTTATATAGTTTATTATTGTACAGCACACTGGCCAACAGTCTGTTGTTTTTAAGTGTACTTTATAAATAAACTGAACTGAACTTAAGATCTTTGACTCTCATCACAACCATTTCATTTGAGCTGAGCTGTAAAGCTCTTACCTGGATGACTAGGTAACGTTGTGGGTCTCTCGCCATTCGGCAGAACTCTGCTGCAAGCTCCTTAAATCTTGGTCTGCTGTCTGCATCTATCATCCAGCCTGGAGGGGCACACATAGCACAACTTCAGTCAGCAAAGTAGACCATAATAGATAAAAAAATGCAGTGAGCACTCTCTATTAAAATACATTTAAAAGAAGGTCAAGAGTACAGTATCTACCACACGCTGTGTCGATTACCACATAACTGTAATTATTTAAATATAAAATTAGGTCACACTTTATATTAGGTGTCCTTAACTACTATGTACTTAGATAAAATAAGTACATTGTAATTATTGTGTTCATATTGTATTGCTTTTTCTGCTATTGAGGTGGGATACGTTTAAGGTTAGGGGCGGGTTTGGTTGTATGGGTAGGTTTAAGGGTGGGTTAAGGTGTAAGGGAAGGGTCAACTGTTTATATGTAATTACAGAAATTAATTACAGCTGTAATTACATGCAGGTATTTTAAAAAAAATATATAATTACAATGTAAAAACATGTATGTACACAATAAGTGCACTGCATCAAATCATTAATTATATATAGTAGTTAAAGCCACACCAAAATATATTATACCCAATTTTAAATGTCTTTTAATAATGAATTTACAAATTCATATTGATAATTATATAGCTGTTTACTTGTGTACAACTACAAGATTCAACAGCCATTGACCAACAGTATAAACTCAGAAAGATTCCTTAGCTGACCTGCTACATAAGAACTTCTATCATGATGTGTTAAAACTAAGGCTGCAAAGCATCCCTTAAAAATATATATATATATTTTTTTTCAGAATTCACAGTGTATAGTATGTGTACAGCGCAACAGCAAAGAGCATTTTTACATTTTAGACGAGTCAAGTTGTGATCAGGACCACATGGAGATGCCAAACAAACCCTAAACCAACCGCCTTGACCTGACTGCATATGGCTACAACAGTACACGGATCCTTTCAGAATTACTAAACACAGCAGCATAAACATATCAAATCAAAACATTATCCTGAATGTGTGTGGAAACAACGTACTGAAATGTGTCTGTGCATAAATACAATGTGCGATCAGTGATCGAGAGCGCACGTACACGGTTTGTTTGCGCATTTATATAACAGACTCACAAGAGCTTACTATACGACTCCTGTACGTCACCGCAATTTTTACCTTGATTACAATCCTCATCCATCAAAACTTCACTATCAAGTGAAGCTAGTGGTTTGCTTTATCCAGCTGAGATACGTGGTCAACTACATGATGTAAATTACGTTAATGACGCAATTACATGTGCTTCAGTCATTTATTTGATTTAAACGCGTTGAGGATTTTGAATTAAATCGCATGTGTTAACGCTGACAGCCCAAGTTAAAACCAAAGTAATCTGGGATGAAAATGTAAGCTCCCTTACATTTGACCATAACCATGTAGACATCAATAGTGCAGATAGGAGGTTGAGGAAGCCTCTCTCCTTTCTCCAGCAGGTCAGGGATCTCTCGGGTAGGGATTCCATCGTATGGCTTTCCTCCAAATGTCATCAGCTCCCAGATAGTCACTCCTGGATAAAAATAAAATAAATCCAATAGACATCATTTAAAAAGCTTGTAGGCGTGTAATAAGACTGGTTGGTGTTTGCCTGATTCATACAGAGGTCCTGGCTGCATAAAAAGACTAAAGATAAATTAATAAGGCATTTAACTGCAATTAAGGCTCATCTCACCGTAACTCCATACGTCACTCTGGTGGGTAAATTTCCTATAGTGGATACACTCCAAGGCCATCCACTTTATAGGCATCTGACAAAACAAGAGGGAACAATTTAATGGCTGGTGTAGAATAAAAAACGCCCACAATGATACAATTAGATAAAAAATGTATAACGTTAAAACATCATTATTATTACATTTAAATCAGTATTATTCAAGTGAGCACAGCAAGTACTGGATTGTTTATTTACGTAACTTGACAAAGTTTCTTCAAAGCTTACACCACTTAAACCAAACCTTATCACAGTATCATGCATTATATATTAAGTCTGGTAAGTTAATATTTCAGAAATGGAATAATCAGTGATATCTGATTCTTTTTATCTTTTGCTTTAAAGAGAAAAAAAGAAACAGGTTGGGCTAAATGTGCGTGCAGCGCTGCTGGATATCAAACTGCACTAAAGCTTTAGAGTTTCAAGAGGTTTAAAGTTTCTCCTATGTGGGAGAAATGGTTGAAGCTGAACGGAGCAGAGCGAATCCCAGGATGCTCTATTAAGGTACGGCAACAAGAGGTTCAGAGGAGATTCAGATTCAGATGGAAAAGATCAGAAAGTGCATTTACATGCACGTTAAACGCGTTAAACCGCTTTCCTTTCTCAGCATAGGCCGGATCATAAACGGCTTAAGAATAAACCCATTGGCTAGATTTTTGCCTAGAGTGAACACCTGTGTTCTGTCGGCTTATTAAACTGTGCATGTGTGATGTGTGACAGGAAAGCATCCTTATATGGCAGATTTAAGTGCATCCATCCAGTGTTTTTCGAGGTAGGGGACGAGAAATATTGCAAAATCTGACTTTTTCTTGACCCAAGAAATATAAAAAATGTGTTATCTTGTGCAGCCAAAGGACAAGTGGTACCGTTGTAGAAATTTCAAATATGAGAGGAGAATGAGTCTGTTTCCCGCTGACATTTCGAAATACTCTAGGGTTTTTAATGCTTAATATAACATCACAACTCGCATAATAAATATATTAGAATACTCTGAGAGAAATACATGATTGCTTGTGTTTTGATACCACCACCGGGGAAAATTGTCTTGTAAACGCGGTTTACTTGCATTGCTAGGTTATTGATTTGCATGTAAACCAGTAAATCGAGTTATTTCAATAAACTTATTTTTGGTAGTTATCAGCATATTGGTGTTCATGTAAACGTGTTTAATGTGTACATGAATTGAGGTGCAGGAAAAGCACGCAGCAACAGGTGGGACAGAAGTTTGTTGGAAAAAAAACATGCAGAGGGGATGGAGATGCAGATTTGGAGCAAAACACTCCACCAAAATGTTAGGGTGTTGTGGGTTGTAACCAGGGCATTGATATGCTGTTGCAGAGTGTTTTCTTAAAGCCACAATATGTAATTTTTCGCTTATTCAAAACAAAGGCGTAGGTTGATGCCTGGATTTCGCAGAGCTATTGCCGCAGACGACCGTTTCCACTTCTTCCCCACATGTGTATGTGGGGTAACGCAGCACTTTATCATATTAGATACATTATTTGTGTGTGTTGAAAATTGTTATAATGCTTCTCTGTGTGTTTTCTCAGCGGCTACTATGAGACACTTGTTGCAAACTGCAGTAAGCTACTGTAGATCGAGATTAGGCATGGTAAAACATGGTACTCGCAATATATCAAGAAAACAAGATTTAAACAATAAGACTAACTGTGATGAGCTATATAACAATGATTAGTTTTCTGTTGATGAATGTATCCAAACAGTAGTTCCCTTAACTATTAAAACACATAATATATTAAAGTGTCTTTGGTGTTTCCATGGTTTCTACAAAATAAAATGGAAATCGCGGGTATGATGACATTGATAGGTGACGCACGGACACAGTCTGTGTCCTGGTTAAAATGGCTTATTTCTCTGGATTTTAACATTCTTGTATGTAAGATTAAACAATCTTACATATTGTGCCTTTTAATGTGTTGCTATGGGGTTACTGGGTGGCTTATTAATGGCCAAAGTTAAATTATATTTATCAAGTACTACGTATTTCCATATAATTTATAGTAAAAGGCTATTCCAAGAAGTCCTTGATTATAATTAATATAAACAGCTGAATTTCTTCTCATTTTTGTTATCAGTAATGTACATTAAGGTGTTTTGTTTGACATTTTCTGTTACTTGGTTAATGTTTATTATATTATACTAGTGTGGTGAAATCATCATGTGCCTTTATATTTTATCACCTGCATTTTTATGGTGGTTATTAAGGTACAAAGATGATTTTGCTATACTATCGTCACAAAAACATGATTATTGTTAATTAGCCTGTCAAGTGCAACAAATCTTTTGACTGTAGGTGCGTCCCAATTCGCATACTTATGCACTGTTCTATAACGTTTTTAAGTATAAATAGTGTAAGTAGTGTGTTCACACTGAAAATTCCAAAAAGTAAAAGTGCACTTTAAATACCCGGATGATGCACTAAATTAACGGAAAAAACGAAGTGTGGAATGTTGGACACTTCATGCACTCAACTGTCGCTGCTTTAATTATGTAGTGGAGGGGGAGGCACTACCAGATTCCGATGTTGAATGACAAAATAACCATGTAAAGTTAATATACTACACGGTTGAGTACATAGTGCATAAGTACATAGTGTATAGTGCGTCATTTGGGACACAGCTTCAGTGTTCTTCCAACGCAAAAAGCATATATTAACTGATGCCATGCAAATGGATCATTGCATGCCCTTTTTCTTGTTAGGGTCATGAGACACTGACTTTGCCACCATCTGCGTTGTATTCCTTCTCATCTGCATCCAGAAGGCGAGCCAGGCCGAAGTCAGTGATCTTTATATGGTTGGGTGACTTCACTAGGACATTCCGAGCCGCCAGATCCCTGTGCACAAGTCTCCTCTCCTCCAAGTACATCATTCCCTGCATCAACACACATACACAAAATCAAAACTCAAAATCGGCATCAGCACTAACACTATCACAAGCTTGATGATACCATCTCATAAAGGAAAAAACTAATTCACTTGCAGCAAAAAAAGCAACCCCAGAATTAATAAAGGAGATTGTTCACATTGATAAGCGATGATGAGTCTCTTCTCAGGCATGGCCATGTATCTCAAAACATTGAAAACTCCAGACACCAATTTTCTGTAGGAGCGAACAATGCATGTAATCGATTTAAGTCCAAACCCAGGCATGGAGGCCTTTTGCAGGGCCGCTCTCCATTCGCAAGAAAGCAGCCCCTCTACTCTTCCCTCCAATGGGGCTTTTAAGTGCCCTTGAGCTGGATGAAATTTAAATCTTAATGTGATTGGAAGAGAAGTAAGGACAGCTTCAAAATGGTTTAAGAGAGCGAGATAGTGAGAGGGAGCTTGTAAAAGTAGGGAAATACAATTTGAGAGGGCCAGTGTAGGTCATCACAGGTGCTCTCTGAGATGAGAAGACTGCGTCTGTCATCACAGAAAGAGTCTGGTTACAAGCGCTTTTAATACCAAATAACTGTGAGAATATATTCATAGGAGGAAAGTGTATTGCATCACCTGCAAGTTAGCAGTGCATAATAAACTAGGGGAAATCCACAAATCCTGGTTGCACATTTGTCTTTATAGAGAATTGAAGAGAAATATTAAACCCTGAACTTTTATCGCAAGACAATTCAATTATATTGTGTTTGCACTGCAGTGCTTTGTTTGCAGATTACTGGTTAAGTAAAATTGTCTAATATTATTATATTTGCAGTAATGTAAATTCAGTCTGATGGGATAATTATTTCCCCCCCTACCTACTGCCCGTATGACAATTTGCCAGTTGTATCTCAAGGGTATTCATCAAATTAAATCAGTGCTATTTTAGTATTATTTATATATAATTATACAGTAGCATTTATTAAAAGTCCTGTTCTTCGTGATCCCATTTTTCAAACTTTAGTTAGAGTGTAATGTTGCTGTTAGAGCATAAATAGTACCTGTAAAATTATAAAGCTCAAAGTTCAATGCCAAGCAAGATATTTTATTTAACAGAAGTTCCCTTTCAAAGCCTACAGCGAACGGCCGGTTTGGACTACATCCCTGTACATCCTGCTTTAAAGACGTCAGTAGAACAGTTTGTTGACTAACCTCCGCCCACAAGATGCAAAAAAGGGGGCATAGTCTTGTTGCTCTCCCGCTTGGAGAAGAGGAAGTGTTGCGTTCGGTTGCGTTTGTAGTGTGTTTGTGCCCATGTCGTCGAGACGCTGTTATTTTCATCCTGGAGTCAAATCACCTTTGTTTGGCCTTCAGGGACGCTGTACTTTGTACTTTGCATCTCCCCGTTATGGTAAGAGGCGTGACCTTTCCGGGCAACGTGCGCTAAGCTGCTGTCGAATCACTGCACGGGAACCGCTGGCACAATCAGAACTCGTTACGTATTTCTGAAGGAGGGACTTCATAGAACAGGGAAATCCTCAAGCTGTTTTTAGGACAGTGAAAACAGCGGTATACAGATAAGTAAATTGTGTGGAAAAATACTGTTTTTTTTACACGAAAAAACAGGAAAAACGGGACCTTTAATATTTTGAATTATATATATATATATATATATATATATATACAGTGAGGAAAATAAGAATGTGAACACCCTGCTATTTTGCAAGTTCTCCCACTTAGAAATCATGGAGGGGTCTGAAATTGTCATCGTAGGTACATGTCCACTGTGAGAGACATAAACTTAAAAAGAAAAATTCAGAAATCACAATGTATGATTTTTTTAACTATTTATTTGTATGATACAGCCGCAAATAAGTATTTGAACTCCTGAGAAAATCAATGTTAATATTTGTTACAGCCAAATTACAGAGGTCTGTAATTTGGTTTGCAATTACAGAGGTCAAACGTTTCCTGTAGTTTTCACCAGGTTTGCTCACACTGCAAGAGGGATTTTGGCCCACTCCTCCACACAGATCTTCTCTAGATCAGTCAGGTTTCTGGCCTGTCGCTGAGAAACACGGAGTTTGAGCTCCCTCCAAAGATTCTCTTTTGGGGTTAGGTCTGGAGACTGGCTAGGCCACGCCAGAACCTTGATATGCTTCTTACAGAGCCACTCCTTGGTTATTCTGGCTGTGTGCTTCGGGTCATTGTCATGTTGGAAGACCCAGCCTCGACCCATCTTCAATGCTCTAACTGAGGGAAGGAGGTTGTTCCCCAAAATCTCGCAATACAAGGCCCCGGTCATCCTCTCCTTAATACAGTGCAGTCGCCCTGTCCCATGTGCAGAAAAACACCCCCAAAGCATGATGCTACCACCCCCATGTTTCACAGTAGGGATGGTGTTCTTGGGATGGTACTCATCATTCTTCTTCCTCCAAACACGTTTAGTGGAATTATGACCAAAAAGTTCTATTTTGGTCTCATCTGACCACATGACTTTCTCCCATGACTCCTCTGGATCATCCAAATGGTCATTGGCAAACTTAAGACTGGCCTGGACATGTGCTGGTTTAAGCAGGGGAACCTTCTGTGCCATGCATGATTTCAAACAATGACGTCTTAGTGTATTACCAACAGTAACCTTGGAAACGGTGGTCCCAGCTCTTTTCAGGTCATTGACCAGCTCCTCCTGTGTAGTTCTGGGCTGATTTCTCACTTTTCTTAGGATCATTAAGACCCCACGAGGTGAGATCTTGCATGGAGCCCCAGTCCGAGGGAGATTGACAGTCATGTTTAGCTTCTTCCATTTTCTAATGATTGCTCCAACAGTGGACCTTTTTTCACCAAGCTGCTTGGCAATTTCCCTGTAGCCCTTTCCAGCCTTGTGGAGGTGTACAATTTTGTCTCTAGTGTCTTTGGACAGCTCTTTGGTCTTGGCCATGTTA
This sequence comes from Gobio gobio, assembly GCF_949357685.1. Lineage (NCBI taxonomy): Eukaryota > Metazoa > Chordata > Actinopteri > Cypriniformes > Gobionidae > Gobio > Gobio gobio. The sequence continues at coordinate 43,647,936 of NC_137103.1, forward strand.
GTAGTTGGATTCTTACTGATTGTATGGGGTGGACAGGTGTCTTTATGCAGCTAACAACCTCAAACAGGTGCATCTAATTTAGGATAATAAATGGAGTGGAGGTGGACATTTTAAAGGCAGACTAACAGGTCTTTGAGGGTCAGAATTCTAGCTGATAGACAGGTGTTCAAATACTTATTTGCAGCTGTATCATACAAATAAATAGTTAAAAAATCATACATTGTGATTTCTGGATTTCTTTTTTTAGATTATGTCTCTCACAGTGGACATGCACCTACGATGACAATTTCAGACCCCTCCATGATTTCTAAGTGGGAGAACTTGCAAAATAGTAGGGTGTTCAAATACTTATTTTCCTCACTGTATTAGGGCTGGGCAAATTAACGAGTTAATGAGGGCGATTAATTTTTTCAGCTTAACTCATTAAAATATTTAACGCAAATAACGCAGTGTCCATTTTTATATCCATTTTTGCCTAGCGTTACATGATCACGCTCCTATTCACGTAAATGCTTCCAAGCGCGACGAGAGCGCTGTATGTCAATGTCCTGTCTGTGTGGCTGAGTCTCATATCAGGTTATCAAGGGACACTCTGACACACACACACACACACACACACACACACACACACACACACACACACACACACACACACACACACACACACACACACACACACACACACACACACACACACACACACACACACACACACGACGCACAGACAGACTTGCGTCAGTGCCTGCTCACATTGAGTTCTCCTTTGCTCTTGAACAAACAATAACAACAACACAGAGAATTTTGAGTATTCTCATATTAGGAGTCTTAAATTAGTTAAATAACGTCTTAAACTGACTTAAAGAGTTGTGAGGAAATGAGATGCGCGGGACAGCGCGTGAGATCCGCGGCTGTTCTTAAAGTGACAGGAGCACTGATGATGCATGTCATTAATGTCATTAACAACGGGAACAGAGAAAATTGTAGCTTTAATGATGATTAATCTATATTTCATGTATTATTTATGCAGTTAAGAAAGGTGTTTGATGACTATTACATTTCTGTATATGTCTAACAGGGAAGGCCATGGGTAAATATAACATTTATTATTTTGGGTTTATGTAAAGATTGTTTTAAGTTCACTTAAATTAAAAGTAGTTTTTTTTAAAGCCTAATAAATGTTGAAATTGGGAGCTTTCAGTTACACTGTAACATCATTAATGTGAATGAGACATCAGTGATGCTGGCCTTCATTCATTAAAACAAGACAATACAACACATATTTAAAATATACTGTCTTTAAATTGTTTCTACATTAATTTGGAGAGTAACTGAAATTATTACAATATCAAAATATTAAAAAACGTAAAATATTAAAAACTTGCGATTTAATTGCGATTAATTACAGAAAAAAAGTTTTGATTAATTAGTTATTTTTTGAATAGATTCCCAGCACTATATATATATATATATATATTAGTGGTGGGCATAGACCACTAACTAATAACATGCCCACCACTAATAAATAAATATATATATATATAAAATTTATTCTGTATTTTAGTATTTTTATGTGCTTTTTGTAGCTTTATTTTTTAAAAATATTTATTTATTTTAATAATTTTAGTACCTAAAACTTAAGTTTAAGTTTTTCATCTAATATATTTTGGCTTCATTTCAATTACTGAAAATGACTTATAATAACAAAACTGAACCGAATTGATGGAAATATCAAAATATGAATAATTATGTTGCTAATATAAAACTAGTGGTCAATACACAAAAGTCAGGATACAGAGTTCTTCTATATCCCAGTTGAACACACTCATTTTATGGCATTGACTTTATCTTATTTATTATTTGCTTAGTTAAAATATACTAATTAGGTCTAGTGCAAGATTACAAGATATTAAAACACATATTTAGATTTGTGATTCCACAGGCATTTATCATCGTGTTGCTGCATTGCTTGAAGTCTTAAGTAAACTTTTTACACATAAATGAGTACTTAAATATAAAAATAGCCACGTCTGCTGGATATTTTTCACATTTTCCCAGAAGAGTGTATCAATGCTAATAACGGTTATATGTCAAACCTGAGTGAGGACTCAATTCTAATTGGAAACAAAACAGTGACACATAAAACGCATAATGAATGAGGAATGTGGCTTGCTTTACAGAATGTCAACAGTCTAGACTTATGACTTGCAGCACGGTCAGATCTGAGAGTGTGTTTCCCACTGTACTTATTAACATGATGGTAGCAGCTCTGAAAGAGAAATCCCCCAATTTAAGATGAGCCGAGAATACATGAGTGGACTGGCTAAAGCAGTCTGGGAATGGAAAGAGGGGTTTATTTCAACCATATTCAAATGGGTTTGCGTTAAGCTGGGAAAGAGGATGATGCTTTACTAACAGGATGTTGCTCAGACAGTTCTTTTATTATGGCAGTTCTTTACTAAAACCACGTGAGCTGCCTATAGAAGCAGGTTTCCGAGGCATTATGCATTGTGATTAAATCATTAAGACATAAAACCAATTTGGCACCATATTATTATTATATCATATCCATTATGAATACACATAATTCATCCAGGACAGTCTTTGCATTCAAAACTTCAACCTACACTGGCTGACCTGATGCGTCTCCTACAGTAATAATTGATGGTCTAGCCTAGTAAGGTCACCGATGGGGATAATGTAAATGGGATTGCTAGGATATGATAAATTAAACAATAAGCCCTTAGTGTCCCTCAGGGTTGAGGTCAGTGCAGTCCAATGGTGTTCATTATGGGTCATGGGAGAAATGCTAATCTGTATGCTTTAAAATACACAAATGTCTGCAGAACTGTGAAGGAGGAGGGAACAAATCTCTTTATGCCATGCGTATGCAATCTTTTCCCAGCAAGCAAGTGTAATCTGAGGTAATGGTGTGGGGATTACACCCGCCGTGCCTGCTGAAGGGAAAAAAAATCACTGCCTCCGCTCCATACTCTTTTCTTACAGGACTGTATCACATCCAGACATACACAACCGTTCAAATGTTTCAGGTAAAAAAAAAAAAAAAAAAAAAAAAAATGAATGCTTTTATTCAGCAAGGATGCAATAAATTGGTTAAAACTGAAAGGTTTTCTATTTCATATGAAGTTCCCAAAAAAGCAACACATCAGCATATTGAAATGATTTCTGAAGGATCACGTGACGGAAGACTGGAGTAATGATGCTGAAAATTCAGCATTGCCATCACAGGAATAAATTACATTTTAAAATATATTTAAATAGAAAACAGTTACTTTAAATTGTAACAATATTTCCCAATATTATTGATACATTTTTAATCAAACAAACGCAGCCTTGATGAGCATAAGACACTTATTTGAAAAATATAAAATTTATACTGACCCAAGACATTTGAGCGGTAGTGTACATGGTCATTTTGATGTAGCACACAAAACTGAAATTCACTTTAAAAATCAGATTGACTTCTAATGCACACACAAAAACCCAGGCACAAAATCACAGGCCTCTGAAGCAAGCATGAACATGCATAAAGGAAGTGACAATCAAATCAAATCAAATGACCACGACTGGCAGCCATTCTGTTGCCTTCCACTTCCTCTGCACACACTGCAGGTACGTCTCATGATCTAAAGAGCTTTTCAAAGATTAATGAGCCTACATTAACATTAATCGTCTATCAAAATGCAATTATCTTTGCGTTTGCAGAGCTGAGGTAGAGAGGAGGGAAACGTACATTTCAGGGTAAACAATCTTGACTTTTGCACAGCTGTACCTGCAAACAGAGAAATTGCTTGCTTGTACCACATAAAAAAACAAATATGTCACACTGGCCTGGATTTTCAATCTGGAGCTTATCAAATTTTCAAAACATTAAGGCAGAAAAATTATTATGATTATAATGTTAGTGGAAGAAAACAGGTGAGTGTAGGAAGGTTACAAGACAAGAAAAAATTTTTTTTTAGCAAAGGAAAAGAGAGAGTTTCAGCATTGAGGCCTCTGAAAAACGTGGAAAGATTGAGAGCTCTCAAGAGCCATACATTACAGTCTGGGGAGAAAATCACTGCCTACTCAGAAAATATGAAGGCGGCACCCTGATTTATGTTCATATTGGAGCCATGCAAAAAAAGCTTCCGTCCATAGGATTGTCCTATTGAACGCATTTTGTCAAAACATATTGGTGGGAGTGGTCAGATATTTTCATTGACATTTGACTCATGGCTGTAAGTGGAAGCCACATAGACTGGGTAAACCCACCCTGATCTGCCGCCAATTTGATTTCGCCCTGCAACTCAGTCTGGAAACCTGTACATTCATTTCTACTGCTTCTGTTACACTTTTGCGGGAACCAATCACAGACTGGCTTATCCACCTGGCGCGCTATTGGCGGGTTTAACACGATGACGGATAGAGAAGCGATGGGTCGTTGCCAAGCCTGTAGTGCTCCTCTCAGAAACTAAAGCTTCCGCGCCTCGATACCGGGGGGGTGGTTGGTCCCAGTATAGCTCATAAACTCCACCCCTCCATGTATTTGAATTGTTTAGTTTGTCTTGTGTCCATTCTATTACACTTCAAATAATTGTTTCCAAAAGCTGGTTGCTGTCATTTAAGGCAGTTTTTATCACATTTCATTTCAAGTGTTTGTTTTTTAAATAAGTTTAGTTTTAGTGAGTTATTTTGATACTATAAAAACGGGGGGTGTGACGTCATGATTGACAGCTGAGATTGACGGTTTCTCTGAGTGAAGTTGTCACTGAGGCACTAACGGACTTTTTTCTGGATTTTTGGGAGGAGATTGGAGCTTTAGCTTTCATTTCTACATTTCCATAACTGTTTATTTCACACCATCATTAATTGTTCAGCATTTGTGTGAGTGTGGGCGGGCTTTTGATAATCGCGCCTCTACTTCCTGTTCTCTACTGCGCAACTCCGGTCCTGAGATCGCTACTGCGCAGACTCTGTCCCAAGATGTCAGCGCCGTGTGCGGCCTACGAAAGCTTCAACTATGGTAAGCGGAAGTCAATGAAGTCGTGTCGTCCATATTTTTTTACGGTCTATGGTCGTTGCCCGTTGATCACTCCTCTTGTGCAGTAGAAAATACATAGCTGACCCCCCAGACCAATGTTCAATCTTAAATTGTCACACAAATCTGGTTTGCTATCTTTGTGGGGAGTCTCCATAGCAGTGGCGGCTGGTGATAATTATTTTTTTTTCGCGGGAGGGAGGAGGGGGGCAGTATCAAGATGCATGTTGACTAAATTCAAGCATTACAGAGAAAACAGTGTCTTCACTTTTATCTTTTTACACATTCATTTCCCACATATAATTGAATAAGGAAATGAAAAACAAAAGAAAACAGCAACAACAGACTAGCATGTTGACTACTTGAACATACATTTTGCTATCCTTTCTTTCTGGCCAGCAAATTTCTCAATGACTCTCTGATTAAAGTCAGTCATCTCAGTAGTGTCATGACGTTTGCATTGTTCAGTTAGATATTTGAGGTCTCTTACCCCCGTTGCATCCAGCCAGCCACCTACATTTCTCATTACAGCTCCGAGTGCAGCTGCGTCCTCTGTCACTGGCCTGCTGCTGGATTTGTAAATCGCGTTGGTCCGGTTCGGGACCTTCCAACGAACGCTTTGTGAAAGAATTTGGTTTAACTGCTGCCATCTCTACGGAACTGATCATCCTAACAAGGTTTTGGCGGAGTCTGAGTGACTGTGTCGCCTGCGCACTTTCGCTTTAGTGGCCAAGAACGGAAAGTTGAATGACAGGTGACGAGAACCAATCAGATTGGATAAAATAACATGCATCCAAGTCTGATTCGCCAGGGACACAACGACCTGCGTCCGGAGGAGGATCTTTAAGAACCAATTAGAGACCAGCTTCAGGTCACATGCTGCCCGTATATTTTTAGACTCAGATAGACATCCATTTATCTGGCGTCCCTCACGCATGAAACCGCATGAAACATATTGAAGAACATATAAAATAGTTAACCGATCAAAGCCAGTTTTTATTAAATGCTGAGGCTCTTACTAACAGCCGGCACATCGTATCAGTAAACTATTTTATTTTTATTTCACTTTTATATAATTTTTGTATACGTGTATATTTCTGGAATTTTGATGGGGGCGGCGCCCCAGCGCCCTCTATTGACCAGCCGCCACTGCTCCATAGACATAATGGTTTTTACTGTACAAACTGTACATTCTATCCCCTTACACTAACCAGGCTAAACCTACTTATCACAGAAAACTTTCTGCATTTTTACATTTTCAAAAAACTCTTTCTTTATGATTTATAAACTTGTTTCCTCATGGGGACCTCAATTTAGGTCCCCACGGTAACAAGTCCCCACACTGTAAAAAAAAGTTGCTGCCTTAAACATCAGTTGATTGTATTGTTGCTGCCTTGTAAATTTAAGTAATTTCAACTTAAATTACATTAAATTGACTTAAAAAAATCGTATTACTTATTTTGATGAGTTAAAGCAATGTAAAAACATTTGTCATAACTTATTGATAATATATTTTTTTTGCAGTGCACGAGTCAGTGTGTATGACACACACAGAAAATGTGTGCCTCATAGAAATCATCATAGAAAACTTAAAAACATCAGTTAGTATAATGTATAGGCTGTTTTCCTCATTTAGCAACATGCTGACACCAAAACTCTATTAAAGGCACTTGTGAATCTATGTAGCGTTTTAAATCACTCATTTATGAGGTTTCATTTCAGTTAGAATGCTGCCTTAGAAGGATGTGTCAAAGTTTTGGAAAAGAGCCAAATTCTCTCACTCAAAAGCCTGATAACATAAATATTTTTTCCCTGTGTATTAATAAACCCAAGCTACACTGTGTTTTCTAGCTCAGTGTGAGTGAGCAGTGCACTGCAGTTCCTATCAGTTGATCCACGTCTCTCGCAGGACTAAATCCAAAACCATTCCGTAGTCAGAGCACAGGCAGCTTTGCCCCATTCACTCTGGTCCCAGTGTATTTAAAACAGATTACTTCTGCAGCCCGGACAGCCAATCAATACTCACTCTGATTACAATAAGCCACAAGATGGCCGCGCCACACAATATTTATCCCCAGAGTGGACTTCGGTGTAATTAGAAATCAATGGCTCACACAGTCCATTAATGCAGCGGACGTGCTGATAGAGCAACAGAGATTGTCTCATGCGTGAGTGTTAAAAGCCCTGAAGAGAACAGGCGACTTTATGAAAGAGCTGATCAGCTAAAGGCAACCCCCTTTTAAATATAATGTTCAGTCAGGGGATTCTACATTAACATGTGTTTATAGGGGCTAACCGAGGTTTTTAAAGTGACACTGACTGAGCTCACAAAGTGTGCAATATCTATGCAATCAAGGCTTATACAAAACACTGGTGACCATAAATCATCATAAATTGGTAGGTATCAGTATAGAGCAGGTGTCTTCGAATACAATTGAATGTATTTGAACATACATATGGTGCCATTTTTATATATTTACATAGAGTAAAGAGATTGATGCAAGCATCACTATAATCTATGCACCATTTGTTTACTGCATGCACTGCTTTGTGACATCGATGCTGAATGATATGAAGTATTTTGAGTTTGCAATCCAAATACAATATGACAAGATAAAAAGGGCATGTACTGCAAAATACTGGCAAGAAAACCTCTTTCTTTTAAGTCGTAGTTACAGACTATACACATTAAAACAAAGTGTGACCAGTCCAATTCACAAACAAATGACTTATGAATCGGTTCTTTTAGTGCATAAAACTACAGAGTGAATCTGTGAAGTCTGATGACTCTTTTAATGAATCCTTCAAAAAGACTCAACTCAATGAATCCCTTTAAAGCTGTCAATATAATTAAACTACAGTCTATTTACAGTATACAATTATACTACAGTCTATTTAAACAATATCATATAGGCAAAATTATGTTCTAAATATTGGCACAGCTCTGATTCGGCCATAGATCAGTCACGTTGATATTCCGACCAACAGCAACATCAGTTCAATAAACAAGAAGATAATAATGAGTTTTTTGCAAATTGTCTCGTTTTTTCCGCCAACGAAAATAGATCAGAGCAAATCAACAGCAGAAACTGTTGTGGATCTATTGTTCTTTGAATTACGAAATCGCATTGGTAAATTCGTATTGATACCCAGTTCTACTTATCTACTTGTGTTATTAACTTTAATAACACATTTTAATGCAGGAGGAACAATGTGAGCACATGTGAGATGTTTCGGAAACAAAGTTAGAGAGGCCAGGTTGAGATGGTTTGGACATGTTCAGAGGAGGGAGAGTGAATATATCGGTAAAAGGATGCTGAGGTTAGAGCGGCCAGGCAGGAGGTTCGAGAGGAAGACCAAAGAGGAGGTTTATGGATGTAGTGAAGGAGGACATGAAGGTAGTCGGTCTGAGAGAAGAGGATGCAGGGGATAGGGCTAGATGGAGGCAGATGATTTGCTGTGGCGACCCCTCTAGGGAACAGCCGAAAGGAAAATAATGTAAAATTATACTTCGCTTTAATTTAGCTCTACTCCAGCTTCACTTAAAAACATAACTTAATATTGTATTTTTGTAACACATTATTACATTTTTTCCACAAAAATTAGGATCCAACAGATTTATGGTTCCTCTACAATGCCATCGCAGACGCCGCAATGGGCTCCTGCTGAAGACCCTCGATATGGAGAGATCTTGCACTCATCAAACGAATCTCAGAAAGGATTTGTCTCCATGTTTAGCAATCATGTTTCAAAACGAAAGCTTTAAGGGAATGAAAAATCCTCCTGTTCCATCATTATTGGATTACCATCTCTACACCCATACTGCTTCCCCCATAAACTGCTCTGATTAAATTAACTTCCTTCCCAACTCGCTTTTGACCTTTTGAATGATGTCCTCCATTCCCTAAGAGACGGATTTAAATTGTGTCTGTCACTTATTAAGTGTTTGTCATTTTGCAGTGATGTGAACTTCTCTAAAGCCTTCTGCGCGTTTCCTGTCTCTGTGGAGGATGTGTATTCGTGAAAAAAATCTCTGAGTAAAAGTGAGGAGTGTGACCTGTGAAGACCCACCGCAGAGAAAGTGATTGTGTCCTTCTGTCTCTTCACCCTCATCCACACTTTTTATCCTCTCTTATACCTGTAACCACATCTGACTGGGATTAGACTCAACCATCTTTTTCTCATCCGAGCCAAGTAATCTGCCCCAGCTATTTCATCTGCGCAGAGCGTGGAGCCGCGTGATAGGCTTAGTCATGCAGGTGTCATCATCAGTATTCTGAATGTCCTTTCTGAACAGTTTCCCCACCACAAAACCATCCCATTAATTCCAGACCTGTCAGCAGACCACAGTCGCTTGAAAAAATTATGACAATCAACAAAATTGGAGGGGAGATCTGTCTATCGATTATAACTTCAATCACTCTAGTGACTCCTATATATTGCCAGCTGGCTTTTTTTAGGAAGAAATTGGGGCTTTGACCTTGCAGAAAAAGTTCACTTCTCCTTCTTTCAGCCAATACAAATCAAAGTCTAAATGTTGGCAGAGATCGTATCGACCATCTTAGTACATCAAGTATCAGCCTTTGAACTGCATCAGGGATAGTTCACCAAAAATGTAAAGTTCCATAATCATTTACTCACGCTCACCATTCCAAACCTTTTTTTTCTCTCCATATAATGAAAGTCAATAGGTTCCAGTGTTGCTTTGCCCAGTGACTTTCATTGTATGTGAAAAACACTATTTGAACTATTTGAGCTTTAAAACAGCACTTTATAAAAAGCTATGATTTACAAGGATCATGATTAACAAAATATCACTATCAGCTTTTTAAGTAGCCTAATATTACTGTACACTATATATTAGAAGGATTGAAGAATCATGCAACACTGAGGACTGGAGTTATAGCTGCTGAAAATTCATCTTTAGCATTCATCACAGTCATGTTCTGTTGGTAATAACAGGGTATATGCAGGAATTCAATTTAAGACCCTATAACACGCAATAAAAAAAACGTACAAAGGAAATGCAGAATCACAAAATTGCTTGCAAATTAATTAATTCAAATTGAACAAAGTATTAGTAAACTTGCACTTCCTCATATCTCAATCCCATACCATAATCTCAATATACACAATAGTCACACATGGCAATAAAACAAACAAAATGCATGCATCTTGTTTGCCATTACAAAAGAAAGGCTGGTCCAGTGGTGTGCTATGCTATCTAGCTTTAATAAAATGAGTGGGAAATATGACCAAAAAGTAAACCACAGCAATAAGCAACTGCTTAATATAAGTCAAAAGTTCTCAAGTAATTAAGTAATCAAGTAAATGGTCAGTAATAAAATAAGAACTTATTTATAAATGCCAATAGGACAAATACAAAATAAATATACAGATACAAACAGTGCTTTAAGTTTAGGTAGGTGACTGTTTAATTGTTTTCCCCTGTTGTTGTTGTTTAACATTAACAACACAGACAGGAGTGGGTATAGGCTAGGCTATATTAGGTTGCTTTCACTTTAAGACCTACAGTAATGCACAGATCCAATACTGACACAAGACATGACATAACCGCCAATATGGACATAGGCATAATAATGTGTGTTTTTGATCGTTCAAGGGCTATAAGCCTAGAAATAGAACACATTCGTATACTCGCGCGAGCGCTGAAAGGCGGCAAACACGTGCACAGAATCCGGAGCCAGTCTGACATCGGTCCGTGTGTCATTACCATAGATCAGTACTGAACTGAGTTTGTGGCTTACATCGCTTTTATTAACTTTTTTTAGTGCGATCCGGCATATCATACTTTTATTTGGTCATTATGCGAGACGCCGTTGTGTGCAAGCCTGCCTCAGCTTGTCAAAAATGCGTTTTTACTGTGGTGGTGATAGTAAACATTTAAACTTACATTGTGATATGCTTGAAGTGTTTTAAATATATGGATTTTATTATAGACAAAACAAGTCAAGTGTTGATTTTAGAGAATTAATCTATCAAACATGTGGTTAACTCACGGTCGGCCACTGGTCGCTTGGTCCTCACTTTAAAAAACAAAAACTTTAATTTAACAAAAAAAAATTGCCCCCCAATTTTTTTCTAAATTAACTTAATAAATAAACTAAACGAAATATAACAAATTTGACATTACAAAGCAAGCTGAACTATTTTTATGGCTGTAACAGTGTGTAATAGAGAGGGAGAAAAAAAACACGGCTACAGTCGGACTCGGGACACTGGAGCATTAACCATTGTCATGTTATCATACCAGTCCTGTTCATTTTAAATATTGTGGTTATTGCCAATACCGGTATATTGCCACACCCTAAATTAACACAATGTCGATATTTCGTGCTTTAAATATCAGGGTTATCGTAAATACCGGTATATTGCGACACCCCTACTTCGCTTTCACGATCGTGGAACTGGAAGAACTGGAGAACTGTTAGCTGAAGAATACCTTTTATGTGTCTGTGGTAAAATCCGAAAGAGACAGCAAACTCTAGTTGGACTATTGAAAGAAAGAACTACAACACCCCGGAATAAACACGCTCCCGGAGCACTTTTATTTGTGTGAGTATTACAATATGCAATAGAGGTAGCGTTACATGGACGTAGGAAAATTAAGACCTGTTTAAAATTAGTTAAGACCTAGAACAGCGAATGTAATACTTTTTAAGGCCTAAAATTTAGATTTTGAAATTTAAGACATTTAAGATCCCGCGGGTACCCTGGTTAAGTTTCATTTTAAGGCCCGGGTATACTTAATTTTCTCGTGCACAGTTGAGCATGTGAGCCTTTCAAAGTATATTCCTTTGGCCGGGATTGGGAAAGATGCATTTTGTTTTCAAGCTTTCAGGTTACTCGCACATGCGCTGTTGTACGCGCACCGTCCGCATGGTCACAAAAATGTGGACGTCCGCGGACCCTCTTGATGACACAAATTACGTCACACGGATAGTTCGGGGATGGCCACGGAATGGTGCGTGTACAACAGCGTACAACCATCATCATAACGACGGCCGAAGTATACTTTGGGCTTTAGTTTGCTTCTCTTCAGTTACTTGTTTCCTTTGTTCCAGTTTCCTGCCAGTCTCTTGTCATTTATATTACCTTCTAAATGCCCAGTAGATAACTATGATGAATGTTTTGCAAAAATGTCAGCAAGAAATAGTTCCAACGACAGCTCCACAGGGGACGTCTGGTCACCCTAGACTGTGTGTCCCAATTTGAGACTTCAAAAATCAGGTCCTCCTACTTGCTGAATAGAGGAATACGAAATGCTTATTAGAAATGATGTCTCTTTTTTTTCTGTCAAGCATGTTATTATCTGGCACCTGGACTGTGCATTAATAGAGGTTAAAGGATCTCTCTCTCTCACACACACGACGCACACACACTGGCTGCAGAAGGCAGGCGGTACACTCCCTCTGTGACCAATTTTCAAGCCAGTGTTTGGAAAGAACACAACGCAAGCGCAGAAAAAATAATAAAGAGCGGCATGCTGCACAGACAAAGGGCTAATTAAAAGCTGAGCGGCACAACATGGCTGACAAAAGAGAGGCCTGTTTAAGTAGTTTGTGTAAACATGCCACTGAAGACTACCGGTGCAATCACAGAGAGGAGGAGGACGGGGTGTACCAAACAATGACAGGTGGAGAGAGAGGGAGAGAGAAGAGAGGAGCAGTACACAGAGAAAGAGATATGCAAGAGAGAAATGAATGGTAGAAACATAATAATGAGCCTTACAGCATGTGTCTCTGAGTTAATGCAAGTTGTGCTGCATTAAATAGCCATGTTGGGTGAGTTAAAGGGTTAGTTCACCCAAAAATGAAAATTCTGTCATTAATTACTTACCCTCATGTCGTTCGACACCCGTAAGACCTCCGTTCATCTTCGGAACACAAATGAAGATATTTTAGTTGAAATCTGATGGCTCTGAAAGGCCTCCATTGGCACAATGCACGGTTCACTCTCAAGACCCTTAAAAGGTACTAAAGACGTCGTTACAAAGTCCATCTCACTACAGTGGTTCTAAAATAACTTTATGAATCGGCGATAATAGTTTGTATGCGCAAAATAACCCTAAATAACGACTTAGTGATGACGATTTCAAAACAAGGCATCATGAAGCTTCGAAGCGTTATGAATCAGTGAGTCGATTCAGCGGTTTGAATCGCCAAATTTCAGCAGTTTGGCGGTTTGACACGCGTTCCGAATCATCATTCGGCTCACTGATTCATAACGCTTCGAAGCTTCATGATGCCTTGTTTTGAAATCGTCATCACTATGTAAGTCGTTATTTAGGGTTTTTTTGCGCACAAAAACTATTGTCGCCGATTCATAAAGTTATTGTAGAACCACTGTAGTGAGATGGACTTTGTAACGACGTCTTTAGTACCTTTTAAGGGTCTTGAGAGTGAACCGTGCCATTGTGCCAATGGAGGCCTTTCAGAGCCATCAGATTTCAACTAAAATATCTTCATTTCTGTTCCGAAGATGAACGGAGTAATTAATGACAATTTTCATTTTTGGGTGAACTAATAAAATTCAGGGTTGGTTAAAGGTGCCCAATGATTTTTAAATACCAGGCATAAAATTAAGCATGTCATGTTACACTTATTCTTAGTTTTCACTTATATAAAATCTACTTACACGTGACCAAACCATTTTTTTTTTTTTAATTTTGTATTGGTTTCACGTTTACTCCAATAAACTGCACATGGATTCTCCTTCAACTTGCCATCAGTGGATATTTTTTACAGAAAGCTAGACAAGAGACAATGGGAACATGAGGGCTATTTTTACACCAAGACTAATGACTAAAAAAGACACACATGAACACAATGAACCAATCAGATCATGACGCACGAGACTAGGGAAGCACAAGACATGATCACATGAGGGCAAGGTCACATGACAAACAGGAACCATGACTATAAGACTTTCAAAATAAAAGACATGAAAACAAAGTTGAAACAAGTCATCTGAGCCTTTACTGATTTCTTATTATTATCAGTGTTGAAAACAGTTGTGCTGCTTAAAAGTTTTGTGAAAACTGTGATAGATTTTTCAGAAATCTTTGATGAGAGAAAGTTCAAAAGAACAGCACTTATTTGAAATGGAAATCTTTTGTAGCAGTTTACTGTGACTTTTGACCTATACAGTGCTTCCTTGCTGAATAAAAGTGTTAATTAATTATTATTATTTTTTTTTAATCTTACTGGCCCCAAACTTTTGAACGGTAGTATATGTACTGGGGTGGTCTAATTCTAGAGGAAGTTAGCAAAACAACTGAAATGTCTTGCATCACCTTTAAGCCTTTACATTTCTGTGATATTGTCTTTCAGAGTGAAGCTTGTGGTGGGATTGTGGTCCTTTGGTAAAAATCAATAGTCTGTTTCCAGGTTCTGCATGCTGAAAGTGGGAGATTTTCCAAATACACATTTTTTTATATACACAACTACACACATCGAATGGCCAAGAGCAGTTCCAGCACATAGTACACAAAGAAACAAGGCCATGCTAATCAATACTGTTATGATTCTGACTTTCTGGTGTGTTTACTACAAAAAGGGTTTTTAGTGATGAGCATGATGTATTATTTCACTTTCAGGCATTCAAATTCATAAACACAACAAGGAAAAAAGAGACAAAAAAGAGGAAATTGGAATTGTAAGTGTGTGTGTGTGTGTGTGTGTGTGTGTGTGTGTGTGTGTGTGTGTGTGTTTGTTTCTAGTGGTGTGAGTGTATATGAAAAGTGTGTGTGTCTGAAAGTGTGCCCTTGTGTGTGAGAGCCTGGCTTCTGTCCGTCACACTTCACTACCCATTCAGCAGCGCTCAGAATGATAGAATACCAATAGGGAACTTAGACAGGAGAAGGACAACCGGGCCACAGTGAAACCGAGCTGGATGCTGACAGAAAAAGAATCAGGCGGGAGAGGCAGAACCCTGATCAAATCCTTCAACATATCACTGACACCTGCTTTGTAAATCATGGAATTAACATTAACCTGTCATTCCTATTTATGGCTAATCCATTACGGCCAAGACTCTGGAGTCACCATACGTATACTTTTTTCTGTTTGCTTTAACAAAAGTTCTGAATCTCGCTTTTTTTTTTAGCCCGTTTTAAAAGTATGAAAAAGAGCTGTACATTTGTATATCCAGTGTTTAAAGCTAAGATGCCAAGGAAAACAACAATGAAGAAAATGATACCACAGTCCTTTCATCATAATGTCTTTCTAATGTTATAAGTGGTGAGCTGTAAGTGTTTCCAGATTTTATTCGCCGTCTTGATACATTGATTTTGGCCTACATGCATTATATTGTATGTGGCGTCCCTACAGCTCTTAAAATCAGAAATGAAGCTGTTACAAAACAGCTAGTATACTGTTATGATTCTGACTTTCATAAAGTATAGGATTACCTTCATTTCTTGGCAAACATAGGCAGTCTATAGTGAGGATAACAAACTATATTACTTGCCAGAATAAGTATTTACTGCAGTGGTTCTCAATTTTTGGGGGTATTTTTCATGATCTTAGAAATAATGAATAATGGAAAAAAAGAAAGAAAAAAGTCCTTTACATATATTAAATAATTATCTGATACTTCTAAAAATAAAAAATAAAAATCTAAGGACTAAACCAGTAACAAACAGACTCGGGCGTAAGTAAGAGGATGCTACTTGCAAAGTAAAGTAAAAAAAAGAAGAAGAAATTAATACTGTAATTCAACAAGGATGCATTAAATTGAAAAAGTACTGTAACAATAAAGATATTTATGTTACAAGATATTTATTATTCAAATAAATGCTCTTTATTCTTCACTTTCTATTCTCAAATAATCCTATAAAATCCTATATTGCAGTTTGCACAAAAAATATTAAGCAGCACAACTGCTTTCAAGATTAATAATAATAATAATCACTAAATCAGCATATTAGATGGATTTCTCAAGGATCATTTGACACCGAAGACTGGAGAAAATTCCACTTTTTTGAACAAATAAATGCAGCTTTGGTTAGCATTACAAAAAACAACGGTAACATTATGGTCATGTAGAATAAGGCATTAATTTGTACTTTATAAGTACTAATAAACATGCTAATAAGCAACTAGTTTATAGTGAATAAAAAAGTGTTACCAAAAAAAAATGATTTAAGGTATATAGGTATAGGGTTTTTATGAGTAAATATACAACCCCAAATCAGAAAAAGTTGGGACAGTATGGAAAACGCAAAAAAAAAAAAAACAAGTGATTTCTAAATTTACTTTGACTTGTATTTCATTGCAGACAATATGAACACAAAATATTTCATGTTTTGTCTGGTCAACTTCATGTCATTTGTAAATATGCATCCTTTCCTGTCATTCAGACCTGCAACACATTTCAAAAAAAGTTGGGACAGTAAAGCATTTACCACTTTGTAATGTTGCCATTCCTTTTCACAACACTTAAAAGACGTTTAGGGACTGAAGACACCAAGTGATGAAGTGTTTCAGGTGTAATTTTGTCCCATTCTTCCTGCAAACGTCTTAAGGTGGGCAACAGTACGGGGTCTTCGTTGTCGCATTTTGCGCTTCAAAATGCGCCACACATTCTCTATTGGAGACAGGTCGGGACTGCAGGCAGGCCAGTCAAGTACCCGTACCCTCTTCCTCCGCAGTCAGGACTTTGTAATGTGTGCTGAATGTGGTTTTGCATTGTCTTGTTGAAATATGCATGGACGTCCCTGGAAAAGATGTCGTCTTGAAGGCAGCATATTATGCTCCAAAATCTCTATGTACTTTTCAGCATTAATGGTGCCTTCACAGAAGTGCAAGTTACCTTTGCCAAGGGCACTGACACAACCCCATACCATGACAGACTCTGGCTTTTGGACTTGTTGCTGGTAACAGTCTGGATGATCCTTTTCTTCTTTGGTCCGGAGCACACGGCGTCCATTCCTCCCAAAAAATACCTCAAATACTGATTCATCTGACCACAGTACATGTTTCCACTGTGTGATGGTCCATCCCAGATGCCTCCGAGCCCAGAGAAGTCAACGGCGCTTCTGGACACTGTTAACATAGGGCTTCCTTTTGGCACAGTACAGTTTTAACTGGCATTTGTGGATGTAACTACGTATTGTGGTACTTGACAAAGGTTTGCCAAAGTAGTCCTGAGCCCATGTGGTGATATCGCTTATAGATGAATGACGATTCTTGATGCAGTTCCGCCTGAGGGATCGGAGATCACGGTTGTTCAGCTTAGGCTTGCACCCTTGTCCTTTACGCACTGAAATTCCTCCAGATTCCTTGAATCTTTTAATTATGTTATGCACTGTTGAATGTGAAATATCCAAATCTCTTCCTATCTTTCTTTGAGGAACATTGTTTTTAAACATTTCAATAATTTTCTCACGTATTTGTTGGCAAACTGGCGATCCTCTGCCCATCTTTGCTCCTAAAGGATTAGACCTTTCTTGGATGCTGCTTTTGTACCAAATCATAATTACAATCACCGGTTGACATCACCTGTTTCAAATCACATCATTATTTAACCATTTTACCTCATTACTAGCCCTAATTTGCTCCTGTCCCAACTTTTTTTTGAAATGTGTTGCAGGTCTGAATGACAGGAAAGGATGCATATTTTCAAATGACATGAAGTTGACCAGACAAAACATGAAATATTTTGTGTTCATATTGTCTGCAATGAAATACAAGTCAAAGTAAATTTAGAAATCACTTCTTTTTTTTTTTTTTTTGCGTTTTCCATACTGTCCCAACTTTTTCTGATTTGGGGTTGTAGGTAAAAGTCCAATTTGACTTCTACTCAAGACATTTTCTTGTCCATATGTGACCCTGGACCACAAAACCAGTCAGAAGTCACACAAATATATTTGTGGCAAAAGCCAACAATACATTGTATGGGTCAAAATTATTGATTTTTCTTTTATGGCAAAACTCATTAGGATATTAAAGCTACACTGTGTGATATTTCCCCCCATCTAGTGGTGAAAAGGTATATGACCATCCAGTGAATTTTAGTTTCTGTTCTTCTCAATTCCGATTTAGTTTCAACTCCTACGGTGGCCGATTTAGTCCAAGATTAACATGGCTTCCAGTTCGACCTCGTCCACATTCGACATGGTGCCTGTGGGATATTCTGTGCGCAGTGGGATGGATGGAACTAAACTGGCCTAATTATTCGGCTAGAAAGAACTGCAGCTAATCCAGAGTGAACTTTGATGATAGTAATGTTTATTCAGTCATCCAATTGCAAGGCATAAACAGGTTTGCGTGGATATGTACATAAATGTGGTTTCTGTGAGAGAACAAATAAGGATGGTAAATATACATACACAGTTAAGAACTGTATAACTATACTTATGTTACATTTGTATAATGTAACCGTAAACCAGAGCTTATTGTACCATATATAGGCGCTAAATGCAGCTGCATTAAAAGGAGCGGAGCTGCCGCTGCTGCTGCTAACAAGCGGTGTCCGGTTACAAAAGTGTGTGCGCAGCTTTAACGGTAGCACTGCAGTGCGCTCTGTAAAACAATTGTTAATATGCCGATCAGACCTGATACATATTTCCATCAACATACATTACAAGCAAATATTTTCTAAAAACGAATAAACATTGTTGATAACAAAATAACTGAATGATTATTCAAATAGGTGAGCATTACGCTATTGTATGTTCACACAAAAATACTTCTGAGGTGACATCAACTGAATTACGCGATGACACACTCTGAAACACATCTACAATGACAATAACTATTATTACTTACGGAGTTATTAACGCACAGAAATACCACACAAGGAAAAACAGACTTTTGAGGAATAAACAAGCCAGGAAAACTCTGTATAACTCTGTTACTGACGCTGCTGAGATGAAAACTCTCTGCACATGCACCAGACAAGTCTGAACAAGTTGACGCGCACATGCGCGAGGCAGAGAATTTTGTACAGTGCCATCGAGTATTAAAACCGGTTAAAACGCGAAAGGCGAAGCTTGAATTTACGGGTATGTCCCTCTTTGGCTAATGTACTTTCAAGATGGAGGGGCAACATGGCGACCACCGTTAGATCCCATTACCTTATGTATTTTCAATGGCATATTATAAACTTACGAGAATACTTTATTACTTGAAAGAAGTAAATATACATTAATGAGCACATATATTTTTGAAAGAACTAAGTGTTTTTAGCTAAGAATAGACTAAAAAAGTTACACAGTGTAGCTTTAAGTAAAAATCATGTTCCATCAAGATATTTAATAAATTTCCTACCATAAATATATAAAACATTTATTATTAGTAGTAATATGCATTGCTAAGGACTTCATTTGGACAACTTTAAGGGCAATTATATCAATATTAAAAAAATTTTGCACCCTCAGATTCCTTATTTATTCAGATGATGATGCATAAATCTCAATTTCCAAAAAATTTACCCTTATAATTGGTTTTGTGGTCCAGGGTCACATATAGTATACTAGTATTATCCTACAAGTACTAGTTCACTGTTACCAGTAATCTCTCACTTTCTCTGCTACAGTTATGCCTCTAGTTGGCTCCACAGCACGCTGTTCTGATCTCAGGTGTTGGGCCTTTGGGGAGGGAAATGGTGTGCCAGAACATATGCCAACACATGACCTTGTCCTTACGGACTGGGCTGTACTTGGCATGGGGCGTGGGGGACCAGATGGGCTTGGTAATATGCTCGGCATGAGGGAGGAGCGAGGCCTACGTGCTCCTCTCAATCAGGTGAGACCTGGAGACCTGAAGACCTGTGGCGGGCTTGGGGGTGGGGGGCCAAATTCATTAACAACACAGTGTGGGGGGCACAATAGGGGAGAGGGGGCATCACCCCCACCCAAAACACACGCTCTTATTTGTCCTCTGCTGTGACCTACAATCATTAAATCACACAATGGAGTCATACGTGGAAACGGAATGATGTTGTTTTCCTTCATACCATATTTTACCATACATATTAAGGGATAGTTTACCCAAAATGAAAATTCTGTCATCATTTACTCATGTCATTTCAAACCTGTGTGGATGTAGATATTTTGAAGAATGTTAAGGTCCAAACTACTTTGGACAAAAAAAAAAAACAATACATTATTCAAAACATCATATTTTATGTTCCACAGAAGAAAGAAAGTCATACAGGTTTAGAACAACACTCAGGTGATATCAAATTTATATTTAAATTTATATAATTTAATGATGACAGGATTTTTTTTTTTTTAAATGTTGGGTGAACTATCTCTTTAAAAGCTGCCCAAGACCTACAATAACAGATATGAACAACACGGTATGTTTCAGAAGAAAATTTTGAAAAAACATTAAGAAAAATATATTCAATACTAAGTACTAAAATAATAATGCCATCCAAAATGGAGCTGAATGTTTTGAGGTTAAGACTTCCACTCTTCAGACTTTAACTTTTGAGTGATGGTGACAAATGCACTCACAAACTCTCTCTAGGATGCTGTCACTCTCTTCACATGACTTGTTGCTGTTAATTAAACCTAATATCCAGCAATTTACTGCTCAATTTGTTGGCCTGGATGCATCTCTTTAAGCTGTAACGGATGCCTGGCAACACATTAACCATTCAGTGGGATACAGACACGTTCCCGGGGAATCACACTGGGAGTGAGAAAAAAAGACTGATGACTGAATAGGCTTCAAATGACATCTATAATTCAATATTAAATCTTTAGTAACCATCATCATAAAGAGCTCTTGACTGTTTATACTCTACATAACGGAAAGGTTTTTAATTACGTAGAGATGAAGTGAGCGATTAGTGATATGAGATCTTAGATGAAACACCGTTCTCAAAAGAGAGAAAGAATAACCTGCAGACAGGCCTCACACCTCATGTGCGCACTACTTTATTTTCCACTATATTTGTATGGAAAAGAGCCCCCTACACAGTCAGCAAAACCTCCTTTTGTGTTCCACAGAAGAAAGAATCTTCTTCGAAATTACATGCGGGTGAGAAAATGACTCCATGCTTTTCTTTTTTCTTTTTTTTGGGTGAACTATCCCCTTAAATCAAACCACTCAATCCAGTGTGAATTCATCTGCTGTAAGGTCATGCAGTCGTCCTTTGCCTGATGTGGCATTACACCAGGGCACAAAGAAGAGCTTAACTCTCATTTGCTGGGTGATTAATTTACTCTAGATATGATCTCAGACAGTTCATTGGCACTGCTGCCCATTTCTAACAACACTTGCTTCTGCCCCATTTTAGAGTCTTTTCTCCCCTTTTTTCTTTGACCTGGCCTGAACAATTGTTTACAGATTCAGAGCGAGGTCTGGCCTTCCTCAGGCCACAGTAAATAATACACACCTGTCTGCTCCTCAAAACACAGCTCTGTCCTATAGTGTCTGTTAGGCGCCAGCCTTGGAAATCAATATTGCAGGTTGTGTTTGGCGCTGGGGGCCGGTGTGTGTATTTTTTTCAGGGAAGAGGATTTTTGTGCCTTTCCTCTGAGGCTGGTCTGGCTCCATTGAAAGAATGAGTAAACCTCTGTGGCAGCCATGATAAGGGCATCAGCATAAGGCTTCTGGGAAATGTAATGAAATGTCACTGGTGTGTGAATATTGGCTATTTTACAACGGCTCGTGCAATCATATTTACAATTTCTTGAGATTTTGTTGACTTAAGTGTTATACAATTTTTTTAGTGATAAACTTTTCAATTTGCTATGATTCATCTTTTTGGTTTGTGCCAATTAACTAAAATACAAATAAATATAATAAAAAATAAAAGCCAATAATTTGATCACAAAGGCTGCATTTCTTTGATCAAAAATACAGTAAAACAGCAATATAATGAAATATTATACAGCTAAATTAAATTAACAGTTTTTTATTTTAATATATTTTAAAATGTAATTTTCAGCATAATTACTCCAGTCTTCAGTCACATGATCCTTAAAAAGTCAATAAATAAATATATATATGCCAAAACAGCCCTGCATGACCCATCGAGGCATGGACTCCACTAGACCCCTGAAGGTGTGCTGTGGTATTTGGTACCAAGATGTAAGCAGTAGATCCTGTAAGTCTTGTAAGTTACGAGAATTTGGTTGTGGAATTTGGAGGCCAAGTCAACACTTGTTGTGCTCCTCAAACCATTTCTGAACCATTTTTGCTTTGTGGCAGGATTTTTTGCGCGATACTGTCTGCAACAATAACAAGTATGGAGGAGATTCAAGCAGCGCTGCTTTTGGTAGTTATGTATTGTTTTAATAAAGAGGTCATTAACAAAACAGCGGAAAAGAGACGAGCACTGATACTAAAGCGTATTCTGAAAGCTCGTAAAGCTAGATTTAAAATAAGACAACGTCATCAGACAGAAAGAGCAAGACTGATATTTACTGAACGCAGAACGGATGAACCTCACAAAAGTGTTCAGTGCCCAAGTCCAACCCTCGAAAGTTCCCGAACGTTGAAAAAGTACTACCTCGCGAGCAGGGCCGTTTGGAGGGGGAAATATTTACCCGGAACTTCATTTAGACCCTGGTTCCTGCGGTCAAAACACACAGAGTACCACCCCAAAGTTCCTAGTTCCTGGGGAAAGTTCCTGCGGTGGAAACGCGGCTTATGTAGCCCCATACGCAACAAACTGTGATGCACTGTGTATTCTGACACCTTTCTATCAGAACCAGCATTAACTTCTTGAGTAATTTGAACTACAGTAGCTCGTCTGTTTGATCGGACCACACTGGCCAGCCTTCGCTCCCTACTTGCATCAATGAGCCTTGGCCGCCCATGACCCTGTCGCTAGTTCACGACTGTTCCTTCCTTGGACCACTTTTGATAGATACTGACCACTGCAGACCAAGAACACCCCACAAGAGCTGCAGTTTTGGAGATGCTCAGCCATCACAATTTGGCCCTTGTCAAACTCGCTCAAATCCTTATGCTTGCCCATTTTTCCTGCTTCTAACACATCAACTTTGAGGACAAAATGGTCACTTGCTGCTTAATATATCCCACCCACTAACAGGTGCCGTGACCTCACCTTCATAATGTTATGCCTGATCGGTATATATATATATATATATATATATATATATATAATAAACATGATACTAAACTCATCAGTAAGACCATAAAGGTCTCTGCGTATGGATGGTGCTCTGCTGATGTTCACATGCCTGGAAGAAAAATAAAACAAACAAACAAAAAGCATTTTCTTCAGAAATGAGAAAAATGAGAGACGGGAAAAGTCATTTTGCTTGAGGCGGCAGAGCACATTCATTCTTACGCTCCTTTAACTTAGAGAGCGTTATGCCAAGTGTGTGCGTGTTTTATGTTTCAGAGAAAAAACTGACAACAAATTTCTGGCTTGGACTACACAAGCACAAAACATAAAAAACAATGTGGGAGAAAGGTGTGAGATCACTGCAGACAGGTACTGCATGTCAGAGCTAAATGAAGACGATCCCAAAGTGGGATTAGATAATTTAAGGGTTAAGATATTTATGTTGAAATCCGATGGCTCAGAAAGGCCTCCATTGCCAGCAATGTATTTTGCACTCACAAGACCCATAAGAGGTACTAAAGACGTCGTTACAAAGTCCATCTCACTACAGTGGTTCTAAAATCATTTTATGAAGCGAAGAGAATAGTTTTTGTGTGAAAAAACTAACAAAAAAACGACTTTATACAACAAGTTCTTGTCTTCCGTGTAGGCCTCTGACGTGAACTCACGAAGCATCACGACGCATGTGCGAGAGTAGAGCCGGCATTCGGACACATGACCCAGAAGCGAGGAGCTTTGTTTATAAGCAGAGGAAGACGCGCCGTATCTAAGCTGTTGAATTCTACATTGATCGTCCTTTAGGTCTCGGCGTAGTGGTTAAAAATGGGGCTAAAATGTGCATGCAAATGTGCTACATCATATTCTTCTGCATGCGTCATGGTGCTTCGTTAGTTCACGTTAGAGGCCTAGATGGAAGACAAGCAATGGTTGAATAAAGTCATTCTTTTGTTTTGTTTTTTTGCACACAAAAACTATTCTTGTCACTTCATAAAGTTATTGTAGAACCACTGTAGTGAGATTGACTTTGTAACAACGTCTTTAGTACCTTTTATGGGTCTTGTGAGTGCAAAATACATGTGCTTCCAATGGAGGCCTTTCTGAGCCATCGGATTTCAACAAAAATATCTTCATTTGTGTTCTGAAGATGAACAAAGGTCTTACGGGTGTCGAACGACATGAGGGTAAATAATTGATGACAGAATTTTCATTTTTGGGTGAACTAACCCTTTAAATACAATAACAGTGCCCCAAAATGACAATATTGTCATAATTTACTTAACTTATATATTATATATGAAGTCATATGGGCTTTTTATCTTTTTGTGTGGATTTTATGATACATTTATGGTGCAAATCTTTTTTTTTTGCACCACATTTTTGTGTATGTAAAAGAGCAGCTCAGACATTATGCGTAAAATCTCCATTTTTATTACACAGAAGAAAGAAAAGTACATGTTGGAATAACATGAGGGTGAGTAAATTCTTTCTTTCTTTTTTTATACTCCTTAAAGCTCCAGTCTATTAATCATTAACTTTGTCCAGACATCTCCAGGGGCCTAATATTGGCTGTGTGTATATCAGTTTATTTCCACCGTAAGTGCTCAAAGCGCTGACTTAAAACAAATTAAAATCCTGTGCGTTATGAAACTGTAGCCCTAGTGGGAAACCTCAATACCAACCAACAAGCGCTGTCAGTCAGCGATTCAGACAATCTCTCCTATTTTCCCACACATTTCTGCACCAATCGTGCGTCTGTGCTCCCAGCTGTCTGTCTGCGTGTAAGCGGCCAGTGAGCAGTCCGTGATGCTCTCTGCATGCAGCCACATGGCTAGTCATCCTTTCTGTACACACTACAGCATAACAGATGGCTGCCTGTGGTAAATATGTCTAACTTGACCTGATGAAATAGCACAACAATCGATCCAAGTCATTATCGTCTCCAGCTAATTGCAGAGGCCTTGATGAAACGCAAGAGGAAAACCGTTTATATTCAGATTAGATGTTTAGATTTGCATTTGCAAATGACTCGCATGTCTCTATTGCTCTTTAAATCTGATAAAAGCAATTATGCATCATTTTCTCTTCCTGTCATTCCAATTCCAATTCAACATTCAGTATTAGCTGTGACCAATTCAGTTCCAGGGCTGTGTTTGAAATCGCCCCTATACCCTTACATAGGGCACTATTTGAAGGGACAACCATTTGTAGTGGTGTCCGAAACAATAGTGGACGTTATTAAGTGCACTAAATCAATCCCATAATGCACTGTGATGATCGCGCCAAATCAATTCTGTGTCTGACCAGGAGATGACGCCTGCAGCTGAAACAAACATCCATTTTCCAAACCTCTAGTCCAATGTGGGAAGAGCGTAATATCATACAGGTATACATTCCTTTTTAATTGATTAAGGTTTATTTGTGCTTGATTCCATGACAGAGTTCAAGATAAATCTTTTCTCAGTGTCCGAATTCACTCGCTCGTTTTCATTCACTCCTTCAAGTGGACTATTAATGGACCAACGGAGTAGTGAATGCAGAAGGCGATTTTCGAACACAGCCCAGCTGATATCAAAAGGAGTCCAAATTCTCAAAGTGATTGTTCATGAAAAAATCTCACCATCATTCTGTGAAACACACAAGAAAATATTTTGAAGAATGTTGGTAACCAAACATTTTTGGTGACCAAAAACGCAAAGATATTTCTCAAAATATCTCTATGTCTGTCTTTTTTTACTGAGCTTGTCACAATGCGTTCTGGGATTGCATTATTAGTGCTATTTTAGTGCACTATTACTTATCTACTATAACAGCTTTTAATTTGATTAATTAATGTTATTTTTATTAATCTATTTTGAATTAACTTTTGTTTTAATCTTAATTTTACTTTAATTGTTTGTAATTTTGCTACATGCTTGTTTTTAATTCAGTTCAATTTTAGTTTTAATTTATAGTAATTTTAGTGCCATTTCAGTTAGTTGCCAAGCACCATTTCTAATTTTTTTTAGAGTTTAGTCTTTATCCTAATATATATATTTTATTTCAATTAATTTGAATTGACAAAAATGTATTTAATAAATTTAGTTAATGATAATAACCCTGCTAAGAATACATGCAAAGCTACTTTAGACCGTGATCATAGCAAAAGGCAGCATAGCGTTGCTACCTACCTTTAGGAATGCACAGTGTGCCTATAAATGCTGCCTATGTAGGCAGCTCACTAGGGTTCAGAACAAAAACAAGACTCAAATGTACTTCTCTGAGCATATCCAACACGATGCGTATCTATAGCACGGATTGTATTTATTGAGCAATTTATTCGCAAAAAATAGTTTTTGCATGCATATGACATGCACTGTAAACCCCCTGGGTAGGATTAGAGATGTGGATCACATGCACGCAAAAACTACATAAATACAATTCGTGCTATAGATACACACTTTCATGAGATCGGGCTGGCATATCTTTCATAAAACTCATTCAGCTCAGAAAGTTACAGTTGTTTCTTTCTTCTTTTTTGGGGGTTGCACGTCACATGCTCATATAAATTGGGGACAAATGACAGGTCCCCATACCCCCCTCATTCTCACCACAAACAACAGACAGATCCACCAAGGTCAAAGCAATTAAAGCTGCTCTGTTAGACAGGCAGTTTTGATATCCAGATAATTGAAAGTGAAGCCCCAGCTAAACTGCTGGTGTCCCTTTAACTTCATCTCTAACACCGGCAAGTCGCTCTTG
Organism: Gobio gobio; assembly: GCF_949357685.1. NCBI lineage: Eukaryota > Metazoa > Chordata > Actinopteri > Cypriniformes > Gobionidae > Gobio > Gobio gobio. The sequence goes on from NC_137103.1 coordinate 43,674,790, forward strand.
TGTCTGCAGGTCTACTGAGCTGAGAAAGCCTCTGTGTTCCCTGACATCTGTGCGGTCTTCCTCTCTCTTACCTGTTTAAAATTTCAGCAGCCCAACGTCGAAAAAGAGCAAGGTTGAGAAAGAGTGAAGAAGAGCTAGGAGATGTGAGATGAATGATTGTGTGTGGGAGAATGACAAAATATATTTCATATGAATATTGGAAAAGATCTGTACGGATGGCCTTTAAAGTAAATTGCTTTGCCTCAGTTTGTTTGTCTTGGGTTGGCAGAACCTAAAGGATGTTTTTAAAGGTTCAATTCAAACAGGAGAGTTCTAGGTTCAGGTATGAGCCAACCGGGATGACAATTGCAGCTTTATTTAGCTAATTAGGTTACATTGTTCAGGAAAGGTGTACTTTCAAGACATCTTCACATATCTTTATCTACGGTCAATCCGTAGCTTATAATTAGTACGTTAGAAGCCAGACAATTGTCATCTCAACCAAAACCATTGAATATCAAGCGTCAATTTAATTACATCTATTGAAAATTCAATTGGTGACATGAAGAATGGGAGGATTCCAAGATTTCCAAGAGATGAAATGAACCATGAAAGGATAAAAGGGATAATTGTTGCCTGTGATTGTATCATCATTGTACTTAATAAGAACTCTGTAACCTGAAATAAAACTTAACCGCGAACCCCCATCTACCCAGAGTGTATTTACACTTTCCATTATAAAGTTCTCTTCCAACTGGCAGAACCATGTCAGGTGTGTTTTGGAGGGTTGAGAAAAAAAAAAAAAAAAAAAAAAACGTGTATATACATATAGGACCTTTACTTTGATGAAACTGATGGACGGTCGACAGGACCGTTAACTCAGCAGTCCCTGAAAGACACAGGCACAAACACCAGCTCTCTCTGATTCCTGAACGACTACATAAATGAACCTTTACAAATAGATTGAAAAATGAAGTTCATGGGATGCAGCCTTAATGAGTGTGCAGGCATGTGTGAAGTGTGAACATTTTGTCGTTTCATGCTGTGTGTCTGTTGTTTTTGCCTGTGCTGTCACTTTCTGTGTGTCACAGTCTCCTTAACAATTACACCTCTAAGCTGCTTTCCTAAATGCCACTCGGAAAATACAGACTCCAGTGGTAAACATTCAACACACAATGACCAAATGTGTAATTACTGCAAAAATGTTATGGTACAGTGCCTCACAATTAGAATTTGAGGGAAACCTCAGTCTTGCATGGCTACAGATGGTTGTCAGCTCCACACTGTTGATTTGAGAGATGCTGCTTTGTACTGCTCTACAAGATCCTTACTTAAAGATCTCATCTGTTCACAAAAAAAATATTCACACGTTATGAGGATGAATGTTGTGGCAAATGTCCAATAGAAGGCACAATAAACCACGCACATGCACACACAGAGTTTTTTGTGAAATGTGGGGACATTCCATAAGCGTAATGGTTTTTATACCGTACAAACCGTATTTTCTATCCCCCTACACTGCCCCTACCCCTAAACCTACCCATCAGAGGAAACTGAACAGTTTACTTTCTGTGAAAAAAACCTCATTCTGTATGATTTATAAGCCTTTTGAAAAGTGAGGACATGGGTAACATCCTCATATTTCACCCTCTCCTTGTAAAACCTATATCATACCCATGTCATTATACACATTTGTGTCCTGATATTTCACAAAAACATGCCCCCAAACACACACACACACACACACACACACACACACACACACACACACACACACACACACACACACACACACACACACACACACACACACACACACACACACACACACACACACACACACACACACACACACACACACACACACACACACACACACACACACACACACACACACACACACACACACACACACACACACACACACACACACACAAAGAGAGAGAGAGAGAGAGAGAGAGCAATGCCTGACCTTTTCTTCAATAAAAAGTACTACTGGGTGTCTCTGGTGATCTCACAGGGCATCAAAATTGAACCTTCACACATCAGGCTTGTGTTGGCTCTTGAGTGAGTCTGTTTTTCAAGCATCTACACTTGATCACACCTACTCTGTTCCACACGCATATGTGCATTTCATTAACAGAGCCCACTTGAAACGTGAAGGAAATAAGGAAGCGCAAATGCTGGTTTAGTGCACCTCTGGCCAATCTCATCTCATTGCATTATTCATATAGAATTCTACTCATCAAAATTACTTCCATACCTTATTATATCATCAATAATATATTGCATGAAGTGCTTTTTTCCCCCACAAACTGCCATTAACCCATTAGGCACAGTCAGACAAACCACAGAAAATAGGCTTGTGGTCTTCTAGGACAATTTGCCGCCTTCTCTCTCTCTGAATGGTACTTGTTAAATGTGCAGTATGTAAGATTGACAGCTAGTGGTCGAAATAGGTACTGCAGTCCACACTCAAAATATTGAAGATAGACGTTTCCCCGCCCATCCTCCTCGGACTCCACACTCACACGGGTTGCCAGCTTGAGGACACACAACAGGAACGAGCGCAACTGACTATGAAAGACTTACACACTGTGATTTATCCGCGTTTTAATATACGATCTCGTTCATAGAGATTTTTAGATGGATGCCCAGGCTTTTTGGATCGGGTAGAATCTGCGATCTCTGACCTAGTTTGTTTGCTGGCTTCCATGGCTACAGTACGCTGTGTTTTCCGCCAACTGGCAACCCGGGATGTCAAAATACTATTAGGTAAATTGACAACGGGCGGGATCACACAGACCAAAACAAAAACAGACATTCCGACACGGAACGCACATTTCAGCGCAGAATAACTGAATGCTGTCGCATTGTTTTTCAGAGAAACGAGTATGTGAACTTAGCATGTTTCCTAAATATTTGCAAACATATGATGGTATTTGTATGCTTTAGCACAGTCAAAAAATTACATACAGCACCTTTTACGTATCTTTTTTCTTCATTTCCTACTCTTGCACTTTATTCCATCTCTCTTTACACTCTTTTTCAAACTGACCATTCTGAAAATGTATCAAGGGCAAGCAAAAATGTGAACTACTCGGCTGACACTTACGTTTGTACACACTGTTCAATGACTGTCAGCATGGCTTGCATTATACATATAAAGACGCAAGGAGAAGGACACAAATGTTAAAATACTTTTGTCAAGAGGACAATGGCCAATTCATCATTGTCTCCAAAACCAACTGAGTCCGTTCTTGTTATCATTTGTAGAACTACACAACAATCTCTCAAATTCAGTGCTCAAAACCTGATTGTGAAAGAGAGTACTTTCACTGTGTCCTTTCTCTGTTTATTTGACGGGTTTTCTTTTTCTCTGTTCTCATTAAAAGAAGTTCCTCATTGCCAGGTGGCCTAACGCACGCACGCACGCTCACACACACACGCACACAGTGTTTGAGTATGGGTTTATATGTCAGAGAAGCTGCATGAAGAGGTCATTGCAAAAACAACATGCTCTATGTCTGTAATAAGGTACTTGTAAATAATGCATATACCACGGTTTTGCTTCTTCAATAATGCATGGACCACAACAAAACATAAGTAAAAATGATTTTTTTTCTTCGCAAAATGAGTTTGTGTATAGTAACTAGCCAACTCTGTGCAATGGATTAAAATAAAAAGTATGTAGAACAAACAGTTTCAGAGACACAAAAGCCCGGTTTTACTGATAAAGATTAACCGCATCACAATCGCCACAGATGTTTGCAATGGCACGTAATATACCATATGTCCAAGAAATTGGCTAACTAAAATATCCCTCTATATATTGTGTAATGCATCATTGAAAGGTTGGTTTAAGGTATTATTTTGAAGCCAGTAATTTAACACTATGAGTATATGAGGTGACATTTCTAAAGCCTCGGCTCGTTTTGCCCATTATCTTGAAAAGAACAGGGCAGACAATGTCTGATTTTACTCCCACACTGCAGCCTGCTCTTAGAAAGACTTTCATAAGGTGAGTCTAATACATAAATAATAACCTCCTGTTGTATCACTTCAGGTTAACATTTCTCAAAAGTATTGTGCCTAAAATCTTTATTCTGCTCGGCTGATTTGGAAAGCCTCTGAAGTGGTCATGTGAGTACAGCAACAAAACACCTGAATACCAACTAGCCTTCTAAAACTATGATTTAAATGCATGAGATTCATCTAAACAGTTGAATCACACAAATAAAGATATGCAACACTGGCTTTTGTCTTTTTATCCGTACAATACAAAGCTAAACTCACACCAGCAGTGGTTGACATGAACTTTTAGCAAAAATGTTTAATTGTATGCACAAGAGAAAGAATCAATTATACATCAATTTCAGAGACCCTTTATGCATGTTACATACATGAATCATTCACAAACTAATTCATTCAGGAACCAAACAAGTTTATGAGTGAGTCACTGAATCTCTCATTCAACCAAAACACTTGCTGAATTTGGAACCGCATACTACTCTTACTATTTTTACTATATTTTTATACAGCAGAAATAGTAAGAGTATTATGCTAGCATGCGATTCTGAATTCAGCAACTGATTCATTCAGAAATCCAGCTAATGTGTGCTGCTCGGAGATATGCCAAAAACAAAGTAATAATGAGTCTAAAAGACAGACAGACAGACAGACAGACAGACAGACAGACGGATAGATGGATAGATGGATAGATAGATATTTTTTAAAAATCTCACTGACCCCAAACTTTTAAAAGGTACTGTATGTACCCTTTCTCTCTCTATTCATCAAATACCATTCAAGCTGCCAACACCGTTTCATATTAACTTTAAAAAGTTTTAGCTGAAGTACATCAGTTCATACTGCTGTCGCTGCTTAAACTGTCATGTCAACTACCACCTGCTGTGATGTAACTCCTGTAAAACCTGGTGCACTCTTATTCAAGAGCCCTTTTTTCTTTTCATTTTAAGAATGTTTTGTAAACAATAATTCCTAAAATAGCTCTGTTACTGTTCAGCTTAAATCATTGTGTTAACCCCACACCCCTCCTACACACAGTTCTGCATCTCAGAGGTGTCAGAGGTTTTGTTTCGAGTGACAAAAAGCAAAGCTCACAGATACAACGTGGAGCTCAGATCAGACAGAGCGTGCTGTATGCTGTTTATCTATCCCAGCAGCCTTTGAGGTGCTGCTGCTCTGAGATCATTCATATGCACTCCTAGTCTGGGAGACAGAGCAGAGGAAATATGACCACCATTGGTTTGGGAGGAAGATAAACAGAGTGGTACAGACAGCAGATGGGGTTGGGGGTCCAATATCAAAGAAATATGGCAAAATTATGCTGCATGACTGGGAGGAAGAGCGAGTGAGCGAAGATCTGAACAGTGTTTAATGCAAGTTCAGACAGCAGACCAAAAAAAAAAACACACCTCAACACTTTTACATTAAACATACAGTAAGTTATTTCTTTGTACTTTAAAAATGTAATATCTAAAGAAATAATTAGTAATTCTGAATAAAAAATTAGCTATATCAATTAATGTTTCATTTAATCCCTAAATCTCTGGTTCACTCAGGATATGGGGTGTCTTACCTTGGCGATCTGAACACACCAGTTGAGCAGTAACTGGGAGCCGATGTTGTCTTTGTGCTCGTGTACGTAGTCCAGTAGACAGCCGTGGGGCATGAGCTGAGTGACCAGCTGTATGGTGGGGCTCAGACACACACCCAATAACCGCACCAAGTGAGGATGCTCCATGCTGGCCATGATCAGAGCCTCCTGGAGGGAAAAAAAACCACTCAGAGCACAGGAATCCATAACAGATTAATCACAATGAGTGGTTTAAATGGAAGGTTTTTTACAGCATGTAATGTAGATGCTTTAACCTGTTCTGTCTTTTTTTAAAAAAAGTAAACACAGCTAGTTCTTTTAGCTTTTACACACACCAATTAGGCATAACATTATGGCCTAATCCCTCTTTTGCTGTCCAAACAGCCCTGACCTGTCGAGACATGGACTCCACCCTAAAGGTGTTCTGTAGTATCTGGCACCAAGATGTTAGCAGCAGATCCTTTAAGTTGCGAGGTGGGGCCTCCATGGTTCGGACTTGTTTGCCCACAGATGCTCAATTGGATTGAGATCTGGGGAATCTGGAGGCCAATTTAACACCTCAAACTTGATGTTGTGCACAAACCATTCCTGAAACATTTTTGCTTTGTGACAGGGCACATTATCCTGCTGAAAGAGGCCACAGACACCAGGGAATACCGTTTCCATGAAAGGGTGTACATGGTCTGCAACAATGCTTAGGTAGGTGGTACATGTCAAAGTAACATCCACATGGATGGCAGGACCCAAGGTTTCCCAGCAGAACATTGCCCAAAGCATCACACTGCCTCCGCCGGCTTGCCTTCTTCCCATAGTGCATCCTGGTTCCATGTGTTCCCCAAGTAAGCGACGCACAAACACCCGGTCATCCATGTGATGTAAAAGAAAACATGATTCATGATCAGACCAGGCCACCTTCTTCCATTGCTCCGTGGTCCAGTTCTGATGGTCAAGTTTCCACTGTTGGCGCTTTCGGCGGTGGACAGGGGTCAGCATGAGCCCCCTGACTGGTCTGCGGCTATGCAGCCCCATACGCAAAAAACTGCAATGTGTATTCTGACACCTTTCTTTCAGAACCAGCATTAACTTCTTGAGCAATTTGAGCTACAGTAGCTCGTCTGTTTGGTCGGACCACACGGGCCAGCCTTCGCTCCCCACGTGCATCAATGAGCCTTGGCCGCCCATGACCCTGTCGCCGGTTCACCACTGTACCTTCCTTGGACCACTTTTGATAGATACTGACCACTGCAGACCGGGAACACCCCACAAGATCTGCAGTTTTGGAGATGCTCTGACCCAGTCATCTAGCCATTACAATTTGGCCCTTGTCAAACTCGCTCAAATCCTTACACATATATTTTTCCTGCTTCTAAAACATCAACTTTTAGGACAAAATGTTCACTTGCTGCCAAATATAGCCCACCCACTAACAGGTGCCGTGATGAAGAGATAATCAGTGTTATTCACTTCACCTCATAATGTTATGCCTGATCGGTGTATATATGTATAAACACACATACACGTTCAAAAGTTTGGGATCAGTAGATTTTTTTAATGTTCTTAAAAAGGGTCTCCTCATCAAGGCTGCATTTATTTGATCCAAAATACAGTAAAAACTGTAATGTTGGGAAATATTATTACAATTTCAAAGAAGTTTTCTATTTGATTGTATTTTAAAATATAATGTAATCCTGTGATGCAAAGCTGAATTTTCAGTATCCTTACTCTAGTCTTTAATGTCACATGATCCTTCAGAAATCATTCTAATATGCTGATTTGTTGCTCAAGAAATATTTAGTCTTATTATCAATGTTGAAAACAGTTGTGTAAAATTTTTTTTCAGGATTCTTTGATGAATAGAAAGTTATTTTTTGTAACATTATGACTGTCTTTACTGCTTTAAAATGTAATTTATTCCTGGTATGGCAAAGCAGAAATCATTCTAATATGCTGATTTGGTGCTCATGAAAATGTCCTTATTATTATCAATTTGAATATTTTCTGTTGTGGAAGCAACATTTATTTAAACAGATTTTTTTGTAACATTATAAATGTTTTTACTGTCACTTTTGATCAATTTAATCTGCCCTTGCTAAAGAAAAGTATTTCTTTCAAATATATATATACATATTACTGACCCCACACAATTTTAAACAGTAGTGTGCTGCTTCATTGTTCGTACTACAAATATGTGAGACTGAATGACCGTATTTTATATTTGACAAATGAGAGTGTTTCAATTACAAAAACTTAAGTGCATACATCTTACAGTTACAAAGAGATTTAGTACAATTTATTAAAGATTTGCTCTGAAGCACTTCTCATGCATGTTGGAACACACACCCATGACGCCCCACTGAGATTCACCTGTGAAACAGCCCCATAGTTATAGTCTGCAAAATGAGTGTTGGATTTATTCGCTTTGTTTCACGAAACTTGCATAAACTGGAGGATTTACAAGGCAGTCTTATTACCCATAAATCACTAACACTGCACACTTGCACGCTTAAGATGACCATCTACAACATTCTGTCTTCATGCTTGCATGACAGAGTCTTAGGTCTATTTCAGTCACTGTGTTTCACAGTGTGATTAAGTAAGTCTAGTCAAAAACAAGAAATGTGTGTAAAGCATCTTACTAAACGAGAGCACATTTATGATCCGAATTCCAGTTTATATCCAACATATTTAACCTGTGGTCCAAACAAAAGATGGCACAGAGTGTAAAAGTATCAGGGACTAAGAACATACAGAACGTAAAAAAATACTTATCATTTCCACAAACAGCTGAGGGGATAATTTAGAAATAATATCCAAACCTCGGGCCACAAGGTTATATTACTGCAATAAAAGATGCCTCAGCCATTAATATGATTTCAGGCCTTGGAGGGATCCTCTTACAGTTTGTTTGAACATTTAAAAAAATAAAATATTGTGTAACACACATCCTACATCCACAAACACACACACAAACCCATTATCTGAACACTACATAAAATTACACACTTGACAGTTATATAATGAGCATTCGCACTCCTGCTATTCTCCAGCTGCTGAGATGATTGCGTGCACGCATGCTGCTCGCCCAATCAACAGCGGAGGCCAGTGTCTACACGTCTGATACGCTTTCACGTGCTTCTGTCGTTTAAGCGCAGTATGAGTGGATCTACAAACCCCTAAGACTATTCTGAAAGTGAAATGCCCATTAACACTGATGAATTGTGGGAAATGCCATACATGGGGGAGTCATGGAGAGGCCGCTCTAATACATGCACTGATATCTTACTGAAGACAAACATGCATAACTAACATGAAAAAAAGACTTGCATTTACACGCAAATAAGCAAAAATAACCTGTTTTAGATTGCACTCAACATGTGTGTGAAAGGGCCTAGGGTAAGTGTTTCATAGTCCTTGCATCATCTAAGAGGATGTTTCAAGGTTTACATGCATTTTTCCTTTTGAACTACTGAATATTCGCTTAGTGGAATCACACAAACTACAGCTGCAAGCCTTGCAACAGAGTGACACTCACATCCATGAACTCCACATTGGCTTTGGGGCCGGTCGCCTCGTTCAAGATCTTTATGGCCACGGGAATCTTCACAGTCTCACCCTCAGGAACCCAGATGCCCTGAAATCACAAAAAATATATATTTCTTAGAGGGATTTGGGTGGAAATGCACTTTTTTACTGAAGAAAATGTGAATGTTCGTGCATAGATGCTAGGTAGTAGATAAATTGTTCTCGCCTGTTCTTTAACACACTGCTAGAGTGTTCTTGGTGGTTGTTAGGGTGTTTTAGTTGGTTTTTAGGATTAAAATGAGTCTACCATCAAATATATTTTCTTGAGTTTTCATCACTTTTGAGTTGAAGTGCGCAACAGATCAAAAGTTTGGGGTTGGTAAAATGTTTTAATATTTTTGAAAAGCGGTCTCTTTATGCTCACCAAGCCTGGATTTATTTGACCAATACAGTAAAAACTGTAATATTGTGAAATATTATACATTTTTGACTTCAAAAAACAGTTGTGCTGCTTAATATATTTGTTGAAACTGTGAAACCTTTTTTCAGTTTTCTTTTATAAAAAGAAAGTTCAAAAGAACAACATTTATTTGAGGTTAAAAAAAAAATTGTATTGATGTAAAAGTCTTTACAGTGACTTTTGATTAATTTAAAGGTTTAGTTCACCCAAAAATGTATATTATGTCATTAATTACTCATCCTCATGTTGTTCCAAATCCGGAACACAAATGAAGATATTTTTGATGAAATCTGAGAACTCTCTGACCCCTCCATGGACTGCAACGTAATTGCTACTTTCAAGGCCCAGAAAGGTAGTAAAGACATCGTTAAAATAGTCCATGTGACTCCAGTGGTTCAACCTTAAACCTTATGAAGCGACAAGAATAATTTTGTGCGCAAAAAAGCAAACAAAAATAACTTTTGGCCGAGCACAATCCCATGATCACAAGCATGCGTTGTGGTGCTTACGTGAATCGCGTAGGAGACTGAAACGGACGGAAGAGAAGAGATTGTTGAAAAAAGTCTTTATTTTTGTTTGTTTTTGCGCACAAAAAGTATTCTCATCACTTCATAATGTTAAGGTTGAACCACTGTATTCACATGGACTATTTTAACAAAGTCTTTACTTTTGAACTTTCTTTTTATAAAAGAAAACTGAAAAAAGGTTTTTTTCTGAGCCTTAAAAGTTGCAAGTACATTGCAGTGTTTGGAGGGGTCAGAGAGCTTACGGGTTTGGAACGACATGAAGGTGTGAACTAACCCTTTAATACATTCTAGCTGAATATTTTTAATTATTTTTAAAAAACCATACTGACCCTTTTAAACGCTAGTGTATCTTTAATGTCCACAGCACTGTATGGAACATGCACCAACAAAAATAAATAAATACATATTTATTGTTAAAAGTTTTGATAAACCCCCAGCAAATGTGCAATTGTAACTATAATGCTTTCCTTATAAAAATATATGGGCTGCAGAGATCTTTCTTCAGTTCTCTCTGTCTCCGTTCTAATGTCATTACCTTGTAGACGGTGCCGAAGGCCCCGGCTCCCAGAATCTTCACCCGTTTCAGCTCGGTCTCTTTCAGAATGCGCAGTTGGGCCTGGTTCGGGGCCGCACCACTGGGCGTCAGGGGCTCCACTAACTGAGACACACAAAGCAACGGAAGGGAGACGCTGTCAGTGACGCTACAATCAATCTGGATAATCAATGAACATTTGGTACTAACTCAAATAAATTGAAATGCCCAGACCATAGGGTATGAATTCCCAGTAATTTATTTAGTCTTTCTGTGCCATTATGTGGCGCATATAAGAGTTTGGGAGCTCAATCAATGCATAAAAACCCCTGGCGATAAAGGAACTATTGAAATGCAACTAGAGAGAGAGGGACAGAGATAAGAGGAAAAAGCAAAGAGAGAAGATACAGGAAAGAAAGACAGAAATGGAGAAGGTTAACCTGATAAAATATGAAGGGGGAGAGTGTGTAGGAAAGATTGGGAAGCTAAGAGAGAATGAGAGATAGAGAGAGAGAGCGTAAATCAGCCGTTCTATCGACCCTTTGCGGCGTCCCCTGGCTCATCACAGCCGCCTGATTAAAAAACAATAGCGCTTCTTCATTTAAATGGAATTGTAAATCAGGAGCCTGAACACAGAAGGCGGAGGAGAGCCAGGGGAGGGGACGAGCTGTGATCCAGGGAGCTGTCCGCTGCAGGCGGTGCTGAAACACAGATCAGGAGCTGTCCGTGGTGCTGAAAAACGTAGGCAGAATTGTGCTGCTTCAACTTAATATGAATTTATAGTGATAGGATAGGAACACCCTATACCGGTGAAAATTGAGATATGGGAACGCTCAAGACCATTTGGTTTATTGGCATACATGATGTCCATTATCACAAATATGTACTTTCTTATGTGGCATGCGTGGGCCAGCTCCAGATTATTCTATGGAGTATCTGAGGAGAGCATTATGCTCTCCGTTCAAAGCCTGAGGCCATACGGATATATGTACGCATGAAGGCGAGAGGTCGGAACCTCCGGGCACAGAAGCGCGGGATCCTTGCGCAACCTGCACTATTATGAACCCTCCACCCACACTGCGATATGAAAAATAAACAATGATATTAGGAGGATGGGTAGAAGGAGAATGAGTAAATGAAAAGGAAGGACAGAAAAAGTAAGCATTAAGAGGAAAAATAAGCCATAAGTGAGGCCATCATCCCACCAGCAAGGACACGACTTCTCATTAATGTTCATTTAATTAACACATACAATCTCTTTAAAAAGAGGTTCAAAGAGAGGCTATTATCCTTAGCATTGGAATAATTCATTTAGACTGTTCATGAGATTTACATAGTAATCAAATGTAGATTGAAATGTAGTCTTTATAACTTTTATAATATGTTTGGTTTATCGAAAACTTAATTAACTGTCATTTTCCATGAACAATGTACAAAATCGCTTAAATGAGAATGAAGTAATGTTTAGTAATTTTTTAATAAATGGTTAGTAAAAGGAAATGTTTAACCTTCATAAAATGTGGATGAACACACTCAGGAGGCCAAACTAAATAAAGTTACCAGGAATTTGGACATTTAAATACAGTTTAATACCTTGATTTGTGTCATGTTGCTATTTTCCAATTAATTACGTATTTAATCATTTGATCATTAAATACAAATAGCTGAATATCAATTAACATATTTTTGTAAAAAAAATATGATTGTTACTGTCAAGAATTTTCAGAGAATACAATACAATTTTAAGATAATACAGACATTTGATGCGTTAAAAACTTTTTATTACATTAAATTTGTTAGATAAAAATCAAACATGTCTAATAGGTGTCTAAACATAAAACATGGGGTACCCCTAAAGTTATAAAAGAAAGTGCGACACATTAAAAGAGCTAACATTTATCCTGGGGTGATGTGTTCATTCATGTGGGCCAGGGGAGATTCTGGGATTTCAATATTGGGGGGCTCAGCCCCCAATGAGGGTATGATTTAATACATATATTGTTTGTACACTAGGGTAGGCATGAACAATACAATAGGTTCTAAGTTAATCCCTGAATATTGAATTAACTTCTAATAATTTTAAATAACCAGCTAATATTATTAATATTCATTAAAGCTGCAGTCCGTAACTTTTTGCGCTCTTGCGGTTAATAAACAGAACTGCATGTGTCTTGCGGAAGAACATTGCAGCCGGAGCTACTTCTCTCTGTTAATGTCTATGGCGAGTCCTGCAGGGACTGTGCTCCTCCACAGCGGTTCCTACCAGACCGGTCTGAAATAGTACATAGTACTATATATATACTAAATAGTAATAGTACATATACCAATATAAACACTGACAAAAACACGGTTTGGAAAATTGATTCATGTTGGACATTCTCATTATATAATTTTTGTAAATCTTGAACACAACATTTTTTTACGGACAGCAGCTTTAAGAATATAGACAAACTTTATTTTAATATTTAATACAAAAAATTATATTTATATTGTAATTGTCTAGATTGGCAAATATATGGGTAAAAAAATGTTTTTTTAAAATATGTTTTTAAACACATGTAATGTTTTAAACGCTATTATTTTCATCTTTTAAATTTAAAGAAGATCTATATTTATATTTTTTTTCATGGAGATAACATGAAAAATTTGCCATCGTTTAGTGGATGATTTCTGTTACCTGGTGAAAAACAAATTTCACCAGGTAACAGAAATCATTTCATGTCAATTTTTAACATGAAAATGTTATGAAATTACCACTATAACCAGCAGATGACCACTCATTAGCTCATTTGTCATTTCCACTTCCTTTTATATTTCTTTTTGCGTGTTTTGCTTTTGATTTATTATAAAATAAATATTTAAATTTTTTTGTTGCAATTTTATTACACTGAAGTATGAAGTAAAGCAAGAGTAGGAAAAGTCACAAAGTCTCTAAAAGTCGCCATTTAGATTAAAAGAATTTAAATAAATAAATAAATACATAAATAAGTCCAGATTTTACAGTGTCTGTATACACCTCCTGCATCACATTATGTAAACTGCATTTATGACAAAGAACTACACAGATCATAACATTCTATCAATAAATGCACACAAATTGTCCTCTTCTTTTGACGATGAGCTGCGCTGCACTGCTACGGATTGAAGAACACGCTGAATAACGCAGGCTAATATATGAGTCGATTGCCTGCCGTCGTTTTCATATAAGTTTTAAAGGGGACTGAGGCAATCACAAATTAGTGTACATATTACGGAGTTAAGTGCACATTTTTAGGGGGGTAGAGCCCCATTTGTGGTGTAAAGGAAGAAATTGATTTAAAAAGTGGAACAAGGCACAGAAATCGCCTTGTGTAAAACAAGCACAGTATAATAACTAAACTAGCATAAGTTCCTTTTTCAACTTATGAAAAATTTCATAAGGATATGACCTCACTCATTGCCCCTCATTGGTGGGTACTTCCTCTCAGACCATCTCAAGAGACATACAGAGTACCATGGGTCATATAACCCTTCTCCGGGTAATTGTTCCGTTTCTGATTTGCTCTGTCCTTCTGGTTTTCAGGCTCCATGGAATTGGCTGAGAGTACAGTCTTTAGGAAGTTTTTTTGTCTGTTTTCTGAATCCATGCTTAAAAAAAAAAAAAAAAAAAAAGAGTAAGTAAAAGATGGACCATGTCTAACCTCAGTCTCCAAGAAGCGCCTCAAGGCTCTCTTCTTCTTGATGCTCTTCCTTCTGACTGATATGGCAACACTCAGGCCCACAATGATCACCACAAACAATCCTCCAATAACTCCAGCCGCAATGAGGGGAGTCCTGAGGGAAACACAGGAGAGAAAATAAACATTAGCCATACGCAATAACAATAAACTACTAGGTAATTGGTCCCATAACACACAAACCAGTGCTTCTCAACTGGTTCTGCTTCATGACTAATATATTTGGACATCAGATATATTTATACACACATTTACTTATTTATTTATTAAATACAACATTTAAAAAAAAAACTCAACAGACTTATCTTTATAGTTGAGAGCCACTTACGCATACTATAGAAGAACAAAAGATCTGTACAGATTGGTAGAGAAACCAATCAGAGGAGAGGGCTAAGAATTGCCAATATCCCATAAATGAGAAGGAACCTGAACAAAGCCTCACTCTCAGAAAGAAAGGAGATATTTGGTTGGATGTATCTGCAAAAAGCCTTTCCAACTGCTGTCATCTTGCATCAGTCTTCTCTGGGCTGTACTTTGAGCTTTCGGTTTGAATCTTCGTCTGAAAATGTTCCCTTAGCATTAATGAAAGGCCTAATTCAGTTAGTAGGGACGACGGCAGCACTAAATCAGCGCCGACTGCATACAATACACAGCACATTCTGTCATATTACAGGTCTTTCATTAAGATCCAACTCTTCAGACTGCCAATCTTACCATCTAATTGTCTCTGCACTTCTTCATCCTTATTTCTAACAGTATATGGATCTAAAGTAGACTCGCCAGTTGGGGGTATAACCCCCCCCCCCCCCCCCCCCAAAAGTCTTCTTTTTTAGAATTTTTTTTTTCGTCTAGAAAAAAAGCATAAACGCGGCGTACACAGATGATGTACTCATGTTCCAACTGTGCTATTTTATAATTGTTGGATGATATATTTGGCATTTTACATCTTAAAGTTGCCATTTGTATTTGCATCTTGTACGATTAGCCCTGCATTTTTAAGATACCATATTCAGTTCAAAATTGCAAATTTTTTATGCAATGAACATCAATGTTGAAGGACTAATCAGAAAAACAAATAAAAAATAACAGACCCAACTTTTTTTTTAAATCACCAGTGTTATGTGCTGGTAGCCTAGAAATCTAGACGCACCCTAGCGGCAGCAAATCTAATTTGCAGCCAGGGTAGTCTAGCAACTCTCCGTTGGTGTGTGAGCTGGAAAAACCAAACTCTGGTCAGGCCAATCACATCGTGTATAGAGTCGGTGGGCGGGCTTAACATAGTGACGACAGAGTTGCGGCGGTTCCGCCGGTTCCTTGAATCGGCTTTGGCTGCGACTCTGGAAGACTTGAGAATAAGCTTTTCTTTGAGAAAAGAAAAAAGAAAGGCACTGAAGTCATTCTTAAGAAAGGAAGATGTGTTCGGAGTTTTGCCGACCGGATACGGCAAAAGTTTAATCTATCAACTAGCTCCGCTTCACCTTCTTTGTTGCCCTGATTGGTTGTTGCGCTATCCTATTGCGTGCAGAGGGAATTTGAAAGACAACCGTTTATTCCGGATTGAGCCCTGCCAACGGTGTGTTCCCAGACCCAACATCTTGATGTGGGTCTGGCTTGTCAGGCTAATGTGCTGGTGATTTCTCAGGACACTTTTTTTCAGTGATTTCTGACAGGTTGTAGGAACATAATTATTCAAGAAAACAAACTGCTAACAGCTAATTTAATATCTTAATTATAGTGAAGTGGCAAAAAAGCCTGGTCTTAAAAAGCATCTTGAGACCCTTGTGTTTCATTCTATTCCATTAAACTCGTCCAGTTGCTTCCTGTGTACATCTCTGTATGGTTGAGTCCAGAGCCTTAAAACAAGGTGTTTGTGTTTGGTCTTCCCTCATGTATAAATCTGGAACTGTAAGTTTGTGGAATGGAAATGCATTCCCACTCAATAAGGCGAGGACGGTGAAGCATTGCCCAGGCATGATGAGCGATAGACTGCTAGATTATCTATGGGCGAGATGAGAATCTCTCCCGTTAATTTGATATTGATCTGCAGTCAGAATACAAAGCTTATGAGCCACGGAGACCATAGCCGGGTGCATACCATCACCCACCGAAGCCTGTGCGAGTGTATAGATCCCACATGCGTGAGGGAGCTTCCTTCGCACTGACAATGAGCAGGCAATTATGTTGATGCTGCATTGCTGTCAGCACGCACCGTGCCACTGCCGTATATTGCATTGGAAGGAGGACAGGATGTCTGACATCTTGTTTTATGTAACCTGCCATGTCTTTTCCAAATGTGCAAGAAAGACTCTGGAGAGGAGCACTTAGAATACACATTACAGAGAGGTTAAACAAGGATTTTTGGAGGTACGGCAGTGATTCTCATGCCCTACACAAGATAAGACATGACCCACCCATCCAGTATTACTTATATTGAAACCATTCTGTGATAGTATTATATACACATGTTAGCTAGAAGAAAATAGTATATATACAGTATATTACACAAATATCAAATGTAAATGCAATAATTTTATTTAATGTACAGTACTGTGCAAAAGTCTTACAGTGCGTTCACACCGCTGCCGGCATCAAAATTGCCCTGCCAACAACGCTGTAGAAAGATTTGTGGACGCTCTGACTTACATTGAATGCTTGGTCTTTTTTTTTACTTTATTTAAAGGGGCCGCAAAGCAGACAAGCATGTTGATCGGTTAATTGTGACTGACTGACTGATGAATGTAAACGTTCTGCAAAGTTGTAAAGTCGAAAGTGTGCGATAAATAAAGTTATTGTCTCCCAAAAGAAGGAATGGATTCTGAACCGCCTATCCGAGTCGCTTGTATTTGAATCCTACTGCGTGGCGGTTCTACGTCACTAGAAAAGACATTTGCCCACCTATGTTGTACGTTGTCCACCCAAACAACTTGACCAGCCCTCAAACATCATTTTACTGACGACTGCTTCTCAAATCTCAGAGTTCAACGCGGGATTAGCAAAACGCTTGCTCTTGAAAGATAGGTCAGTACCCAGCTTTAGGAAGCCTCCGTAGGGAACTGAAGTTTATGGTAATGGTCGTTAGCTATCTGGCCAATCAGAGCAGAGTAGCTTGTGGAAAGGAGGGATTTAGATAGAAAGATTCATCTGTTGAGTCGTTTGAAAATCGTTGAAAAATGTGGTGATGTACAATGTTTATTATGACAAAATGAAAATGAAGACCTCCAAAACAAACTTTAAAATAGCATAATAGGGGCACTTTGAGCCAGTTATGTATATCTTTTGCTGTAGTGTGTCAGTAGGAAATACATTTCCAAACATTCCTTTTGCCATTAAAGGGTTACTTCAGTGATTTAGCATTAAGCTTTGTATTTAAACTGGGTCATTTATGTAGTAGAAATGTGAAATTATTTTACAATGTGGTGCCTTCTAGACTGTGAAAAGACAGACAATGTATTTTTGTCTCATGGGGATGAAAGACAACAACTCCCAGAATGCACTTGCTTCGCTGCCCACCGCGGCTCCACCCCAACATCGGTTTCATTTTTATAGTAATTCAATCATTTTGTTCAGCTAGAGAATAAACACTACAATTAAAAACTGAATGTGTCTTCTCAATAACGTATGAGTCAGCTGAACGAAAGTCACTAGACAAACGCAGCAGGAGTCAGATTTCATTCATCACGAGAGCACAGAACTGAGGTAAGCGCGGCAGTCATTTACAGCGCGTGTCCAGTCAGGCGCGTTCTCAGATCGCATATGGAAGCTAAACTTTCATAGGAATTCATTGAAAAGTTGAAACACTCACTTTCTCTGCACGGCTCCGTTATGAATGCCAGAGGCCGAGCTGTGCGCATTTACATTCTGTGAGTGAGATGAGATCCCTCTCCTATGAGCGGGTTGAAAACATGCGGAACAGCTCCCTCTACTGGCTGTAGTCTTTAGGCTCTGGCTAAAAAATCCTCCGATGACGCAAAATGACGGTATTTGCGTTATCTGAGGATTTTTTCCAGAAATAAGATGCGTAATTCTCTCGTCTCAGGGGGATATGAGGGGGGAAAGTACCATAATTCGAATATACTACCGGGCTTCTACTGATACAAAGCTTAATGCTAAATCACTGAAGTAACCCTTTAATTGTAAAAATCCAGTGAGATTTTTGTATGCACAAGGACAATAGCACAAGTCTGACAATAGCCGGTATGCTCTACATGGAGACAAGTCTGTCTGGGATTACTAATACAAATGTGCTTAAGGCCCCGTTTAGGCTAGTGCATTTTCGTTTTAAATGAAAACTATCTGCGTCTACACTGGCATTTCCACTGCGTTTCAGAATCGATCTCTGTCTACACTAGCCTAGAAATCTAGACGCACCCTAGTGGCAGCAAATCTAATTTGCAGCAAGGGTCGTCTAGCAACTCTCCGTTGCTTGCGAGCTGGAAAAACCAAACTCCGGTCAGGCCAATCATATCCTGTATAGAGTCGGTGGGCGGGCTTAACATAATGACAGCAGAGTTGCCGCGGTTCCACGTGCTACTTGTAAACAAAGAAGCAGGCGAACAGCGGTCTTTCGAATCGACTTTGGCCGCGACTCTGGAAGACTTGGAGTTAAGCTTTTCTTTGAGGAAAAAGCAAAGAACGGCACTGAAGTCATTCTTAAGAAAGGAAGATGTGTTCGGAGTAAAGTTTAATCTATCAACTAGCTCCGCTTCACCTTCTTCGCTGCTCTGGTTGGTTGTAGCGCTATCCTATTGCGTGCAGAGGGAGTTTATCCCGCCCCTCGGATTGAGCCCTGCCAAAGGTGAGTTCCTCTTAAAGTTAACTCTTGCGCATGTAGGCAGCTGCAGTATTATAAAATACAACATTTAACGGCACAACGGCTGCTAAAAAGGACCACAAAGTCAGCAAAGTATGCAGTTCCATCTCAGTGTTATTATTTAAATGGTCTTTGAGGCTGGTATGTTACAGAGGCATTGAGAGAGACAGCTCTGGGCTGCGTTTCCCAAAAGCATTGTAACAATAGCCACCAATGGTCTCTACCATCAACTTATAGGTGTACTTTTGGGAAATGCAGCCCTGGTCTGATATTGTTGTGTTCAGCGTAATGTGGCACTGCATGAAAACACTGAAATCCGGCACTATCCGGGCATGGTATACTTCTGTGTAATTTGATGTTTACCGGATGTATGTGGGAAAAAGCGGATCAGAGTAACACGGAACAGTATATTTCCAGAAAAACCCGGAAACCTCACGTATGCGGACGTATACAGGAATCCGTGAAATTTCACGGACATATACAGCTGAAACACTGCTGGGTGTGCTAGGACTGAAGACTGTTAGGTGTGAAGAAGACCTTTCATATGTTAATGACTGACACTTGTGCTGGCTGTTCTCAGAAGGAGGGGGGCAGGGGAGCACTTCAGGATTGAGAATTATCTCTGGTCTACTGTAGGCTACAGCAAACAAGCTTTTTACACAGAAAAAATAATTCTTAAGGCCCTGAAACACTAAACTGAACTAGCAATGACTAAAGCCGACTGTGGGGTTGGTTCACGTTGCCTGGGTCTGGGCCAAACCATCAGAATGGTGTGTCAGGGCCTTAAAACCACTGCATGAAAAGAGTCTCTAAATCAAATATTTTTTATAAAAACAGTACAAAATAAAAACCCTGTCTGAACATATACGTTCACAAAAAAATCTGAATATGTAATGAAATAAACAAAGAAATGTAATGGAATTAACAAAGGATAATTAACCAAACATTTTAGACTATCCCCAAACAATTTTTGCAAAGTTTTACAAATTGTAGGCAATAATAGAATTAAATAAAAAGGAGATGAAATGTGGAAAATGAAAAAGTTTGTTTTAAAAACACCAAAAACTGATATGCTCAAAATAAAAATATGGAATAAAAAAGAGCAGGGATTCACTTGCTCAAGAAACACAGAAACACAAGCAGATCTTTCAGCTCTGCAACTATTAACAAAAAGTGTCACTCCAAGATTCTTAACTTTAACACGCTGCAAAAGAGGAGCGTTTTGAGGTTTGAAATCCACCACTCACAATAGATGTAGGTGCAACCAATAAGGTTACCAATAAAAATAAGGCAACCAATAAAAATAATCCTAATTTTACAGAAAAAAACGTCAGTTTTTTACAGTATTTTCTTGTAATTTTGAATTATGTTTAAAACAATGTAAAATTACAAACAATATCTAAATAAACAACTTGACTGTTATTTTAAGGATTATATCATTAATGACAAATTACAGTAATTCTCATTTTTTTATACAGGAACATCACTGTATTATTTTTCTGTTTTCATAAATAACAAATTCATGCAAAATTACAAACAATATCTGTAAATTACCAACTGTAATACAATATTTAGCTCATTATATTAAAGGTTTATGTTTATGTCCATACTAACAATTTAACATTATTCTTTGTCATTTTAAAGTAAATCTTATTAGTTTTATATTTACACTGTAAGAATAAAAACCTAAAAAAAAACGCAGCTACAGCTGCAAAACAAAAACCGTAAAATAAGTCAAATATCTTAAGTCAAATAAAGTTAAAAAAACTTCACAGAAATTTACATTAAACGTTTTAGAGAAAACACTATTAGTTTACAGATTTTTCCTTATTTAAATTAAGATATTTTACTTTAATTTTCTGTTTTACAGTGAAGGTGTATTTTTACATTCAAACTGGTTTTACATTCAATTCTGGATACAAATATAACAAAATATATAGCAAACTAAATATCAAACAATAATTGTTTTTAAAGAGTACAAATCTGCACTGCAAATCTGCACAGGTTGAAACTTCCAGGCCTCTGCCCACACCACAAAACAACATTTGACCAATTCATTAAATATAACAGCAAATAAAAATAAATATACACATTTTCTAACTGTTGTTTTAAACAAGTTTTTTTCTATATTTGCAAGGCTACTTGCTGTCTTTCCGTGTTCTTTTGAGCGTGATTGGTCAATCTGAACGTCATCCAGAAATCTGACCAATGACAGTGCGCGCCTTCAGTTTGAATTATACACCCGTTGCCGTTGGAGTTGCTCGTTGCTCGTGGCTCGCGGGGACGCGACGCGATCGCGCGGCTTCTAATCTTCAACAGGACGGCTTCTTCTGTCCATTAATGGCATTGCATGGATCATTTTAAACCTGTTAAAATCTTATTTTGGACGAATTTTGATTGTGGGATGTCGACTGAGAACGAAAAAACATGAATACGAACAGACTAAGTTTCCAATGGCGGACAGCAGACGGTAACGTAAACCCCTTTATATTTTTTCTACTGCTTATCAAGATATATAACGTTAGTGCATTAAAGTCATATGCTAATCGTGATTAACTTACATATTCTGTTTCTGTGTTTTGTTGTAATATTGTTAAGATAGGGCTGGGTGTTATGGCGATCTGATGATACTGACTATTGTTAGTGATTTTGCTGTAAACGTTAACATTACCGTTTTATATTGCGGAATGGGAATATAGCGTATATAACGCAGCACTGACTGTACTAAAACTTTTTGACATTTTGACAAGGAAACATGCATGAATGTAGAATAATGAACGGGACATGCATGTGTTAAAATAAGCCTCTCTCAGACAGCAGGCGATCCCGAAATCAATTATCTTTCTGTAAAATGCACACAATTATCTCAGAAACCTTGTCATGTGAGGTATTCACTTGATTTAAACAGTCAGTTATGTCTTAAGTACGTTAAACAGTTCAAGTTAACGTGGGGAATCCCGGATGCGTGTCATTCTGTGCATCAGTTCTTAAAGGGGCTGCAGCTTTGTCATCATTTTAATAAAACAAAAGAATAGAGAAGACCTTCTGCTTCTTTAAGAATCATGTGATATTAATTAATTGAATATCATACAGTGAAGACTTTTAAAGCAGTATTATTCTGTAGCATTTTAATAAAATATCCATCAAAATAAATATATTGTGATATCGTTATTGTAAAATATAATTTCTCATGTATGTATAATTATATGGTCATAATGCCCATCCCTACTGTCAGCTAGTTTTAAGATCAAGCTTGTCATAAAATGTAACAGAGCTTTGGAATGAATAATCTGAGATCATGTAACTTACACTTGTTCTGCAGAGAGGACAGGAAAACACCATCCTTGGACTCTGAAGAATTACAGGCAAACCAGGATTTTGGATCTACTGTAAAGTTTTTGTATGGGCCTGGTGAGTATGTTTTGCAAGTCCATGTCCGTAAGTTGATAATTAATATTAATGTTTTATCAAACAAATTAATATTCATTTGTGTGTGTGCATGTTTCTTCCCCCCTCATGATCCAGAAGTTTTGGATCCATGATCCTGAAGAACTTTTACAGATGTTGACCCTGAATGTGTAAAAGGTAATCTTAAAAATGTTGTCATTATTTTAATGTTCTCTGTTTTTTTCTGTAATGTAGACGCATGCATTTTCTGTGAAGTTGCTTTGAAACAATATCAGGGTTTTTCCTACATTGAACATTTTTTGCCGGCCGCCAAAACAAATTTTTGTCCCGCCAAAGCCTTATTTGTTGAGTTATTGTGATTTATGAGTGATGTAGAACAGATGACTGCTGCACTTGAGTTAACTGAGTGACAGAGAGAACGACCAGTGAGCTCCTCCCGCTCGCACGCTCTCTGTCTTCAAAATAAGCATTCTTAGCTTTCTAATGTTTCACATATTACGTTAATCAAAATCAAAAGGTCGGAAGACCGAATCCATGTTGCACGTGGCGCTATCAGACGTCTTCCTTTAATTACCGCTGGGTGTGAAATGCGCTCAAAAAACATTGACTGATTCTCTGACCAGCTGACATAAAGCATACTTTAAATAAACAGGAAACAAATCCTATCCGGTTATGAAGTGTTTTCTGTGTCTTGACAAATCTTTCGCGATTTTCTAAAGACGTGATTCACACACAACGCGTCTGCTAATGTCCGATTCGCCACCTAATGACTCCTTTGAACCGAATCATTTTAACGACTGGTTAGAACTGATCTGTCCAACACTGAACTCACAAATTAGTTTAATCATTTACTCAGAACAACACCTGAAATGAGAACACAAGTGTGCTTACCCACTTTAGCAAGAGTGGATGGTAAGAATTATTTTTAATTATCAACAGTCTTTCAGCTTATTTATGTGGACAATGTGTAGTAAAATAAATAGCCTAAAATCATTTAGTTTAGACTGGAGTGAGGTGAACCCAGAACAAATTTGTTGTTAGCTAGCTGATTGTATATGGCAGAAAATTAGGCTATTTGTTCATTTTTTTTTAATACTATTTTTTTAATATTGATATGATTACCAAAACAATTATCAGTAAATAGTGTAAAAATGAGGAACAAAAACAAACATCAAGGTATCAAAATAAGATAAGCAAAAGTTACAAACTTTCTTTGAATTTATTTCAAATTTATTGTCAGTATTGCGCTTGCAGATCATGTGGGTAGGGTATTTTTTTTTTACCGTGCGTATGTGTGTGTATGGATGACCATGTCTGTCAGCCACCACCGAAGACCATTTTTGACCCAGGAAAAACCCTGAATATGTATTGTGAAAAGCGCTATACAAATACATTTTAATTGAATTGTTTTACTTACTTTTATTGGCATTAACTATATATTATTAATGTATTATTTGGCAGGTCTCAAGATGTATTTTATTTTGTGAGACTTTGCTGAGGAAGTATTCTTTGGCTCAGTCTGAAAAGGCCCAGAAAAGAAACACTATGAAGAACATCACACAGAACCGTCAGAGAAAGAGACGGGTAAGTTAAGAAACCGGTTAAGCTTTTTCCCTCCAGAATGTTACTATACTCCTCTCTGAGTTTTAGTGGTTAATTTACTGTCATGTTTTGCAGTTGCTGGAGACCAGGTCCAGGGTTGCACAAACCAACACAGAACCTGTGGGAGACCGCAACTATAGACCTGATGAAGATGAAGATGGTTGTTGATGGAAGGCTTGGTTAGGCTAGCTACTACAAACCAGACTAGACTGACCCACACTACATGTCACATCACCAGCCCATCATGCCAGTTTGAAAAAATGTTCAAAACTCAAACAACATTGTGTTAGAGTTGGTCACAATTATTTTATAATTATAATTTTAATATTCAATTGTTCCATTTTATATTTTCTTTATTCCTATGTTTATATACTTATACTTTTATTGGTTCCCATATATAGAACATTTACATATATTTTATATACACTTTTTAATTTATAGATTTCTTTGTCTCGTTTTATATTGTATACTTTGTATGTTTGTTCCTTTTTAGATGTCCATGTTGCTTTTGATCTCCACGTTTTGTATTGTTGTTCCTTTTACGTCGCCTTCCTTTAGAAACATTTTGTTCACTTATCTTTTCCCCCATTCATTTTAATGTATGTTTATAATGCTCTTTGTTCTTTTTATTTGGTTATATTGTTTACTTGGAATATTTATATGTATTTTAATATATTTTATATACACTTTTTTTGTCTTATAAATTTATTGTTCTCATTTTATATTGTTTAATTTGTATATTTATTCTTTTCCTTTTTATGTTCACTGTGTATTTTATTCCTTTACATCTCTGTCTTTTAAATGCATTTTGTTCATTTTTTTCCCCTTTTTGTTTCTTTACCAATTCATTTTAACGTATATTTATGTTCTTTGGACTGTTTATATTTTTACATTTGTTCCTTTACATTTGCATCCCTTTTAAATACATTTAGTTAACTTGTTTTTGTTTCACCATTGTTTTAATGTTCTTTTATAATGCTGTTAAGAATGTGGTTTTTTTTTTTATACCTTTTTAATAAATATTTCAGACTTTCTCAAATTGTTTTGTGTGTGTTTTTCTTTTGGGAGGGAGAGGGGATTATTTATATATATATATATATATATATATATATATATATATATATATATATTAATGAGCAAAATCTGCATAGCTGGCCTATAACCAATCAAGTCCCTATGCTACAAAACCTAGCCCACCCTTAGCCTTAGAAGTAACCAATAAAGTCACTTGACTGGGTTTTCAATGCGTCCTGTCATCCAATAGCAGTCTGGGTTTTGGGAGTGGTTTTAAAAAAAACAACCAATCCAGTTTGAGATGAAGGACCAATAGGGGGTGGAAGGCAAAGCTGTTTAGAGGTGTGAAAATGTCTCCTGGGAAAAACTTGATGGGATTATTTGCCATGGCAACAAATGGCTGTAGCATGGGAGTATACGGCCACAACATACATCCGATTTGGTACCATTTCGGATGTATACGGACATATACGGATCCATGGAATTTGACCTATCCGGCCAGTATACTCCTGGATTCTTCCGAATTTCAGCAGTGTATACAGGAGTATCCTGGTCCGGATACACCTTTTTTCATGCAGTGTGGGCAGCCACATCATCGTTTTCAAAAGGGTCCGTTTTGGTCCGTTTACACTGAAACGCAACCCTAGAGTTTTTCCAACTAAAACAAGGTCTGCAGAGTTTTCAAAAGTATCCGTTCTCGAGGTTGAAAATGCCGGAGTAGTGTAGACAGGCGTAACCATAACAAAAGTTATGCGTTTTAAAACGAAATCGTACTAGTGTAAATGGGGCCTAAGACTTTTAAAGAGTACTGTATATACTATGTACTACCAAGTTTGAGGACAGTACGTTTTTTTTTTAAATACACATATAATATACGGATAAACAAATACCATTAAATAGTCACTCATGCTTTTCATTGTGAAAAAAACATGGTCATTATCTGACTCTACAGGCTGTTGTGAGTGTTGACTATCACCAGCCTCTCACCTTGTCCACACTTGAGATGTTCTCTCTCCTGAGCGTGTTTGGTCTCCAAGGATAGCAATGTGTTTTATCAGGATTGCTCCCGCCAGCCTTTACTCTGATAGTCTGTCCAAACAACCAGTATACACTCTTGCTCTATAATACACTATTAGGACAGGACAGAACTATATGTATGTGTGTGAGAAAGAAAGCGAAAGTCTTGATATAAATCCTGGTCCAGATTACAGCTTATTCTGGCCAAAAAAGGTCTTTGGAAGTGCTCAATGAAGAACCTCTGAACAAGACTTAATATCTTAGTGGATATAAACCTGTACTCCCTGTCTCTAAAAAAATATCCAAAGAGAGCCAATCAGATTGCAGCTTGAGAGAAGCTTTTGGGCTAGTTGTTTTCAATACGCATCAAGCACTCTGTGAATAGTCTGTGGTTGTGATGTGTGAGGCCGAGACAAACGATTTCTAGCTTTGGCTTTCCTCCCCTGCCAGAACTGTATAACATTATGGCGGATATGAAACAGCAAACACATTTGCTCTGAGCAGTTAATGGTATTTTGTTCCAGCTTTCCCATGAGAACAAATGAAAGTGATATCAATTTATCAAATATGCCATGAAGCCAATGTGTGCGCACACACACGCGCAGGCCTCACAGCAGCACATTAATCACAGAACTGTGGCCTGGTCATTATATAACTTTTTTCCCCATCGTGCATTTTTGCGTTAAAGCAGACCTCTATGTTGAAAGGCAGCTGGCACTAAAACAATGAACGTGTGTGCGTGTTAATGATGTCATCAACATAGAAATTAGCCAATCAGATGCAGCTGAGTTTGACTAACCAAGAGTTTTGTACTGTACGCAGCCAGTGGAGGATGGATTTTAATGTACAGTGAGAAACCACTATTGAAAATACCTCAATATTAAAAGCGTTGCTCATTTAATATAATATTTCATTAAAAATTATATTGTAGCATAACTATTTGTGTGAAAACTTCATGTGATCAAAGTCACACATTTTCCTATTTAAATAGTAACCAAGAAATAAAAATGAAAATATTAAAATCACAAATACTATTTCACTATTTCATTCTACATCAGTGCTTTTCAAAAGTGAAAATTAATCATTTTTTAAGTTAAAAGTTAAGATTTTCAATATAGGTCTCAGACATCCTGGACAGAGGTCTTGTGACTGAATCACCAATATGACATAACAGTGTGTGTGTGTGTGTGTGTGTGTGTGTATGTGTGTGTGTGTGTGTGTGTGTGTGTGTGTGTGTGTGTGTGTGTGTGGGTGTGTGTGTGTGTGTGTGTGTGTGTGTGTGTGTGTGTGTGTGTGTGTGTGTGTGTGTGTGTGGTGTGTAGAACTGTGTGGTGTAAAGGATCTCAGTCACAGAGATTTTCTATTGATGCCAGTGTGACTAGAATCAAGTGTTGGACATTGGGCAGAACACCAAAATAGATACCATGAATAAATGATGGCTTAAGGGAGGGCGAGCAAGACAGAAAATAAAGATGAGAGAGAAACTGATGCCAGAATTCTGACCTTGCAAACCTACTGACAGTGGAAGTGACTGTTTTTTGGAGAATATGTGTGTGTGTGAGTGTGTGTGTGAGAGAGAGAGAGAGAGAGAGAGAGGAGAGAGAGAGAGAGAGAGAGAGAGAGAGAGAGAGAGAGAGAGAGAGAGAGAGAGAGAGAGAGAGAGAGAGAGAGAGAGAGAGAGAGAGAGAGAGAGAGAGAGAGAGAGAGAGAGAGAGAGAGAGAGAGAGAGAGAGAGAGAGAGAGAGAGAATATATTACAAATCGGAAAAAATCAAAGTCATCCCAAGTTTTAGTCCTGGCTTAAGGTACTGCCGCCCTCTCCTCTCCCATTGTTTCCTGTCCATTAAAGGTTAAAAAGCCAATATATATATAAAAATTAGTGTACCTGTCCATTATGCCAATGCAGTCTTGCAGACGAGGCCCTGTGCATCTGAAACAATAAATAAAGAATGCAAGTGAACAAATAAGTAAACACCCAAACAAACACACACACACACACACACACACACACACACGTACGCACGCACACGCACACCTACACACATCTACACAAATGGGGACTTTCTATAGACTTCTATTGTTTTTATACACAGCAAATTTAACATGGTATAATCTAACCCACACTTAAACAGAAAACTTTTTGCATTTTAACAATTAAAAAAAGAAAAAACCTTTAAAAAGTACTTAATTTCACACTGTGAAAATGAGGGTGTCTCCAAAAGTAGATTTTGTCAGATATAGATCACTTCTAGGAACAAATTTGTCCACGCCATATGTTTAGGTACACACACACATACACATATCTTCTAAGTTTTCTAATTATTTATATTTTTAAATTATTAATATTTATATTTTATTTAAGTATTTAACTATGAATATTTATACTGCACCAATATAACAATGCATTGCAATAAAAATGCTGCATTTATTTACTAAAATATGTTAATAAATAACAAAAAATGCCATACAAGGTATTCATTGAAATAGAGGGCAGTTTGAAACGAGCCTGAAGATTGAATACTTACGTACGCACTAAATTTAGTCTAAACATTCTCATACTTACAAGACTAGGAAATCTAATGACTATCTTGAGGCAACTTAACAGTCAAACAAAAACACGTTAAATACATCAAATCTACCAGTGCTAGACCTATTTTCAAGACACTGCCTCTCCTGTCTTTTTCTTGACGTCGGAGGTCCTGCCCTTCCACCCTGATTCTCATAGCTCTGTCGTTTTGTCAGCAAACCTCTAACGTCACTAATCGTCCCTGGCTGACAGCGATCCCAGATCAGACAGTCAGCAGATGAGGGCTTTCATGTGACACAAGAGGAAGAAAAGTAAATCCATGACTCAGTGTGAAGATTCCTTGAGCAGATAATGTTTTCCTGCAGGAAATTTGAGCCGTCTCTCATGTAACCCCCCAGAGGGGCTGAGGTTAAGTTGCAGGTGCCCAGCCGGATAAATTCGGAGAGTGTGATGGTTATCATTTAGACTAAAGTTAGATGGCAGAGACGCAGCAAGGGCAAACTCCTTCCTCTAAAATTAATGATGCTTTATGCACAGCCAGCTCCGAGGACACACAAGCTCTAAAAAGGGTCAGTGGATTGACAAATAGGCCCTCTGAACTTCCTGAGGCTAGAACTGACGTGGCAAACAAGCACAGGAAGTAGTTGGACCGCTACAGATATATTTCCCCCACACACACACACTCACAAATTGCAAACATTTAACAAACGTGTCCATACCCCTGGGTGCAGTTGACATGGCAGGGGTGACACTCATTGTTGGCCTCAGCATATTTGAAGATGAAGCTGTTTGCTCCCTGTAGGCCATCAGGGCATTTCTCCACACAGTTGGGTCCGTCTTTAAAGTGAAGACATTTAACACAGTGATCAGGACCCTGCAAGAGAGAGAGAGAGAGAGAAAGTGGAGAAAAGAGACACATAAAATACCAGCAACTATGGATAATAACCATCCCTCACCACCAACACAATGACCATAACAATCAGCCGGCACAGGATTTATAGCGGTAATATGGAGAGAGGAAGCCGAAGAGGGGGAATTGTTAGCTTGGATATCAATATGAGCACCCTTAGTCATCCGAACACCTCATCAACAGGAAAGACAAATAACAGTTTGTGGAAAATAGGAAGAGATGCTTCGTATTGTTCTATTAAGGGTGGAAAATGCACGCTGGACCCAAGTAACCTTGAGGAACATCTGTATGAGAGTGTATCTGTCTGTGCTCATTGAGACAGAGGCTGATATGTGCTTCTTTATGAGCGAATCTCTTGTGAGAGATGAATAAATGCCTTGCAGCAATTACAGCTGCTCTTCATTTTACGCTGTAAACCGCCTCTGATGCAATAAAGCAGCAGACGGCACCCAGACACGGCCGTGGGAGCCAGGCAGCACGCAACAGACGCAGCTTCAGGTCCGTAAACATAGCGTTTTCCACCAGTATTAAAAAGGACACACTTCTAATTTTTAAAAATAAATTATTAATACTTATATTCTGCAAGGATGTGACAGTAAAGACACAAAAAATATCAACATTTCAATACTGATAATAATAAGAAATGTTTCTTGAGCACCAAATCAGAATATTAGAATGATTTCTGAAGGATCATGTTACACAGAAGACTGGAGTAATGATGCTGAAAATAATAACTGTTTTACTGTACTTTTGTTAAAATAAATGCAGCCAGAGTAAGAATGTTTTTGTTCATACAATGAAAGTCAACTGGGTCCCAAACAACACTGGACTCCATTGACTTTCCCCATATAGACAAAAAAGAAAAATATCTTCTTTTAGGTACCATAGAAGAAAAAGTCAGACTGGTTTGGAATAACTTTAGAATGATGGTGACAGAAGTTTCATTTTTGGGTGAACTATCCCCATCATTTCTCATCTACCCTCTACAATTGCTATTGAGTGGCAGAAGGCTGAAAACAAAATAAATACATTCAGCATTGCATTATTCATTTAATATATTGATAAAACTATTGCATTTATTTTCCCATCAAGTCTTATTAAATAGATCATAGCTATGAGAATAGCATGCATGAACGTCACCAGAATGTTATAATTACCAGTGGGAAACTCTGAGTTTGAGGGCATGTTAATTAAAGAATCCTGGCGGAAGCAAATTAGTATTGGTTGTGATTAAGTTTTAATTGTGAATGTTGACTGTACAATTTAGTTTGCATGCATTGTGCGTTGCTATAAAGCTTGCCAGAAAGTACTACTCATTTAGCTGGTTTATGAGATAACAGGATTGGAAACAGAACTACATTTCCCATCATTCTCTGAGGGAGAACAAGAAGATAAAATACATAAAGCATCGATTAAACACCTAGGGCCAGCGTAAACTACTGTCAGAATTTACTAAAGACACGCAGTGAAAAATTAGCGCTGGAAAGGCATGGACAGGGTTATATTTGCAGTTGACCTTATTGCAAATGCATTTGTAGGAGTTCCCCTTTCTGCCAAAATCGCGTGTGGCAGAGCACAGAGATAAAGGTGGATGTAAAACTCCTCCAAGGCTAGGTGAGCATTATCACTTTCTCTGTTAATTGTGCTGCTTCTCCAGACACCTGCTGCACACAAATCTCCATTTTCTCTCCACGCACAAACACTGTTTGTTAGTGTTGTTTGTTAGTGTTGTTTAATTATGCCTTTGTGAAGCAGATGTTGCCGATTGCTTCACAGGTAGGTTAGACCACTCAGCAGTTAATCTGCACTAATAACAACAAACATTTTAACAGCTTAGCTAAGCCTGGCATCACCTGTGGGGCTTATGGGTGTGTATGTGTGTGTAAAGCCCTTATTGGAGAAAGTCTGTTGGATCACTTAGTTATTACTTTAGTGTTGCTATTATTTTTTTATTGTCTTTAGTGGTCTGTTTTAGTACCACTAAGTTTTTAGTCTGGATGTATAGTTAAGGGGGGGGGGGCACTTTCAGTCAATCTCATGTCAAAATGAGTACCTATAGAGTAGTATTGCATCCTTCATATCTCCGAAAAGTCTTTAGTTTTATTATATTTATAATAGAAAGATACGCTGTTCCGAGTCTTTCCAAATAAAGCCGAGCGGCTGGAGGTGTATCGTGTGGGCGGAGCTAAAGAATCACAAGGGCACGCAGCTATTGCGTTGAGAGCGTCTGAAAGCTGTGACATCCTTAAGCGTGGGGAAAAAAACGCTATCCTAAACAAACCATGGCTATCAATCAGATTCAGACATGCATATATGATCCAGAATCTGATCCGGAGGCTGAAATTGAACAGGAGCTGCAACAACTAACGTTACGACTACAGCAGGATGTCTCTATGTGGTATGTACTGTAACTGTATATATTTGCTTAGCGGCTTGTCATGCGCAAGTTTTACAACATTTGTGTATGTTTACTCAAGGTTTATGAGGACATAATTTGGTTTATGGACTATCGTATGATTTAACGATAGTAGTAGCAAGCGGAACGGTTTTGCACGTCAGACTAGTGCGTGTTTACATGGAAAAACGATGGAATTGTTGCGCATTTGAATGAACGTGTCGATAGCTAACAACACAAAGACATTTGAAGCAGTTTTACTCACCGCCTTCTTCCAACGCACGACTGTGAACCTTAATCGTTGGGACCGCTCCATCTTTCAGCATTAGACAAGCTACAAATCCGGAGTTGAACCGGGCCTTGTTTCTAAAACGATCGTCGCCGAAATGCAGGAAACAAACAAAAACACTTGCATAACTCTGTTGCTGCTCCGGAAAAACAAACTTCATCCACTGTCCCATTAACACTGGGTTATTTGGGAAGCTGTACAGGGTTCCCTAAAGCCGAGCAAAGTGCTTTAATGGGCGTGAATTTGCTCTCTCGCTCTGGGAGCCGTACGGCCCGTACAAGGACATTCCGCCTTTCTTGACGTCACGCAGACCCATACTTGAAAAAAACTTTCCGAAGCTTGTGAGAAACCGGAAGGAGTATTTTTGGCACAGAAACGTCCAACTTTTTTTTAAAAAACTTTGTCCATGTTTAGCATGGGAATCCAATTCTTTAACAGTGTAAAACAAGTATGTACAAACCCCCCTTTAAAGTTACAATGACGTTTTAGTCTTTCAGATTTATTTGTCAAATAAGTGAATATATTGTTATTAATAGCCGTGTTGTGTTCTTATAAATACTTATTGTGAGTGATAATACACACACTGTATACATGCATCATTGATGGCTTTAAAACATAGGATGCATAAAACATAGGATTTTCCTAACGCAAATGTTAAGAAACCATGAAGATGTGCTCATTATACATTTTAAGTTGTTTACTTCTAAATGTAACTAATGAATAATAATTCCTGCAATAAAACAATGGGGAAAAAACAAACAAAAATCATTAATACAAACAGTTGACATTTTTTTAAAATCTTTTTTAATGTTATATACTGGCAAAACACTGCAAAAATATATATTTTTTTAAGTATAATTTCAAACTTCTATAAGCAATACCATGTTGTATATGGCCGGGAAGATATCGATTTTAACAAATCAAAATTACCATTCATGACCTCTAATGCAAACATTAGTCATTAAAGACATAATTGATAACTAATTGGTACAGCAAATAAGTGTCTCTGGAACTATTTTATTTTTGATAATTTATAAATATGTGTATAATGTATTATGAGCATGCATATTGAAA
This sequence comes from Gobio gobio, assembly GCF_949357685.1. Lineage (NCBI taxonomy): Eukaryota > Metazoa > Chordata > Actinopteri > Cypriniformes > Gobionidae > Gobio > Gobio gobio. The sequence continues at coordinate 43,708,191 of NC_137103.1, forward strand.
AAGCAAATGCATGACTTATAAGGAATTATAAAAATAATATAAATGTAATTATAGATGTTCCTATAATGCAGTATAGGTCTCAATGAGTCTTTATAAATGTGTTTATAGAATAGTAATACTTATAATTAATTATAGCCCCATTTATACTAATTTATAAGCATGGTCTTCATGTCTAGGTAACTAGGTTGCAGATGTAAATGAGCTTTTAGCTAACTCTGGTGCAATTACTATTAATTGTGCCTTGTCCCTGTAAAAATAAACAATAAAGTAAAGTAAAGTACTTTGATTCTGTTGGTTGGCTGGTGGCACAATGACTGAACCACTTCAGAAATTAACAGATAACAGGTTGTGATCAGGCAAAAACCACACGAATGAGAATATTTATCATTTAAATATCCAGGCACAGGCAAAAAAAAAAAAAAAGTCAGGGCACGCACTCAGTTTTAGAGAGTTTGTTTCTGTCTATGTTTGTGCTGGTATGGGTCTCGGAGGGCTCATGATCGTGTCATTTGCAAGACCTTTCTGTTTGACTCAAGCAGACAACAGCCCGAGGCCACAGAGCATCCGAGACAGATCGGATAAATCCTCTTTCGGCAACACACACAAGCGCACGTCCGTACGCACCTTGTCATGTAGTCATCAATTTAAACCAAAGTGCTTGAGGCTGTTTTGAAAAAGGGGCAGCACTGAGCACACAGCCCATCTGTGGTAATGTCTCTAACCTGATCAAATTCATGGACATTCAAACAGCTTATTCATCCCACTCTCAGGTGTCTCCTATGGGGCATGACTCTCTGTAAACACTTGCCAAGATTAGGCAACTTAATCTACTTTCTCACTAAATTAACAAGAAGTAAAATCAATCTCATGGAAGCAAAAGTACACTTCAACAAGGGATTCAATTAATCATTGGACCAAGCCAATCGAAGGTGGTGCCTGCCGTTCAGTTCTGTTTGTGCTTTAAGCTAATATATATTGAAGGAGAAGGCAATTGAAATGAAAGAAACATGCACATAGAATTCAAAATGAACAATCACCAAGCACCAAATGCAAAAAACAGCTTTGGTGAGTGAGTGACCTTGCAAAAACCTTGAATAATCCGACACAAAGAAAGTTGACATAAAATAATCAAATGAAAAAGATTCAAATGGTCATCAAAAAGCTTTTTTCTATTCTGTTATAACAGATATTTTTGACTTATGCCATACAAATATAAGGAACACAATATTAGATTGTCCAGAATACGGAGCTGTGACTGACACAATGGATTTTTTTTGCCTTAAATATTGAAGAAATAAATAATTAATTTGCCATAAGACATGCCCTATATTTTTTTTAAATAATGCAAAAAACTGTTGCCAGTAAGAAATAATGATGGTCAGTCACTAAATTCACTTGCCACAGGCAGGTTGTCTTTGTGACAAAGATCAAAAGAAGATTCAGGGGAGTGGCCAATCAGAAAAACTCATTACCTGTCAGTCACTATGACATGCCTTTGAAGGGTGGGGTTTATGCAAGGGGGTCTAAATCTGTGGCTAAGTCTGGAGAAAATTAAAAATTAAAAAATACTTTTAATTTTCAGACTGATTGATCTGATTATCATTATACTTATGAAGTTAACACTGCCGTTCAAAAGTTAAGATAATTTTAAAGTTTTTTTTGAAAGAAGCCTTTTATGCTCACCAAGGCTGCTTTTATTTGATGAAAAATACAGTTAAACAGTAATATTGTGAAATATTAATATAATTTAAAATAGTTTTCTCAAACATGTTTAAAATGTAATTTATTCCGGTGATGCAAAGCTGAATTACTTCAATTGTCAGTGTCAAATGATCCTTCAGAAATCATTCTAATATGACTGATATTATTGCCATATTGTTTTCTCAGTGTAGCTGGACAGAAAAATGACTGAACTCACAGGCCCAGTGCAGGTAAGACCGTCATCATCTGCCACCTCACACTGTGCGTCACACTCCAGGCACACAGAGCCATTTGCGAACTCACGTACATCCCTATAAAAGAGAAAGAGAGAGGGCACAAAGAAAAATATGAGGTATCATAACACACTACAATGACATATAATGAATGTTCAGTTCAGTAATTAAGTTTCAGATGGGAAAAAAAGGGCACGTCAATCTTTAAAGTTCTTCCAGGAATTCCTGCTCAAGGTCAAGGATCTACATGATTCAATCGCTAGCCTTTTAAAGTCAAGACAACTCTCCAATTTCAGACTAGATATTGTAGATCATTGTGTACACTTCAGATTTCAAGACCTGATTGAGGAAAGGCTGAATCATAGACAGTAAAAGAAGAGTCATCACACACACACACACAGGTAGATTGTGAAAGAGCAGCCGAAGGGAATTCAGTGCCTGAGGCGCTGCAAGGCCGTAGGGAAGCAACAGTGGAATCTAACACATCCGTCGGGTGTTTACAGCACTTCTCAGACGGCTGCCACAGCTGGCAAACACAGTCACTATTGACCAAAAGTAAACAGTCACCCTTCACCACCTATCGAGGTGACAATTCATCAAGCACATTCAGGGACACCTCAAAGCACCACACAGAGGAAATCAGCCAGGGACCTATGAAACAAATGATCACAAAATGGTTCAATACGTGCAGACACAGTCGCTTCCTGGTTCCATCACTCCTCTGAAGACGGTAGTGACATTTTAGAAGCTGACATCCGTTGCCGTGACAAGTTGAGGATGGCAGCTCAGTGAGAGAGAAAAATATTTTAAACATTTTTTATTATCGACATGTGCTCCGTCGGTGAGTGTTAAATTAAATGAGAATTAATTATTCTTTATCTAAAAGGCACAGCACATTTTGTGTGGACTGTGAAGAAGCTTTTAGAAGAGCCACTTATCATTAAAGCACTTCTCTTTCTCCCTTTATGTAAACGCTAACTTCACAGGCTCTGTGGTGTTCGCATGTTTGGTGTCCACTGCATGTTTCCAGGTTCACTCTGTGTTTCCTGGTTCACTCTGTGTTCTCTTTGTTCTCAGCTGGTGTTTGCTCTAGGACACAGATTTTACATTGAACAACAAGTGGAAACCCAATACAGAAACAAAATGGTTTAACATTCAAAAGTAAACAAATATGAGCTTAAAATTGAACATACTGCTATAAAAATGTAAAACATGTTTCTGTATTGGGTCTCCATTTGATGTCTAATGTGGAACATGAATTGGCTGAATTTTGTAGAATCATAAACAACAGCAAATGTGTGATTTACAGGCTAAAATCAAAAGATACACTGTTTATATCGTTTAAAAGTTCGGGGTTGTTTTTTTTATATATAAAAGTCTCTAATGCTCACCACCAAGGCTGCATTTATTTGATCAAAAATACAGCAAACCTGTATCCTGTAACTGTGTCCTCCCTCCCTAAAATCGACTGAAAACTGGATCAGAAAGCCTTTTGGACTCTTTTCTCATCTGTATTTATCACTAGCTACTTGTGAACCAATCATCTGAAATGAATGTTAATACCATCTCTAAAAAAGCACACAAAGTTCTGCTTGCTTCCAGCAAACCACACAACAAATACTGTCCTAATCATCTTCGAAATTTTTCAGATAGAGCTCGAAAACACCACAGTGGGTCTTTTCATTTTTTTCCCAAACAGGGAAGAGTGAATCATCTTGTGCGAACAGCGAGTGTGACCGCAGAGGTCGACAACCAGAGGAGAGACAGAGAAAACATTGAGCTCACCCTGCAAAAACAAAACACACACACACAAAAACAGCAAAGATATCGGAGCATTGGGTGACTCGTGTGGGACGGGTGAGTAGGCAGACGAGACAGTGCAAGACAGTGATGCGTCTGTGGCCGTGCCGTACCTCTCCAAACCGGCCTCCCGCTTCTCAACCACATAGGGCCTGGTGAGCAGCTTGGGCCTAGAACCGGCCAGTCTGCAAGGCAAAAGAATCATGTGGAAGGATCGCAGGGTGCACAAGCCCTGGTGCTGATTCACTATCAATGCAAAACCAACATGAATGTGGCGTTTCTATAAAATACAGTGCACCCATCCATGATAGTCCTAAACACTCAAAGGACGAGGGACGTCTTACAATGGCAAATGGCTGTTGTTTTAGAATGTGAAAATGGATGTTGTTTGTTTATTGTCTTGTTTTAGCTCAGGGCAAGGGAGAAATTAAATTTTGTTGCTTCGCTCAGTCAAATCAATCAAAAGCTGATATTCATCTTTCCCTTTGGGCAGTACGCAAGCACAGAACAAATAAAGAAGGAACTCAAAACCAATCTGTAATTTACCCTTTTCACTGCACTGATCAACACCTTTATTGTTTACTTATTCCAATTGTGTTAACCAAAAGAAGGAGCTTAATATCAAAACAATTTTATGAGGAAAAAGACAAACACTCTCTAACAAAAATTATTTTCGTGCTGGTGGTAGTTACTGGTAAAAGTGGTTTACCAAGAAAGCCTGGCTGGTTAAAGGTGGGGTAAGCAATATTTCTAAAGATTTATGCTTCCGCGTCGAGTGAACGCCTTAGATACGTCATAGGCTGTGTGTACCCCTCAGACAGGGGTTATCATCATAGACTGTAAAAAAATATGGATGTAGTGTCTGTGACGTCACCCATAGGTTTCTGTTTTTGAAACGTTAAGTCGGCCTTGCCATCTTGGCGATGCGTCACCATGCGTCACTCCCGGATAACTGACAATGGGCAAAGAGGCGAGACGTGGGTGGAGCTGAGGTGACGTGATGACTAACAGACAGCAGACAAATGGCAATCCACCTGTCACTCAAAATGGCCACGCCCTTAATTATGCAGAAATGTAAGGCTTTATATAATGTAAACAAATGAGTTATAAACAAATTCACCCCCTCACAGTTGTCATGAAAACCACATTTTGTACCAGGCTGTAAACATGTTTTTTCAGCTGTAAGTTGGGCATTTTAACATTGGACTCAATGAGATTCTGCTCCCTTTTGGAGCCAGTCTCTAGCGGCCAGTCAATGAATTGCAGTTTAATTCACTTCCGTATTGGCTTCAAGAGAAACTGGGGGAGGTTATCATGCTGTTTGGTTATCATGCTCCTTCTGCATGTGTAATTGCACCTCAATGCGGACAACAACGCAGAAGTGTAAATGAAAATCAACGCATAGCCCACAGTGTAGAGGTTACGGCGCAGGTCCGACGCAGAGGTATAAATCAGCCTTTAAATCGTTGCTGAACATTGTTGATATTTGAAATCAACCTAAACACACCGCTTTCTTCACTGCTCCGCCTCCAAAGTTCACTCTCCAATCCTAACCGCCCTGCTCAGAGTCGGTCTCGAACCCTGATTGCTGGCATGCAATTCGCTCTAACAAGGACGCTAAACAGTAAACACTACATTCTCTAGCAGTCACCAGCCTGCACAACTCTCGCTAGCTGACCTCCGTTACAGACAAGCAAGAGTGGATGTCTATTTATCATAACAGAAGCGCAACAAAATAATGCTTCACAAAAAATAAAGTGAAGATGATGAACGAACGACAAGGAATCACAAAAAAATTAACATACAGTACACAAGAATAAATAAAAGCAAGAGTTCGTTGTTAGTTGTCAACAGCACAGCAGCTCGGACAAACAATATGACACTCAAAACCAGTGTCAAAATCTCTCTCTTGCTCCAAAATCTCTCCTCCACCGTCATACGCCCCCTAATGCTGATTGGCTACACGTTTGTTGTAGTGTCGGTACGACCAACTTTCAAACAGCGTTTTTCAAATATTGGTTACCCCACATTTAAGTTAGTTAAGCAGAATAACGTGAACATCAGCAAACCAGCATCCAAAACACAACATGTGCTGGTGACCAGCAAAGCACTTTCCAATCTACTCTCTCATGGCAAACTAAATTATTAATTTTTCCCTGGGTTGTTTAGGAATTTATGATGAGATAAAGACACAGGGTACCATGAAATAACACAAAGACAATAAACAGATAAACTGTCTGGTTACACTTTATTTCGATTGTCCACTTTAGACATTCTACTAACTATAAGTAACTTAACTTTGCAACTACTCTCAGTAGAGTATTAGTAGACTGGTAGGGTTAGGGTTAGAATAAGCTGCCACGTGGTTGCTAAGTTAATTATAGTCAGTAGAATGACTGTTGGAGGACCATCAAAACAAAGTGTTTGCAAATATTAAGCAGACAGTCTACTAATACTGTAATGACTGGTAGTCGACATGTATATTTGCAAAGTTACTTATAGTTAGCAGAACGTCTATAGTCAAATATCAAATTGAAGTGTTGGCAATTGTCTATCTTTTACTGGCTGCACACGAAACAAGAATGGATGACATGAACATACACAGATGTACTACACAAATGATGTTTTCTAGAGTGCTTTGGCATACATTACAATTTCCTGTGCCCTACATAATCCACCCACTCTACTTTAATGTGTGACTAGTCGAACAAGGTTTATGTACAGTATTTGTGCTTTTGTTAAATACGTTTTTTGGTTAAATGAAGGCCATTTATCTTGGAAAATAGGTTACTACACCATTTATTTTTCCAACTTTTTAAATGCTTTTAAAAGGATAGCACACACACAAATTAAAATGCTGTCATCATTTACTCACTCTCATGTCATTCCAAACTTGTATGACTTTCTTTTCTTCACAAAAGTTTTAGTCTTTGGGTGTTTGCCCATACAATGAAAGTAATTTTGGTCCAAAACAACATTGGACCACATTTTCTTCCATTGCATAGACCAGTGGTCACCAACCTTTTCAAGCCAAAGATCCCTGACCTCAGCCTTGATGTAAGGCAAGATCTACCTATATATTTTTAATGGCCGATTCAGAGGGTTTTTTTACAGGCAAATTGGCTATTTCAGATACCAGCTGCCAGTTTATTTTTTTTCTTTTAAGCAAATGTATTTGTTTATTTGCTCTTTAACTGGCCAAACTGGCCTTAAAAAAGTTTGCCATTTGAAATGAGAGGCAACCACTGCATTTTAAATCACGATCCAAACAAAGATACACACATGTAGCATGAGCAGTTGTTTTTGATTTCAATTAGATTGCATAATTTCAAGACTTAGAGCGAATACAGAATGGTCTGACTTTAGCTTGTTACATAAGACACACCTGCACAAAACAAAAACAGATGGACTGAATAAATTCACTCTCTGACAGTAGGTGGTGCTTATAGAAAAGAAGTGCTTCTTTGGGTAAAGAAAGGTTTTAGTGTTTCACAGAAGAAAGATAAGATTGTGTGAGTAAATGATGACAGATCTTTCTATTATTTTAACCTGGTCACATATCCAGACATGCCGCTCAAGTCCTGAAAAGTGAAGCCAAAGCATCTTGATCGCCCCCAGGCGGTTGGTCTCAGTATAGATCATAAACCCCTCCCTCTCCATGTAATCGAATCCGAATCAGTCAATGCCATATTGGGACATTGCCGGCTTCACTTTTCTACAATGGAAGAGAAGGTGCGAAAGTCTTTTTTTAAAGTCTATAATCCAGACTATTAAACATAGTTTGATCATATAATATTAAATTATTTAAACTTATATAAATATCATTAAACCATCAATTAATGGAATTAAAAAAAAAAATGTTATATAATATTTATTGTGTGAAAAAGATAAACTAGTTAGTTGGAAAAGTTAGTTTGAAAAGAGCTTATTTTCTTAAAGTCCACAGGGACAAACATAGAAACACTTGTACGTGTGTGTGTGTGTTTATCTTCCGTAAATCTTTGTGCCTGTGTGAAAACAAAACCAAGGCTTTACTTAGTTCTTCATTCTGTCATGGTGCTCCACACACCGCTGTATTTGATGTAGATGTCATATGATGTAGAAGATGTACCCAGCTCATCTAGCTCACCCAAACACTGTTATTTATTTTCCAGCTCAACCAAGCTTACGTTTCATCATTGCAACGTGCTCTCCAAAGCCAGGGGACGTGCTGCTCTGCTGTTTTGTTATTGTTTGTCTATCTAGAGGATGGAGACATGAATCTTTGGGAAATCCCTGGAGAACGAAACTAGCTATTGTTCAACCTTAGGAAGACACATCTTCTACAAGCGAACATTAATAAAGAGTGCCGGGAAGTGTATGCAAATGATCCAACAACATAGCTTGAGCACACCTGTGATACTTCAGATTTGTAGATTCATGTAGTAAAACATGTCCTGTACAAATATAGTTTTGTGGAGTTATATAGACATATCTATATTACATATAAATATTATATGTTGCGTTTAACTTTAACAACTTACCCTTCATGAAGGTTGCAGGATTCAACACAGGTGCGTCCCCTGCTAAAGAACCGACAGGACATGCACTGGTCGGGCCCAGGACCCCAGCAGCCAGCATCAGAGCAGAGTGGGTCACATATCATACGATCCAAAACTGCAAAATATATGTTTATCATAAATATGAGCATTCATGCTAGTAAATAACTAACTTCTCCATAGTTTCATGTCATCTCTCATCTGTCCTACCAATTATAATGCAGCAAAACAGTTTAAGATAACTAATAATAAGAAACTTTTCTGAGCACTTTTTATATTTGCCTTAGTTATAATGTTTCTAATTGTGCAAGAAATATGACAGCTCTAATGAAATTTCTAAATTTCTAATAAAATGTGCCCTGTTCCAAGGTGTTACAGTAAAACAAAAATCCATCTATTGCACATTTGTCTCAGAATGGTGCTGTCAGTCCACCCTAGGGAAATGTTCAGTCAATAGAGAGAAAAGATCCTTTGTCAAACCTTGATTGAACACAATGCACACACCATCTGTGAAAAGTGTTACTTGTCCGGTCATGGATGCACAACGCTTGTAAGAAGCTGGCTCTATATATGAACTGCTGCATTTCAATTTGAAATGAGGACAGAATGGTTCGGGGGACCACCCACTGAGGCACTGGATTTTGCAGCAGCTGGAAAGTGTTTTAAAATACTGCTGACACCACTTCAGCAAGTCTCACAGACGTCCTCTTCAACAGGCAAACTTTTGAAACTAATAATAAGAATTTCATCATCGAAGAGCGTATAGTGGGTTCAAAAGTTTTGCAACCACAGTTAAAATATGGATGTAAACTTATGTGGATTAAATGAGAGCAAACTTATGACAATGTGAACAAAAAGTCATGTTCTTGCTTTCCCTGAACACCTTTGGAACACCTCAAATGCTGGATTTTACAGCATGAACTTCATGTGTAAACTACTCGTCCCACTCTGAGCAGGACTCAGCTGCGGCTCCGCCATGGGAAGCAGGCGCGCCAACAAGGATGCTAAAGAACACAGTCTCTAGCGTCAGTCGGTAGAGTGCCTCTTGAGATCAGGGGAGTGAGCTGGCCTCCATAACCCCTCCGGTCACACTTGCCCCACTCCGAGCGGGACTTGAACCGGCATCTCCGGCATAGCATATTTAACAAGGACGCTGAAGACCGCAGCCACTAGTGCACATCTTGAAATCAGGGGAGTGAGGTTTACCCGTACAGTTCTCACTAGCTGGCCTTCGTTACACTTACACCCCCTAAACCTTACTTACATCCGGGTCACGGCACCAATGTAACCCTTCCGGTCCTACTCGCCCTGCCCCGGGCGGGACTCGAACCGAAGTCTCCAGCATGGCATCTTTAACAAGGACACTAAAGACAGCGGCCCCTAGTGTCAGTCGCTTGTGCGCCTCTTGAGGGAGTGAGGTTTAACCGCACAGCTCTCACTAGCTATCCTCTGTTACACATGCTGCTCACATGTTGTTGACAAAGTCAGCATGAAACAGAAGTTACGATTGTCTTTTCTTCCCTATGTATATCCAAGTTAAATGGCTTATTCGAATTGGAAAAAAATGTAGAGCAAGACTTGATTTTGTCCATGGAGAATTGATTAGCAATTAGAAAAGTAACCTCCACAATATAGTATGTAACATTGAGGATTTCTCTAAGCAGGGTTTTATTTTATAGTAAGCACTGCCGAACACCAGGGAGGGATTATTTTATATGTGGTTTATTTGCAAAAATCAATGAATAAATGAGCAATAACACGTAAAAGCACTCCAGAAAGCATTATACAAAAACCCAGCCTTTTCTAGGGAACAACATGTTCTAGTTCAAGGATCAATTTGGTGCTTAACACAGGTATCCAACAGCAAGAGGAACGACAGAGAGAAGTGGGGAGCCCTTTCAGCTGTACGTTTGTGGCAGATGGATCAAAAAGATGCCAACTTCAAAGTTTTAACCTGGTTAAAAACACACAATTTGGGTTGTGTTGACGTCAAAAGCAGTGCTGGGTTGGTTTCCAGGGAGATAGGTAAGAGCCAGGGGGATCGCTAAGCCCAACAAAAGGCTACGGTTGCCGCGAGACATTAATGATTGCTGTTGCATCACAACATCCTGCGCAATGGAAAAGAAGGGCAAAAACAGCTTTTTAGATCGTCATAAACATCACTCAGCAGCGAGAAAAGAGTTCTTAAAGACAGAGGTGAAAATAAATTCCCTGTGGTGATTACAGCTTCTCCTAGAAAAAAAAATCTGAAATGTCAGAAATTGTTGCAGGGTCTTCCCTGCAATTAATTCCCTGTGATCATTTATGGAGTGACTTAACATTTGCAGAAAATGGGTCATTTGATTGGCGGTCCATGCATAAACCTGAGGTATTTGGGGTCTTTTTTTCAGGTTTATGGTAACATTGTTCTACACATCTTCAATTCTTCCCAAAAAAACCCCTCAAAGAACTCTTTATTCTGGATCTCGGGGTGATTTTGAAGGGTAAAAAGGGAGCACATAGTAGGGGGCTTGCATCAGTACTTGTATTTCACAGCAGAGTGAGACTCTGATCGTCTGACATCTCCTGACCCCCTCCATCTGCGGAAGAACCAGGGGCCCTCATAGCCCCCGCTAAGCTCAGTGAGCGGCACTGACCCAGCCAGAACGAAAGGTATGAGGGAGCCGCACCAGCATCTTCCAAAGTGACAGAGTTTACTGCCTCAAAGTCAGCGAGCTCTGCGTGAGGCTTCGTGACCTCTGGCTGTGGTCCGGGTGAACCAGGACAAACAGCAGCTGGGAGCCTGAGAACCATCCCAGCCTCAAGACTTCTTCTCTTAGGTCAGATGCTGCAGATTGTTGGGTAGATGTTGTGAAGAACTGCTTTTTGAAGCATTTTGATTATTTGGTTTCCTGACCAGAATATACTGGACCAGACCTTGTGCTGCAAGTCTAATTGCCTGGCTATGCTAGAATAAGACGAATATATCTTAAAAAACGAATGGAACAGTAGTAAAACAGAGCGATGGACTCACTGCACTCCTTGGGGTTGCGGTTGTTGCGGATCAGGGCCTTCTGGGTGTTGGTGCGGAAGAGTCGTGTCCAGTTGACGGTGTTGTAGTAGCAGAGTTGACTGTTGTTGGTGACGTACACGTTCCCGGCACTGATCTCATCAAGAGACTGCAGCTGTAGTGATGAAATCCACTGCTGTTTTAGCACCAGAAGAGAGATGCCACTAACCACAAGAGAAAACACAAGGGGGACAAATAGGGGTTAATTCAGATACAAAAGATCTATCTATCTATCCATCCATCCATCCATCCATCCATTTTAGGATTAAGGGATGTAGAATTACAGTCATGCTGAATAAGTCATTAATTGTGCTTTATAAGTACCAATAAACAACCAATATCCAAGTAATATGCATGCTAATAAGCAACTAGTTAACCCCTAGAGGTCGACGATCACGCCGGCACGACCACCTCGATTTTTGGTCGACCACCTTGATTCACCTCTTATCACTACCAAAGAGACTCAAATAACTCTGCTGATTTTTATCATAAATGTAAGTGTTATACATCATTACAATCTTCTAAGTATCTACTTTTATGTGTGTATACTAACAATAAAAACTAAATGTTGTGCGTTTCATAAAAAAATTAATAAAACGAACACGATGCACGTTCTGCTGTCTGCCTCTCAGAGAAGTTTGTTCTGAAAATGAACTGAAACTCAGCAAATACTTGCCACACAGACATAATAGATATGTCTACATAACACATATTCTCAGCTTATGTAATCAGTTTGAAACCAAGGAGATTGTCTTTTCCTCCTGCCTTCATTATCTGTAATGAGCTGAGACCAACACACCCTCAGCGTCATTCACATGGTAAGTGAGAATTAGACCCTAAAACTAAAATAAATATAATACAAACTTTTTATTAAAACTATATAATTTAGTTATTTGAGACATAACATTTGAATATATTTAATAAAATAACATTTTACTTTAATTTAAAACAAAATAATTGATCAAACTGAATTAACACATTCAATTGACAGCCACAATTTTAAACAATCAAAAACAACAAATAAGACCAGATCTTTTTTTTCAGCCTGGAGACTTGATCAGATCAGAATGAGTAAGAATGAAACAAAAGAATGTGATCTGACACAAAGAAAGCTGAAATGATGGCTTCATGAACAAAAGGCATGAGAGATTTGTCAGTATGAGAGATGCTGTTGCCTTTCTAAAGCAAGTTTTTAGCTTGCGTCCCCCATCGAGCGTCGCAGAGGATCTCCCACTTCAGATGTGATGAGATCGGTTAATGCTGAGGCGTAATCACGACAGTGTTTTTAATCACAGGCAGGCGTGCTGAAGAGCACATCAAAGGGGCTTTGAGACGGCCGTCAGCAGAGAGTCAGAGAGCTGCGGCAGAACGTGCAGGTGCACTTAGACACTGACATCGCTCTCATCTCGCCGATCTGCCTCCCGGAGACTTCTCTTCTGTTATTCCTCATTCTCTCTACTTTTCTCTCTCTGTGTTTCAGGCAGAAAGCCAGTGTCAGATACAGAGCACATCATGTGACAAACGGTAATTGTTACAGTATTAGAGCTTTCAACAAATGACCCACAAATGTTCAAACAGGCTGGCGGATCTGTGCTTTCGCTCTCTTTCTACCTCTCCTGACTCTTTAACTCTAAGCAAATGGGTGTTGCACTGTGTGAATAGAGCTTTTCATTTGTACTCTTTGAACTCTTGGCAAGAAAGCATCAGACTCTTTAGAAAACACGAAAGAGGGGATTCACTAAGAATTAATTATGCATTTATACATGCTGTTTGTGTTGTTTTAGTCCAGGTCACACAAAAAAAAATACGCAAATCAGGAGATAATCGAAAAGTAGTCACAAAATTAGTGCTGAATGTAGTTTGAACAGCTGATGATGATATCATTTGATGAATCAATGCCATTTGATGAATAAATGTCACGCTCATAAACAAATATCTCTTTAAAATAAACCATCATTTAACACCTCTTTAACATGGACAATAAAGGCACACAACACATCAGACAGGCTCTGAATTTTGTGTTTTTAACTGTATAATGTTGCTGTTTGAGCATAAACAACATCTGCAAAGTTACAATGCTCAAAGTACAAAGCAAAGGGAGATATTTTATTTTTAAGATATCGCTTTTTAAGGACTACAACAAATGGCTGGTAGGGACTACAACAAGCTTATTCATGGGTTAGTGACATCACTATTGACATAAACCCTATCCCCGGGAACACGCAACAAACGGGGTGAGACCATGTTGAGAAGAGGAAGAGTTGTTGTAGTGGAGCACATTTGGGAGTCTGCTCAAGCTGTCTCATCCGTCTTTCACATTTATTGCAATACAGTACGTAATAGTATGTCATAAAAGCAAGATGACAAAAGTTATAACCGTAATTAAACTAAACTATACCCATTGTATCTTCATTCAGCATATATTCTTTGGCTCTGAAGGCATCTTACAACAGTTCCCACATTTATAGATTATCACATTTATAGAGTGATTCATAGATTATCATGGCAGAACATGCTAATCAATGACTTGAACATCAGCTACATAAATTCATTAACTAACCATTCAGAAACACCCTGTTGCATTCTACGTTTTCACTTCTTCTTGAGTCTCTCCCATAGACTGTAAAAAAATATGGACGTAGTGTCCGTGACATCACTCATAGGATTCTAATGAGCCGTTCTGGCGCGCGTCACTCCCGGATAACAGAAAATGGGCAAAAAGGCGGGACGTGGGCGGAGCTGAAGTGATGCAATGACTAACAGACAGCAGATAAATGGCTATCCACCTGTCACTCGAAGTGGCCACGCCTTTAATTATGCAGAACTTTAATACTTTATATAATGTAAACAAATGAGTTATAAAAAAATTCACCCCCCTCACAGTTGTCATGAAGGGGAAAAAAAACCCCACAATTTGTACCAGGCTTTAAACATGTTTTATTCTGCTGTAAAGTTGGGCATTTTAACATGGGGCTCAATGAGATTCTGCTACCTTCTGGAGCCTGTCCCTAGCGGCCAGTCGATGAATTGCAGTATATGTCACTTCCGTATTGGCTTCAAGAGAAACTGCGGTAGGTTGCCGCTTGGTCTCTCCATCATTATCCGACTCCGGTTTGAACATAAAAGGCTGAACCATTTTGGACATTCTCAGTGCAAGTCTGCCTAAGGTAATCAGAGCTTCTTGAAAGGGGGCCCAGCAGCTCATTTGCATTTAAAGGGACACACAAAAACGGCACGTTTTTGCTCACCCTCAAAAAGTGACAGTTTTAACATGCTATAAAAAAGATCTGTAGGGTATTTTGAGCTAAAACTTCGCATACACACTCTGGGGACATCACAGACTCATTTTACATCTAGTAAATAGGGGCATTATAGGACCCCTTTAACTTTACATGATGTATTCTAATTATTTTTAAAGTTTGATTACAGAATGGCAAGTGAAAGTTATTCACTTGACTTTCACAGTTTGCTTTATGTAAAACAAACATTTAGCTTTGATACCATGTATAAATAAGAATAATTCATCATTTTGAATTCAGGTTATTTATAATAATATAATGATATAATGAATATCAGGTTCACTTCTCACAATATAATTATTTTGGTTATGTTTCCGACTTGAATGTGTGACATCGTAATAACGAACGCCTGACTCAGGCCCTGTCCACACGAACACGGGTATTTTCAAAACCACAGCTTTTTCTACGCGGTTTCGCTGTTTGTGCACACGCAAACGCAGTATCCGGTTACTGAAACCGGACTTTTTTGAAAACTCCGGCCAGGGTGAAGTTTTTGAGAAACTCTGGTTACAGCGTTATCGTGTAGATGGTGAAACCGAAGATTTCGGCTTGTTAAGTCGAAATGTGCGCCGTTCTCTCCCTTGTTTGACGTCAGTTTGTGCGCCGTTATCGCTTTTGTTTACATGAGTGGATTCTATGCATTGGCGGATGTAGCTTTTAATAACTCTGCTAACAGCGCTTATCACATGTATACAGATAAATGCCCAGTTATTTCATTGTATTGCAGAAAAGAGGCGCCAGAATGCAATAATACAACATTGTAAGGCAAGTGTGTGAAGCTTCAGTCCACTTGGGCCCTGCCCCTGTGTACAGTTACCTGTCACTGAGTCCAAAGTAAACTTGTAGAAGGGTTTCACTGAGCCCATAGCATCCCTCAGTGCATCGGTGCCGTGAATGGGACCCATGTGGAAATCAGGCAGCCAATCATAGCGCGGTTTTGCGTTTTCATGTGGACAGAGATTTTTTTAAAACCGTGCTTGTGTGGATATGATTGTTTTTTAAAACGGAGGAAGAAAAACTCTGGTTATAAAAATACCCATGTACGTGTGGACTAGGCCTCAGAAGTACGAGTTTCCCAGGTGAACTTGAAGTCAGAAACAGACCTGTGGAATTAGGAGGAGGGGGATTCATTCTAGGCTGGCAACAA
>NC_137103.1:43728957-43891457 GCF_949357685.1 Gobio gobio
TTACTAACAGGGCAAATTAATGTGAGAGCGCAACTCTATAAAAGTGCAGATGGGAGTGGACAGTTTTGTACTGATCTACTGACGACGCGCAAATTAAACGAACGCAGACGCAGCCGGATCATTTCCATAATGACCAACGCAATCTACCCGTTTGCACCTGGTTTAAGACGTGCTTTTTTTGGGCGGTAAATAATGGCGCAAACACCAGTAAATTTACTCAGTGATTCATTTTAATACTCTCCTCGCATACATTTTGCACCTGAAAGGGAAACTCCTACAAATGCATATGCAATTTGGTCAGCCGCAAAAATAACCCTGTCCATGCCTTTCCAGCATTAATTTATCACTGCACGTCGTTTGTAAATCCTGGTAGTAGTTTTTAACGCCAAAAGAGGGTTTGCGCTGGCACAAGCTGTTAGTAAATCTGGCCCCTGGTGTGTTAAACAAATAACACTAAAAACACTAATAAAGTCATGCACAGTAAATGTGACTTGACTGATTTCAGCAGAGTTTCTGTTAGCACATATTTTAATAAGCATAAACATATTTGGTCATTTTTTTAAAAATAGAAATGTTAAAAAAGCTATTTTTATTTATATATTTCAGTACTGAATGAAATGTACTGATGATTGACATTTCTCTTCACTTTGACATCTTATCGTCTCGGTGAAGGATACATTCGATACTGCCTTACAATTTGGAGAAAACACTGTATCTATCTTAGAAGGCAGAATAATTATGCCTTAACATCATACGCGCATCATACACTACCGTTCAAAAAAACAAACAAACAAAAAAATACTTTCAATGAATGTATTTATCAGGAATTACATGAAAAAATGGGCTCCCCCTGTTGACTGCTGGTTCCTCCGAAGGTTTTATCTTCATCATTTTTGGCTTGCTCACTTCATGTTTGTAAGGCACTATGCATTATTATAAACACTATGTGTTATCATATCAACATTATTATTATGTAAAAGCCCAATCCAAATAAAACTAACTTGACTTACCAGTGATCTCTCGAACAGTGCGGAACACATTGAGTTTCTCTGGATCCAAGGGCTCTATGTTGTGGTATATGTCCCTGTAACACACATGAAGATCAATGCAAATACACATCATCAGTACATACTGAGAGCCACATCATTTCTTTAAGACATCAAGTAAAACCCGGCTGAAGCTAACTGTGAGAAACCCATTTGTAAAAAAACGAGTTATTATTAGAGAGTCCAGAAGGGCAGACTATCAATACAAATGCATTCGACCAGTGTCTGTTGACCACATCCATCCCAGCGTGCTGAATTTTCTAGATTTGTTCTAAGTCTCCATGCCTTATAATGTTCTTTTGAGCAGTACAGCAGGTTTTAATAGCACCATTGAGATGGAGATCTTCGGGGAGGATGTGTCCAGAACACCTGCTGACGCGGCGTGTGTGAGAGTGTGCACGTGGGAATACGTGTAAGAAATATGTACACTCCATATCACAGTTTGTGCTGGAGATGATGTCATCTGCATGCCTATCAGGATGTGCGTATGTGTGCACATGGGTTTTCCCAGCACGCTGCGCCTGCTGGCCCTGGATTGCTCTTTAAGAGCAGAGTCAGCTATATGGGGTTAGAGGGCCGGCCAATCAGGCACAGTGGGAACAGAAAGAGGCCACTGGAGGGAGCAGGTCAACCAGAGGTCAAATGACTTCTTGACAAGCTGACAGTCAAATATTTCACAGCACTTATATAAAGAGGGGGAAGCACATTTCTCATATAAAACCACATTAACCGTGGCCGTCTTGAGAGTCAGTAGAAGGTCTCGTAGGTCTTGCTTGACTGTCTAAACTCGCAAAGTGTGTTAACGGCACTTTTAATGTGTGCTATTAAACTGGTCACTGTTGTTTAGTTTTTTTACACAGCCATGATGTGAATGGTTTCTCTAGAGCTTTTCTTCCACATGATTCCCCTCCTGCATCATTAAAGCTGATGTTATCTGATAAAAAGAAGCAGCATAGGTCAAATGGCTTCCGACAATCCAATATCCGATATTCAGCTGAGTGTAATGGCTGTGAAGTGAGCCGACAAAGGCCGTGAAGGAGCCACTCTCACCCTTTAATGCCTGTGATGAGGAACACCAGATTTCCATTGATCTTAGTGCAGTTGATGAATCTGTCGATGTTGCTGGAGTCGACGGTTTGAGCCGTCTGAAGGCTGGCAGTGCCAATCCCATCACATGCTATAACATAAACCAGACAACTGTGTAAAAATCATGGATAGAACTTTCAAGTGATGTTTGAAAACTTTTGAGAGAAAGAATAAGTGACGAATGGTTAATGCCAGGTCAAATTAATTAGCAAGGTTCCCTCCGAAATACCATTCTTCACACATTACTGTTACCGCTATAAAACAGGGTTGTGGAAGCTAGTTTGAAATTGTAATTTTTAGTTTGCTAAGCTACAAGGTACTCATTAAATCGTTAAGTTAAAAATAAACTACTCTAAAAATTAGTACACTAATATTTTGTTATTTCACCATCAGAGCAGTATTTGCAATTATTGAGAGAGAGATGACATTCTAGAAGAGTGTTTATGGCCTTCACTGTGCACAATACATGTACTGTAATGTGATGCAGTGTTTTGTCACAATACACCGCTGCATAATGGACAAAGTAACTTGTTTACTGGAAAGGCTGCGCTATCTTGAAAACAGCAAAGCTACTGTCACACTATACAAACCAGCTACCAAGTTTTCTAGCTGATCAACCATCTACAATAGATCAGCTAATGACAGTAACTGAAGTAACCAATCACTTTACAAGTTGATTAAATTAATACATTTATAAATTTATATATATATATATATATACAATATTACAATCTATAACATTATACATTTATAACTTATAAATCAGTGTTGTTATGGTTAAATAAAACAATTAAAAATAATTTGCATTAGCTGAAGTAAAGCTGAAATAAAAAGCAATATAATTATTAAACTTAAATAAAAATGTAAAATGTTTAAAATAATAATAATTTTAAGCTAAAGCACTAAAATTATTAAAACTAAAACTGAAATAAAAAAAACTAATTAAAATTCCAAAAACATAAAATTACTCAAACTTAAAATAAAATTTAAATATAAAAGCTAATTCAAAATATTAATAAATAGAATATAAATGTGACCCTGGCCCACAAAACCAGTAAGTCGCACGGCTATATTTGTGGCAATAGCCAACAATACATTATATGGGTCAAAATGATCGATTTTTCTTTTATGCCAAAAATCATTAGGATATTAAGTAAAGATCATGCTCCATGAAGATATTTAGTATATTTCCTACTGTAAATATATAAAACATGTATTATTAGTAGTAATATGCATTGCTAAGGACTTAGACAACTTTAAAGGTGATCTTCTCAATATTTAGTTTTTTGCACCCTCAGATTCCAGATTTTCAAATAGTTGTATCTCGGCCAAATATTGATGATGTATAATGATGTATAAATTATGTATACATTTTAAAAAAAATGACCCTTATGACTGGTTTTGTGGTCCAGAGTCACAAATAATAATAAAACACTGCTATAAATTAAGAGTTGTGTAGCATTTAAGTTTTTGATCACAGATAGTGAAATTTAGAGTGTGTTTACATGCATGTTCTTAACCAATTATGTTTAATAAGTTGTCAATGCATGCGATCATCTAAACACGTTAATCCATTTTCCCATTTTCATGAGTAAGGTCATAAACAGCTTAAGAATAAACCTATCGCCACAGCTAGATTAATAAAGTCTTGTAAATGCTGTGTACTTGCATCGTCAGGTTATTGGTTTGCATGTAAACACAGACAACTGGTGTCCATGGTGTTGAAACGTGCAACCATCATTATAAATATGACATTTTGGTGAGCTTTAATGAAGTGTGGGATCACCTTTAGGGCAGATATCAGAGCAGGGGATGCACATCTTGATCCTGTTCTCCTCCACTTCCATCTTGTTGCTGGGACAGGCTCTGACACAGGAGCTGTGGTCCACCACAAAGTTATCTATCACGCCACACACAGAGGCAGAACAAACGGTTAGATGCCAGCGTGCCCCTGAACAAACTCTAAGCAATCTCTGTGAAAAAGGCCATTGACATTTTGTAATGGTAGAGGAGAAACATCCATTCTCAGAAGAAAACCATTAACACATCCGTGAAAACGCACTGGGGACATTGACTGTTGTGTGTGTGTGCGTGAAAAGAGCCCATTTCCGGCGGCGACTCTGCAGCGTGGCATTCATCACCAAAGAGGAGAGAGGGCTCACAGAGGACCAGATAAAAGAAGATGGAGCTCTCAAGTGCAGACGTCTCTCTTCAACGTTTACATGTAATGCGAATCTCGGTGTCTTACTGTGGCATTGGATTTAACGTGACACCAGAAGAACGAATAACCCTGGGTAAAACACACAACACTCACTTGACAGCCTAGTGAAACACAAGCAAACTGAGGATTTCAGAGCTGTCCCATTGAATGAAGTGGCCTTGTACGACTGCAGAGGGCGGTTAGGGTTATGGAACGGGTCTCTGAGTACTGCACGATAACATTCATCGTGGACAGAGCACTAGAGAGGGCGTCTGTCAGTGTGCAAACCCTTCATTCTGCAGCAGTGGCGGCCCAGCAAGGGGGAATAAATGGCACTCGTGCTCACCTATAACCACTGTTATCACTACTCTCTTTCATTATTTTGATGTTACTTTCTCATTCCCCATTCTTCAAAGAAGAATTCAAAGTCAGGCCAGTCCATAAGAAACTTTCATTGTTTCAATGAGAAACACACAAGATTCCTATCTACGTAATTACCCATTCGGGTCTATTCACAATCAGCTCTGTATTATATTGTATACAACTGTGTTGCATTGTATGCATGCATAATATAGTACTATATAGTACATACTTTGTTCAGTATTAAAAATGTACTTAGTCTTATACATCACATTTTAATGTGGGATGGACAAGAAAACGTATATCATTGGTTGAAATTAGGTTTATCTTCTGTTTGGGGACCCAAATTGGGGTCTCGGGTGCATTACTGCGCTGTGGTTGAAAAAAGAGGATGCGTTTTATTATAATATCTGTCCACTAGAATTTGATTAGGTTAGAGTAGCATATTAAATGAATGCGAAAGGGAAAATACATCTAGTTAAATTTTTATACATTACTCGTCTCTGAGAATCAAAAATAAATATAAAGAAATTCTCAACAGAACATGAGGGTTATCTTAATGTCGCTTTTAATGCATATTTTAATATTTTAACAGTAATTATTTTGAGATCAAACAATAGTTGCTGGACCCCCTGCAGAACTGCCACATATTCCCAGTTGAAGACCCCTTCTTTATTTCTTTTTCCCCCCTTTCCTTCTTTCTTTCCTCCTTCAAGTCAATAGGGAAAACAGAGGTCAAGAAGCTGAGTGAGATTCAGCAGACAGGCTCACTCCTGGGGCTCAATGTGTGGGCCGCACCACATCAGGGGCTCAGAGGAGCGTGAGGACTCAGGTGCTGCCGATCCGCCTCATTTGCATTCAATCTGAAACATGCTTACATGCCCGCTTGTGAACGCGCCTAGACATGGCACCTGATATCCATTTACGCTAGTGAAAGATCCAGCTAGAACCGAGTGTGTAAGCATACACAGGTTTATATTCATTCTCTCTGTCTTACGTGGGCACTTTTTCACGCAGAAAGCTCCATATGTGTATTTGGCCCGCGGGTTGTGCTCCAGCTGGAACGTGGTGGGGTTGTAGACAAAGGGCTGTGGGCATTGCGTCACACATGCACCGCTGTCGTTGAAGTTAGTGCAGGCCTGGACACAAAGAAACAAGGTTATTGACAGCAATACACATTCATTTAATAAAACAGCTGACAAAAACTTCTCATTTTTGTACATTATGCAATAGAACAAATTGCGGGAACACAAAATTGCCCCACTAATCAGCTTCAACCCACAAAAAAGTATGTCAACCAAGACCAATACTACATAAAAGCAATATAAAGCAGCAATGCTACTAATAAATAACGATTCAAACAGGCTAAAGGAATAGAAAATCTCTATGCTTTAGAAGTCTGACTTTAGAAACATCTGAGAATATATGTTTTCTGTTTTAGAGTTGCTGAGATGAAAAAAAATTGAAGACATTGATCCAAATCCCAATGCATGCGGAGAAAGTGCTTTTTCAATTAAAAGGGAACAATTGAGAAGTACAATGTCAATGATTACAGCTGAGGATAACTAATTAAAAAACCAGAGAGGTGCGATAAATCGCTTTCTCTGAGGGCCGGAGGAGCGAGGAGAAGTCAGAGACGGTCGGGATCTGCCCAGGCAGCACGTAACAAAAGAGCTACAGAGGTGTGGCCCCACTCTCATTCACAGCAAAGCATTGTGGGAGGAAATGAGATTTTAATGGTATCTCCAGTGCAAAGAACTTCTCCTATAGGGAGATTTCAGGTCAATAGCGAGTCATCTGTAGGCAACATGGATCTCTTTTGCAGAAGTGAATATCACAGCTGAACAAAAACCCACAGATAAGGTGAGGGAGCCAGAATGGGTATGCCGCTGTTACCGTAACGCTTATACAATTGCAGGTTTATGGGATGCTGATAAGGCCATAGATGACTGACAGACTGTGTGTGTGTGTGTGTGTGTGTTTTGGGAAAAAGTTATTACATACTGAGACATCTAAGAGGGTTGTGTGCAAGTATGTTGACGCTGGATGTAAAATGTGAAGTTAGGGCTTCTATTCGACTGAAAAAGATGTTGACTAGTCGTGAGTCAGTGCTTAGAAAGCACAATGCCTCTAGTTTTAATTTATTTTCACATTTGCATAATTTCAAACACAGTGAGGTTTAAAAGTTTGATTCCACATTCAAATTTGAGATTCAAAATCTAATTAAAACTTATAAAAACACAAAGTTTTAAGAATCATTCTAATTCTATGAGAATAAGGAAGTCCACACCACAACTATAATAATAATAACAACAACAAGAATGAATTTTCCCCCAGCTGATAAATGATACATATTTTTACAGCCAATCATAAACCATCTTGCTTTAAAGAACTTGGGAATTTAAAGTGGCAGACGACATAATTGCAGTGAAATAAACAGAATGTCATTGTGCGTTGGTGTGGACGCTTTTATATTTATAGTTATAGCTATGTTTATAGTTATCTTATCATTCTTGATGTGAACGGACCTTAACTTTTGTAAAACGTTGAAACCCCACTTTATATTTGACTATGACAGGCAAATACACAAGGACATAGTTTGTGGACAGAGGAATTTTCGCCCTATTGTCATCATATAGAACAAACTGTAGTCATGTGATCTGTGGCTAGTTGACACAGAGACAAAGCATCAACTAGTGGCAGAGCTAATCGACTGTATTCTGCAATCAGAAGTGTGCTACAAGGGTGGGTGTAATACTGAAGACATACATAGCAGTCCGTGTCCTTTGGTCCTGAACAGCCTCCAGCACACTCGCGATGGCAGCAGTCACTGACGTACGGCCCAAAACAGCGGTCATCACACTGCTCGGCGCACACCGTCTTCGTCACTGAGAAAGAAAAAGAGAGACAAGTTCAGAAACGGTGCATTTTCTGATGAAAATTAGCATTAGTGTTAACCATAATGCCTCATTGTACTACACAGCTGTCTAGATGCCGGTAAGAGTGGTATTGTGAGTAAACAGAGCTCTAGCCAGAGAGAACAAGTGGTGATGTGTGGTCTTCAGAGCGATGGGGAACATGGAGCAGAGCTGCTTTCCTACTCCTAGCGATACTCACAGTAATGAATAAAGACATTCACAGTAATTCCTACCATATGGCTTGCTGAATACATCTCCGGTGTAGCTGATGAATGAGCTTAGGGAGCTTTCTGAAATATACTTTAGGGCAGAGATATACTTTACATGCTGTAAGGATGCAAACGCAGATGTGAATGCTTGGCTAATGCAACTCTTCTTACGTTGTTAGGATAGTAACAAACCTTAATCGAGGGTGTGATAGAGTTATTATCAAAATGGACAAAATATTATTTAGGTACCATTCAAAAAACTAATTTCCATGTGAACACAGTATATTTAAAATTTGAATTTATTCCTGTGATGGCAAAGCTGAATTTTCAGCAGCCATTACTCAAGTCTTCAGTGTTGAACAGTTGCACTGCTTAATATCTTTTGTGGAAACTGATTCCCCACGGTTTTTTGATGAATATAAAGTTCAAAAGAACAGCATTTATTTGAAATAGAAATCTTTTGTAACATTATAAATGTCTTTCTTCACTTTTACTTTTTTTGTTTACTTATTTACCAATTTAATGCATCCTTGCTGAATAAAACTTTTTTTAAATGGAAGATTAGATAGCTGTGAATGTGTCGACTTTAACTAACTTCTCCAGTAAGATTCTCCTAAAACAGTTGCTCTGCCATCACAAATGTTGACCTGAAAAGAGAAAACTAGCTATAGTCGAATACAGTTTACGCAAATGGCCAGTGGGTTACGTTATGCATCATAGTTCTGAAACAATGAACAAAATCACAAATACATTTTGTACACTGTACAAAAATCCTACAAAGACTGTCATTTTAATTTATCTACCAGCCCCCACATGAATGTGTGAGTGTAAGTGCGACTAGCACGGTGCTTGTAAAATATTGTAATTGGATTTCCACGGCAGCATTTGCATGTGCATGCTTGTTCAGGCTGACTGCACGCTACACAGCCTCTTATAAATGCGTGTTAATTCTTTATCAAGAGTTCATAAGTCTCTCTAAGCGTGACAGGGTTCAGATGTACATGGATCTTGGTATGTTGACATAAAATTTCAAGCCGTGACAGCAGTTGCCAGCTAGGTAACATGCTATAATTAATCTAAAACTACCTAAAATAGTTTTATAGTTACAAGTACAGTTACTATAGCTTTATAATTTTAGTAACTACTATACATGCAGTTATTATGATCTCATGCTAATTGAATATTTATAATTTCAAAGTCACACTTCTTACTGAATACATTCCTCCATTAAACAAAAAGAGAGCTTATTAAAACTAAACTAATCACATCAATGATACCTACTGGGTGATCAGAAATATGGCCCACCCAGTCATTGTCCGACAGATAATATTACCAGGAGAATTAACAATATGCAGTAAGAGTAAAGTGTTTAAAAGTTCACCAAACCTTCAGCTGTATCTGGTTGTGTGTAGCACCTGCGGCTCAGCATATCCTTTTGAATGATCCCAAAGTTGGAGGTTTATTTTTAGATTCCAAAACTTTCAGTCTAATCTTAATTAATTAGGCCACACAAATAAAAAAAATAGAAAAAAAACCTTATTACCTTGGCACCAGGGAAAATAATAATAAATGTTGATATGAACCCTTCAAGAGAACTGTAAAAAAATCTAATAGGGCATTGAAATGGTGATTATCTCAGCACCTATGCACACTTTCCCATGTACATTTATATAACATTTAAACTAAAATGTTACATTCATACCTATTTACATTCATAATGCATACATTCAATACCGCATAATGTAGCTAAGGATTTTATTTCTGTGAAAAGGTACATAATCGATACACTACGAGAGACATGTATACAATTATATGAACAGATTCAATTGATGTAAATTGGCCTTCCTCTGAAATACCACTTTTCCACTGCCTTTATGGCAGTGTAAGCCATTACCGCATAGACACCAAATGGCCAAAACAAAAGACATTTTACTGAACTAAAGGCCTACTCTGAAGAGCGATGAGAGGTTGATTCATTTGCCATAAAACACGTTTTTTAAAATACATCCAGCTCTGGCAATTATACACCATCAATCTGATAAAGTACACAGAAGACTATAAAGCACAGAATATTTAGCCACTGAGAGTTTCATTAGCGGCTCAACTACCGTGTTTTACAGCGCAGACACATTTTAGGTCAAGAAGCAGCGCTCTTGTTTAGATGTAATCCCCGTTTAGCTATGCACAAATTGATTCCAAATCTAATTATGCTTCAAAGAAATCATTATTTGAATACACTAGATTGAAATATTTACTCAGTCTCCACTGGGTTGAGGAGAAATACAGATTTAAGTTTGCAGAAATGACAGGGAAGCTACAGCGAAAATCCAACAAGAATGTTTAATGCCCTCAACTTAGTAAATAGCTTCATTAGCGTGAGATGGAACTCAAATCCATTTCACAGTCGTGCAGTTCTCCAATTACTTCGTCCTTATCGTTTCGACAATTAAGACTACTCAAGCTAGGCGGCTGGTGGCGAGGCGAGCTGCGGATTTAACCGCTGTGATGAGAGAAGGAAGGTGAGGACGGCGAGACGAGAGAGGAGAGAGAACAGACGGGACTTATCTGGTGCAGTGCGGTGACATGTAGTGTCTTTGTGGAGGTAGTGCAAAGCTTTGCTTACGACTATCTAAATGAGATCAGAATATACTAGAGAGAAAGAGAGAGAAAGAACAGGCTGTGCTCCAAAACCTAGTGAACTGCTTATGTCTGCAACATTTTTAGTTCACCCAAAAATGAACATTCTGTTATTATTTACTTGCATTGTTCCAAATCCATATGCTGTTACGTGTTCTATGGAACCGACATTTTTGGAGAATCGTTACACAGATTTTTTTTCATATAAGAGCAGTTCAGATGAGATGAGGATGAGCAAAGCTAGAATAATAATGCTAGAATTTTCATTTGCTTTGATGAACTGCCCCTGTAAAGATACAGTAAGGTCCCAAAATAGGTAAGAAGCATGATTATAGTCACAAAATCCAAAGAAACTATATCACATGTACAATATTTCACGGAGAAGGCAATTCCATAATGATATAATAATTCTGATGAGCTCAATGAAAGAATCCATCCAAGATATTGTTTATAAAAAGTACTGTATATACACTACCATTCAAATGTTTTTGAAATAAGTCTTTTTTACAGTGTGTTCACAAAGGCTGCATTTATTTGATCAAAAATACAGTATTATTGTCATGTAGAAATAATTCTAATATGCTGATTTGATGCTCAAGAAACATGTATTATCAACAATACTGAAAACAGTTGTGCTGCTTAATATTTAAATCCAGTAAAACATTTACTTGAGAATAGAAATATGTTCAAAATCACTTTTGATTAATTTACCGTATCCTTGTTAAAGAAATGTATGATTTTTGTCCCCCGAAAAATAAAACTTTTCAATGGTAGTGTACACATCTTTCAATAAATACAATTTAATTGATGAGTATTGATACAATAATTGAATGTTCTATCATATATTTGTGTGTACTGTGTATATTCACATTAACATCAACTGAGATTCCAGTCTTTTGTGCGCTTTGCTACTTATACTAGTTTCTGTTCTAAATGGGTTACTACATATGAGGTTCCATTTCTGTTAGTATGCTTGCTTGATTTAGAAGAGAGACAGAAGCGCCTGTTCAAATAAATGGTTTCTCCATATAAATAACAGATTTTCTCTCAGAGGTCTTGAAGATGGAATGAAAACAAAACTGAACGAGAAGAATGAGAGTGTGTTGGTACCCAGATGGAGGGACAGAGTGAAATGACAGGTACATCTGCAGAAGAGAGAGGAAAGAGGAAGCAGGCAGGACATTATGATTAATTAGAGTGTATTTGAGAAGCAAAAAGGCTCATATTCTCCTACTTGACCCGCCAAACCATTTTACTGTATGGAGAAGTCTATAAAAATGATTGTCCATTACGTGAATAAATGGTGATATCACCAGGGTAGTACAAATTTCAGGTACATGATAGTTTTCCTGCCATTCCGTAAAGTGAAATTGCTCTGCTCTGCTCATCTGTGTGATGATACTGTCGTGAATACAGATACATGGTCTCATAGATGTGCTGAAACACCATTAGCAGTTCCAGACAGAGCCCGCAGACTTTCCGATCTTTTTTAGGGGAGAATCTGCAGAAATTTGTGGCAAGAATTTAAATATGCATAGTTTTCAGACAAAACAAGCTACAAAACATGGAAAATAAAAGTCTATGGTAAAATTAAAGAACTACACACCTATTTTTAGGTAAACGTTTTTCTTGCCAATCACTGGTATGGATCAAACGGATGTTTCACACTGATTTCTAGCTCCATATGAATATGTCAGGAGCAGGCGATGTGCATAACTTTGTATATGAAAGGCGTTCTAATTCTGTGGAAATCTGTGGAATTTTCTGCAGAAATGATCTGCGCAGATTCCTTGTGTGCCTGCCAATTAACTTTCCATCTCCTCCAGCTCATGCTAATGACATAAGAGTACTGTAATGCAAACTGCCATGAGAGGCTTTTCTCTAATATGGAAAATTCAAAAATTTAATCAGAAAAAAAATCCAATACAAGTTGAGTGTTTTGTCCTTAAAAACAGACCCTTACGGCTGCATTAGCGAGCTTTTCGAGGCAGAGGTAATGACATGTTTTTGAGCTGTCTGACTTGGCATTTGACTGCATTATAAGACTGCACGTCGAGGGAAATCAGAGTTACTGCGTGTTGTGATCAAGCTTGTTGAGAGGAAGCCTGCAAGAGAGAGACAGACAGAGTATCGGTCTACGTGTGAGAGTTTTGAGGGACCTAAAGTAATTAATCCTGGCAGTTTTAAGTGCAGCTGGTTTCCGCAGCTACATGCGAGAGGAGAGGGAGAGTCAGGCTCCCCGTCTATCTCTTCAATTATCCTCCACAGGGAGGGCAGCGGTGTGCCACGGCCTGCTGGAGGTGTCGTATCGGGCATGTGGAGAAAGCTGGAGAACTCTCACAGAGTGGAACGACTCTTCACCTCTCTCTGGCGGCTGTCTCTGCACAGTCTAGATATTATATTCATGAGTAAAAGTTACTTCTGAGAGATGTTCCTAGGCTGGTTACTGAAAAGCTGCAAATTCGAATCCTGTGAGGAATGATTGTCAAACACTAGTGGAAGTGACACTCTGTCATGTGACCAAAGGTTGAAAAAACTAACTACTGTACATTCAGATGTAGGCATATATTGACAAAAGTTTTGGGACGACTGCCTTTACATGCACATGAACTTTGATGACATCCCATTCTTAATCCGTAGGGTTTCATTTGGAGTTGGCCCACCCTTTGCAGCTATAACAGCTTCAACTCTTCTGGGAAGGCTTTCCACAAGGTTTAGGAATGTGTTTAGGGGAATGTTTGACCATTCTTCTAGAAGTAAGGTCAGGCACTGATGTTGGACAAGAAGGCCTGGCTCGCAGTCTCCGCTCTAATTCATCCCAAAGGTGTTCTATTGGGTTGAGGTCAGGACTCTGTGTAGGCCAATCAAGTTACTCCACACCAAACTCGCTCATCCATGTCTTTATGGACCTTGCTTTGTGCACTGATGCGCAGTCATGTTGGAACAGGAAGGGGCCATCCCTAAAACTGTTCCCACAAAGTTGCGAGCATGAAATTGTTCAAAATGTCTTGGTATGCTGAAGCATTAAGAGTTCCTTTCACTGGAACTAAGGGGCCAAGCCCAACCCCTGATAAACAACCCCCACCATAATCCCCCATCCACCAAACTTTACCCTTGGCACAATGCAGTCAGGCAAGTACCGTTCTTCTGGCAACCACCAAAACCAGACTCGTCCATCGGATTGCCAGACAGAGAAGCGTGATTCGTCACTCCAGAGAACACGTCTCCACTGCTGTAGAGTCCAGTGGTGGCATGCTTTACACCACTGCATCCGACGCTTTGCATTGCACTTGGTGATGTAAGGCTTGGATGCAGCTGCTCGGTCATGGAAACCCATTCCATGAAGCTCTCTACGCACTGTTCTTGAGCTAATCTGAAGGCCACACAAAGTTTGGAGGTCTGTAGCTATTGACTCTGCAGAAAGTTGACCGTGGAGTATTTAGTAGTGAGGAAATTTCACGAATGGACTTATTGCACAGGTGGCAACCTATCACCAGGCTTGAATTCACTGAGCTGCTGAGAGCGCCTATTCTTTCACAAATGTTTGTAGAAGCAGTCTGCATGCCTAGGTGCTTGATTGTATACACCTGTGGCCATGGAAGTTACTGGAACACCTGGATTCAATGATTTGGAGGGGAGTCCCAATACTTTTGGCATTATAGTGTACATTCCTCATTTCACACTGACCCACATTTTGGACCATTATAAAGTCACTAGTAAATTTCTGACACTTACAGCTCTGACACTGGTCCTCCTTTGGCCCCCAGCAGCGTCCATTACATGCTCTATGACACCTTTGACCTGCAACCAGGAATGAAAACATTTAGTTATTGCAAGTTTCTGCATTTTAATAAAAGATTACACAAACAAACATGTTTTATCTGAAAAAACATTCACGTATGCACTTGTGCATAATAAGACCAGAAAGATTGGTGCACTTAGAAAGTCAATTTTGATTTCACATTGACTTTAAAACTTTTAAGTGTGCCTTCTTATCACATGATCGTTATTGCGTCATACACTGTCTTAGGGTTCTATCATACACCAGGTGCAATGCGACGACAGGCGTCACGCGACGCAAGTGGTTTTTGCTAGTTTCAGCCCGACGCAGTTATCATTTTCACGTCCAGCACCACGTTGTTTAAATATCAAATGCACTCGCGCCCCTCTGTTTGCCCATGGGTGTGCTGGTCTGAAAACTAAGTGTGTTCAGTTGCATTGTTGGTGCGTTGCTATTTTGAGGCAACAGATATCAACTGTGCCATTGACCAACAAAAACCTGGTCTGAAGTCAATACAATTTTTTGTGTTATTTAAAGGACGCGTTAGTTAGGTGTCCAACACGTGTACACTCTGCTAATTACACACACAGGGACATGCAGCAGCACACAAACATTTTGAATAATAAAACAACAAGCGTTCCGTCTTTCTGCCCGCAAATTCCACCATGTACATAATGAATCCGCCATGGTGCAAGTGCAACTGGCTTTTAAAGGGAATGGGAGATGAGACTCTGATTGGTTTATTGCACGTTGCCCTACGTGCACCTGCGCCATGCGCTTAGAACGTTAAAATAGGGCCCTTAATGTTTAATCACATGCAGAAACCATAATCTGGATCATTCTGCTTTGGGATAGAACTCTTTTTATCCGCACTGACCCTGTTCTGATGAAGCGGGGAAGAGTCATCGCTGACTGACAGAACAATGTTCTCCCTGACTCTCCGGAGCTCTGCTTGAATCCTTCCTGCCCCAGAGGAGACGGCCCGTATGGCTTTGCTACACTCATCTGCGGTGGCTGTTCTGCCACCCAAGCTTAATTGACTGTTGGGTAATTGCAGTGTGAGCATGGCTGACTGATGGAGTGTTGTCCTCTGTCCCTGTTCCACTTCAGTTAAGAGTAATTACACTAGTGGCTTACTCTCTTCAACTACATGGGCCAGGCACTTTTGACTATCTCCCCTTTTTAAACATCACCCTTTTTTTACACACTCTCTCTCGGTTCCCCTTTTTCTGCCCAAGTACTTGATTGCTCTGTTGTTCATGGCAAACTTTTGTAAGATATGTGAGAAAGGGCCAATTCATTCTAATATCTCAGCCTAAATGAAAATTCTGTCTTCATTTACTCACCATCATGCAATGGAAATTAGGTTACGTTCGGACTGCAGGTAAATGTGGCCCAAATGTTTTTTGCTCATACTGTATGACAGTATTTTGTCATGACAGTGTGAACAGCACAAACCACATGGAAACTAATCTTTTCAATTATTTTCAATGTGGTCCTAAACCTGATTCAGGTCTGATGTTTTGCAATGTGACCTCAGTCTGAACAGTCATATCGAAATTCATGCAACTTATGTCACTCTAGATCGACATTAGTCACAATTCTGCGCTCATGGGAATCACTTTAAAGATTTTACATGCCCGAAGTTATCAAGACAGTTGCGAAAGGTAGTCAGTGAAGGACAGTGATGTGTCACAGCTCACAAGTATTACACGTGACGTGACAGCTCTATATACAAGCAAAACATCATAAATGTTTAATAACTCTCTTTTTTTGCATCCATGTCTTTGTACTCTATGCAACTTATACATTATAATCCACATCTTCTGAATTCATATACGATAGTATCATGTGAGAAATAGATGTAGCTTATACGAGCTGTATGGGTCACTTTTATGGTGCCTTTTTGAGCTGGGAAGCTCCTGGTCAATGTGAAGATTGTTTCACAATAACAAAACATCTCTTCCTGTTTCCACTGGAAAGAGAATGTCATTCAGGTTTGAAAATGAAATGAGGGTGAGTAAATAATGACAGACACGCTCAAGGTCTCATTTGGTTCATTTTAATGTTTACATTGACCATCAAGATCATCCTATGCTTCACTCTACCGCCTACTGCTTCTGACCTAATCTGAAGGTTACAAACATTGGAAATAAGTCATTGATAAACATTGGCTGGAAGGGCAGGATTGCATTTTAATTGGTAAAAGGAGCGCTGCTTATTCCCTGTTGTTTTTCTGAATAGCTAATGTAAATAACCTCACTAAATAACTAAATAAAATCAATGAGGACAATTCCTCCACCAAAACTCTAAGAGATTATAGAGGATTACAAACTCAACACCCTTGATCTGGGCTGTGGGGAGAGAAACAGATCAAGAAGACTGATTGATTGGACATAATGTGAGCCTCTCAAAATTATCATAAAAACTTTGTTTTTTAACTCTTTTTCCGTCATTGACGGAAATTTCTGTCATTTGTGAGAAACCGCTTCCCTGCCATTGATGGAATTTTCCAGCTTTACGTGTTTTCCCTGTTATACGGTAATGGGTGCTATCACGCAACTTCTGAAAGAGTACTGAATCTCCTGATCAAAACACATGCGAAGAAGAAGCAGAAACAAGCGATATCATATGTAATCATATGCATATGTAAAATAACGCGATCACCAACATTAAACAGCATGTAAATCAATACTGCCTAATGTTACCGAATGAAATGTCGAACCAGGATGAGCTATAGGACTGTGCAACCTTTGGGGGTGCTGGTGGACATATGGATGGATCTAGTCCATCTATATTTTGATCATCATTCTGAATCCAATCTAGTTGACAAAAAATTTAATTTTCTGTAGCTTTTTGCTCAAAATGTTGCTTTAAAAAAAAAAAAAAAAACTTACCCACATTCAAGTGTTGATAAAAAAAAAGAATGCGTGAAGCTAGAATACATTTTTTTTGTTTAAAAGCAGAAGGCCTGTTCTTACTTTTGATAGTGTTAGGCTATTTATACAACAAAATATTGTGGGGGCAATTACATTTTTGTGAAAATGATCCAAACCGCTGGCAGTAGCTGACAATTAAATTTTTTTAAATGCTGCCGGGGAAGTTAAGATTAGTTAACCCCAAAATGAAATCTCATTCTCATCTTGTTACCATATGCCGTTTTTTTGTCTTTTTTAGACATGGAACACAAAAGGAAAATATTTGGTCTTTTCCTATACAATAATAGCTCATAATGAATTAAATTTTTTGGGTGAACTACTGTCAGGTGTGGTTGAACACACACAAATCCAAAAAGAATCAAGAGTTAATAAACATGGAGAATACACAGGAGAATCAGAACAGCAACTACATAATAACACAAGCAAGACCGAACAAAGGCTAAGTTCACAATGTCAGTCCAAATCCAATTATTTGTGTATCCGATTGGAATCTGATCCAAATGATTCATTGTCCACATTGTGTATTGCAACTGTTCAGATCAGATGTGTATCCAGTGCTGCTCTTTTTTTTTTCGGAATATCTGCATTAGCTTTTATGGTAATGTCGTTGCGTTGGTAGGTATACGCTAAAAACAACAACAACAACCACAACATGGAGGGATTTGTAATACAGGTGTTGTCTTATTTACAACATGAAAATGTCAGCGGCAGAAACATCGGAGGCTGATTTGAGCGACTTTATTCCGTGCTGTAGTCTCCACCGTTCTCAAAACATGTCTCCATTATATTATCATTTTCTGCTCGTCCGCATGTTTCCATTAACAAAGTCTAATGTTTACATTTTACGTGACATGAGAAAGTCACATAAACCATGCAAAATCCAATCAGAGCAGTCAGACTGAAATGGATTTCCATATGAATGTAGCTCGAAACGTCATTTCATGTGATTTTTTGCCATTCACACCGGCTAAATCTGATCAGATTTCAATCAGATATGCACAAAAATCAGATTTGGACTGACAGTCTTAACATAGCCCAAGAACTAAGGAAACTAAGGGCTTAAATACACAGGGAGAGTTAAGTAACCTGGACAGAAACAGATGCAGGATCACTAAGGACTAATGACTAAGGAACACAGGCAAAACCTGAGCAGGAAAAACAAAATTAAAAAACAACGACACTAAACAGACATAGAAATAACCCTGACAACTACAGTATACAGCAAATGGAAAAAAAACAAAAACAAAAAAACAGTGTGTCAGTGTATAAGATTTTTCTTCAGGATTCTTTGATGAATAGAAAGAACGTTGGTACACGACCATTCAAAAGTGTGGGGCCAGTAAGAGTTTTTTTTTAAAACAATTTTATCCAGCAATTGATCAAAAGTGCCATGAAATATATGTATAATATTTATATTTCTATTCCAAATAGTATTCCACCAAATCAGTACATTAGAATGATTTCTGAAGGAAGACTGGAGTAATGGCGGCTAAAAAAATCTGCTTTGCCATCACAGGAATAAATTACATTTCAAAAACTTCTTTCAAAAACATTTCAAAAATCACACTGACCCCAAACTTTTGAACAGAAGTGTAACAATCCATTTTTGCACCTCATGCTCTAATAATTGGTCAGTACTCACAGAAGCTGCTGCTATTAGACGGCACGACCAGGTGATCAGGGCGGGCGTTCTTCACTATATCCTGCCAGTGGATTGTATCGGCGTGACACAGGAACTTATTCTGGTCCACATACACCCCTCCATTCAGAATTTCTGTTAAAACACAGACAGCAACAATAAAACACCATTCAGTACTTAATGACTTATGTCAGTGGACACCTCTGAGCGTATCATTCCAGTGAAGGTGACCTCATCAATATCTTACTTTACATGGGATATAGCAAGGTTAGGCTCTCCTGAGAACAAAGATAATGTATAAAATAATTTGATTTCTTCACAATGTCTCTTCTTGACCCTCCGGTGTCAGAACTGGCCTAATTCTGCTGGTTAGTCAGACTGGTGCTTTAAAGGGACAGTTCATTCAAAAATATATTTTTTTACTCACGCTAATGTCTTTCCAAACCTGTACGACTTTTTTTTTCTACAACACAAAAAGAGAAATTATTAATAATGCACTAGTTGTTCTTTTGGAATTAGAATAAATGGAGTGGTAAAGCTTAAAAATGATGTAAACTTTCAATAAATTATCAAAACTGTACCAAGAACTCTCTGTACAAGGCATGCATTATATATATATATATATATATATATATATATATATATATAATGTCAGACTGGTACTTTAAAGGGACAGTTCATTCAAAAATATATTTTTTTACTCACGCTAATGTCTTTCCAAACCTGTACGACTTTTTTTTTTACAACACAAAAAGAGAAATTATAAATAATGCACTGTTTGTTCTTTTGGAATTAGAATAAATGCAGTGGTAAAGCTTAAAAAGGATGTAAACTTTCAATAAATTATCACAACTGTACCAAGAATTCTCTGTACATGGCGTGCATTATATATATAATGAAATTATATAATATATAATTAGTGCAAGAGGATGTGGTGCTGGTCCTTCAAGAGTCACTCTCAACCTATCTGTCTATAAAGCCTATAAAAAAAAACGTATTCATGTATTTAACAACACTTCAGCTTGTGATTCTTATTTAGTGGGGGTCATTTTTTAGGATTCTTTACCTAATTTAAGTCTCTGAGATCCTGACACCTTGCACTTCTGGAGACTCCAGGTAGGTTGCAGCTCTGGAAAATGGTGGCGCTGGAGACTAAAGGGTTCCTGATGGTTTCACCCTTAATTCTTCACCTTAATTCTTAATTATTTTGCAGTTAACAGGTGTCTTTTCCTCACCACCTGTTTTTGTCTGATCCTGCTGACCCAATGAGCATTTCACTGTCCAATGGTCATGCCTTAACTGCAATGCCTAGTATTGCATTAGTATTGTATCCTTCTCATGGGCATTTAATAATTTTTGACTTTTCAGTCTGAGTTAAATTCAATTCAATTCAATTCAATTCAAATGTATTTGTATAGCGCTTTTCACAATACACATTGTTTCAAAGCAGCTTCACAGAAAGTGCATTTCATAAATGTACATTGAAAAATGTTAGAAAAGAGAATGTTAAAGAAAAAATGTTAGGATAAGTTAATCAATCATGTATTATTTTAGGCCATAACAACGCTGGCGTTGAGTCGTCTCTTCACAGGCGTCGAGTCGTCTCATCACAGGTGTCGGGGCATCTGAAGTCTCCATCAGAGGCTGGATACAAACTGGAGCTGACGAACTAGTTACCTCGGGACTAGTGTCCCGAGATAACAACAGAAAAGCAGAAATCTCTTTTTTGGCTCATTTTATCTGTAAAAGAAAACATGCCTAATAATTCTGCACACCTGAATATAAGGTGTTTTTCATTTCCAGCCTTCGTGAACAATTATATATCACTTATACATTATTAAATACTAAATTAATAGTAGTTAGTAGGATTACTGTGGTTTGGAATTGGTCAAATGTGCCTGGAAAAAAAATATGATCAGAAAATCAACGTGCCAAATAATTCTGCACACAGTGTATATTCAATCTCTTTTGATGTTCAGGAACAGGGGCGTCGTACACTTAGTATTTTTGAGGGGGTACCATTGAGGGTTGGGGGGGTCCAGTGGGTAATATTTTTTATTTAATATTATTTCCACGGTGACGTGTCATGCTTATCATATTCTGATTTTTAAATACGTGTAAGTATGTGTTTTTTTGTGATCTGTGATTGTGTCTTTTATGATATTTGTATGCCGCGTTTACATCCTTTTTGGAGCTTGAAAGCTCCAGTCCCCATTCATTGAAATATTTTTTTTCAAAATGTCTTTTTATAATCAAAAGTAGAAAGTACTGTACTGTTTGGAATTAAATTGGAGTGAATAAATAATGACAGATTTTAATCTGCCACTCTTCTGACTATCCCTTCAACAAACAGGCCAGACAAATTTGACTCTTACTGCTATTATTAATAACCCTAATCTGTTTTTATTGATATTTTCCCCCTCTTCATTGCATTTCCCCCCACTTCCTTCCTTCCGCTCCTCTGAGAGATGTCTTCTCCCAGCAGACACAAACAGAGGGAAGGAAATGATTACATTCCCCGACAATGTCAAAATCAGATCCATCCTGGATTTGGAGCTCCGACAATCTGGACAGCAGTGCTAACATATTTCTAATTTCATATTTCATCTGCAGGGAGACACTTCTCAATCCTTTTCCCTAATATGCATCATACGGTTTCACACGGATCAACGGATCTGGAGAGGAATCAATCTGTTGTTCCCCTCCCCACGAGTTCACGGGTGAGACATCTCTGTTTGGGCACACCAGACGACAATGAACATTATGATCTTAACGTGTCTGGAGTAATCCTCACTTGCGTGGACAAAAACACTGGAGAGCTTATAACAGATTTGCATTATTTACTGCACTGGATTTCTCTTTCACGGCTACAGGAGATTAGCCGTGTGGCGGTAGAACAGATGAGACATATTCATAACCACGGGCCATCTGAAACTGATAATAGCCTAACAAAAGCTTGATTAAACTGTACTCCATGGATGATTGGAGACAGTGTTATTGTGTATTTCCCCTATCTCTACAGGGCATTGAGAAACCTGTCGCTCAATGGATAAATTAATTTTAGTGTTCTCCGCGTCTGACATGCTGGGAGGGCTGAACGCAAATGTCTCAAGCTCTCCTAGAGGCAAGAATCAGGAAAACAAATAAATGCAATGGCAGAACAAAGCAGGGGTCCTCAGACGGCCCAACCGGTTGATGGAGGGCCGGGAACGCTGCCTTTCTCTCTACAGACGATCCAACTTTACTGAACCTTAGCGTGTACATCAGATAAGAACACCTGAGGCAAGAGAGTCCACAACTGAAGACAACATAGGCTCAGTCAGCACCAATTATGCTATTATATCATAAAACACTGACCATACAATAAAGCAGATCATGTGTTTACATGCAAGCATCATGTAAATGTACACGAGACGTTCATCTAATGCATCTAACTTCCTACTCAAACGTTCATCATTCTCAAAGACAACATTCAAAGCCCCCTATACAGGCTATGAAATTTCCTATGAAAAAAAACAACAGTTAAACATTAAGTTATAGATTTAGATTTGATATTTATATTTAATACTTTAATTTACATTTGACATTTATATTTAAGATTTGCATTTATTTATCCCCTACACAGCATAAAAATGAAAGCTGAAGGAAAATATTTGTGATAAATCTGAAAAAAATGAGGCACATTATCACCCTAATCTCAGTTTCTCAGCTGGCACAGATTGGCAAGCAAGTTACCTGTATCAAAGGACACACAGCTGGAGGGGTAGGAGTGAGCGTGCGCGTGCGCGCGCACACACAAACACACACACAGCCAGTCTAGATGCCAGCACTGGTGCTGGGTTCATTAAAGCGTTTCTCTTTGCAGCGATGACAGCTGGTTTCATTTGAATGAGTGTTTGACTTGTTGGGTCTGTAAAAGCTACAGGTGCAATTTTGTCTCAAATGGAGCGAAAACATTGACGTCATTGACAAACACTGACTGTACACACACACACACACACACACAAAACATAATTTCTGCATACCTACAAACTTAAAACACGGCAGAACTGAGCATGTTAGATTTAAAAGAGTCTCTGGCTCTTTTCCAAATCTATTGAGCTGCCTTGCTCTTTACTGCCTACATAGGCAGCATCCTTCAATAAAAAGGAACATCATAAATGACTGATTTGGAACACACTACACAACTCGTAAAGTGTGCAGGAGAGACTCCACATGATGTAAATGTACATGATAATTGACTTCAATAGAATTATCTTATGTTGCTAAGCTAATGACACGAGAATCTAATAAGAATAAAAATACATAAATGCACATTTTAGTCCATGTTTAATTAGACTGAACCGTTTTCTACTGGTACTCTTCAGTATTCAATGAAATATATGTATATTAATAATTTATGTATATACAGTTGCAACAAAAAGTATGTGAACCACTAGCAGAATCTGTGAAAATTTGAATAATTTTAACCAAAATAAGAGAAATCATACAAAGTGTGTTATTTTTTTATGCAGTACTGTCCTGAATAAGATATTTTACATAAAATATGTTTACACTTAGTTCACAAGACAAAAAAATTGCTGAATTTATTAAAATGACCCTGTTCAAAAATGTATGATCCATTGATTCTTAATACTCTATGTCATTCCCTGGATGATCCAGGATTTTCTTTTTTGTGATGGTTGTTCACGAGTCCCTTGTTTGTCCTGAGCAGTTAAACTGTCCAACATTCTTCAGAAAAATCCTCAAGGTCCAGCACATTCTTCAGTTTTCCAACATCTTTTGCATATTTGAACCCTCTCCAGCAGTGACTGTATGATTTTGAGATCCATCTTTTCACAATGAGGACATTTGAGGGACTCAAACACAACTATTAAAAAAAGGTTCAAACATTCACTGATGCTCCAGAAGGAAACACGATGCATTAAAAGCGGTGGGTGAAAACTTTTTGAATTTGAAGATCAAGGTAAATTGTACTTAATTTGTCTTCCGGGAAACGTAAGTATCTTCTGTTGTTGAGAAGTTTTCACCCCCCAGCTTGAACCTTTTTTATTAGTTGTATTTGAGTCCCTCAATTGTCCTGTGAAAAAATGGATCTCAAAATCATACTGTCACTGCTGGAAAGGGTTCAAATACGAAAAAGAAGAATTTGCAGGACCTGGTAGACAGGGTAAACCCAGCACGATCTGCCAACAATTTGATTTCGCCCTTCAGCTCAGGCTGGAAACCTGTACATATGTCTACCCTGCTTCTGTTACAAATTTGCGGGCACCAATCACCATACCTGTCAAGTATCCCATTTTGGCCGGGAAAGTCCCGTATTTTACCCTTCTTTCCCGCCGTCCTCCCGTATTAGTATTTTCCTGTAAATCTCCCGTATTTTAACCTGCGTTATTAAAAAACAATAATACCGGAGTAAAAAAACAAAAACATTTCCAATCTGAGCTCTGTAACTAGCCTCGCGATAACTGGCATCTGCAGTAGCCTACAGTATAGGTGCCAGTTGTCGCGAGGTTAGTGTGTGAGGTCAGATGACGAGTGACAACGCGGGAAAAAAACAAAACAGAGACGGATGATGATGGACGTAACGATAGAGACGGATTAAGGCACTCCTGCCAAAACAAACAAAAAAAAAAACCCTCGTGTAAATACCGTGATCAATGGGACAGCGAATTTAATTATAAAATGTAAGTGACTTAATGTTAATTAATTGTTTATGGAACTGGCGTATGAAATCAGTGTCATTTCCAGTCGTGATGGTATTCTGGAAAACAACACTCTTGTTAGTGTAATGTTGCTTAACTGTATCATATGTTATAAATATAATAACTACACCATTTTAACCGTGTATGTTAATTGAGTTTCTGTGTGTGAGCGGCGCTCATTTGTTTTCGATTTTCTCTTCGAGAGGCTGCGCGGGCCTCAACCACTCAACATTGTTGTCAGTTCGTTTGATATTATTATCCACTATCGATCGCCACTTACACTAACTGAATGCAGAATCATTATTGCACTTTGGTGATTCCCTAGTTATTTTTTTGTTTTGACATTTTACTCAGGATTCTTGTCTGTTGGGCAAGTAAAATTATTTTTCACTTGCCCCTTCAAAAAATCCACTTGTCCCGGCGTACAAGCGTTCATGTCGAGCCCTGCCCATAGCAATGCAAGTTCAGAAAGGGTATTTATGGTACGAAAGATTGTTACAGAGAATAGGATGACATTAGACAACAGAACTGTTTGTGCTCTACTCTCATGTAAAATGAACCACTCTGGCCCAGCCCACAAATACACTCCTTCCAAAACAGTCTTAAAGAATGCAAAGTCTGCAACAAATGTGTACAATAACTCACTAAAAGAGTAAAGAAAAGTTGTGTGAAATGAAAAGAAAAGAAAAACTGTAAAAGAAAAGCAATATGAAATGAAAAGAATGTGTGGAATGAAAATAAAATCTAAAGACAAGCAATTTTAATTGAACAGAAAATATGCAAATAAGCCTTTAAATAAATGCTCATTATATATACCCTTTTGTGTTTTCATTTGGGCTATAACACCTGTCTTAAAATGTAAGGGATACTGGAGCTTGGTTGGGGTGGTGGGACTGCTTGCGGTGGGCGCCGAAAAATTTCCCTTATTTTCAAATCCAAAACTTGACAGGTATGCCAATCACAAACTGGCGCGCTATTGGTGGGTTTAACACAATGACGGATAGAGAAGTGATGGATCGTTGGTCTGATTGGTTGAAGGACTATCCAATTGCGTACAGAGTCATTTGAACTATGCCAGTTGATCACGCCTCTTGTGCAGTAAAGATACAGAACAGACTCCCCAGACCAAGGTTCAATCTTTATAGGTTGAGCTTGGTCTGATGATAGCTAGACAAAGGACCTGGAGGATTTTTCTGAAAAACGTTGGGCAGTTTAACTGCTCAGGACAAATAAGGGACTCAAGAACAACCATCACAAAACAAAACAAACAGCCGTGGATCATCAAGGTGACGACACACAGTATTAAGAATCAATGGTTCCTTAACTTTTGAACGGGGTCATTTGAATAAATTCAGCTATTTTTTGTCTTGTGGACTAAATGTAAAATAAAATGTAAAATATATTATTCAGGACAGTACTAAAAAAAAAAAACATTTTGTATGATCTCTCTTATTTTGTTACAATTATTCACATTTTCGCAGATTCTGAAAGCAGTTCACATACTTTTTGTTGGAACTGTATATCATTTTTGGTAAAACGTTAGAATACTTTTCCATCATTAATGAATAATTACACAGGAACAAATGAGTAATGCAATATTAACACTAGTAACTACTATTAACTTACAATAAACTGATTAACGAATTAGTAAATAATAGTGCTTAGTCGAATGTGGTAGTTCACTATTAGCTAATAAAAAAAAAACAAAAAATGGTATACCTCCCAGAGGATGAGAACGATTACATATAGGTTCATAATTAACATGAATAATGCATAATGTATAATTAATTCTAAAGTAAAGATCATGGTAACCCACTAGCAATGACTCAAGTATACCAAATCCTTCAGAAGGAATTCCAAATTTTTTGGAACAGTATTCTAAAGTGAAAAGCATGATAACTCCCTATAATGACTGAAATCATTATACGCTCTTGAAGTTTTTGTAAGGTTTTTAAATAGTAATGACTGAAGTGTTACTACATCCTCCAGAAGGAACTACTAATTATTTAGATCAGTTTTCTAAAGTGAAAAGCATGATAACTCCATAGTAATGACTGATGAAGTCATTATAAGCTTTTGAGGTTTCCTTACAATGGATTTGGTAACACTTGAGTCATTAGTTGGTTAGCATGATCTTCACTTTAGAATACTGATCCAAATAATTTGTCATTCCTTTAGAATGATGAAGTAACACTTGAGTCATTACTATCCAAAACCTTACAAAAGCCACACAAGTTTACAATGATTTCAATAAGGAGTTATCATGCTTTTCACATTAGAATATTTGGTAATACTTGAGTCATTACTAGTGGGTTACCATGATCTTCACTTTAGAATGAATTATACAATATGCATTATTCATGTTAATTATGAACCTGTGTATAGTAGTTATTTGTAGTCCTCTGGGAGGTATTAAAAAATAGTAGTTATTGATTAGCTAATAGAGAACTACCACATTCAACTATTAAGCACCATTTTAAACCACTAGTCCAGTACTATTACTTACTAATTAATTAATCAGATTTTCTTGTTAGTTAATAGTAGTTACTAGAATGTTAATAGTACGTTACTCATTTGTTCCTGTGTAGTTATTCATTAATGATGGAGAAGTATTCTAAAATGTTACCTATTTTTTCACTGAGCAATTTAGCATTGCAGTATGCGATTGTCTTCTCTGCTGAAGATAAATGTGATGCTCTGTTAGAATTTGGCTAAAAGAAGGTATCTTGGAGTCTTAACTACGAGAAAGTGCCTATGATGACTAAAAACGCTGCTCATGAGATTTTGCAGAAAACACAAACTTGCAGAACATAATGATTTCTTTGGGCTTCAGACAATCAGTTTTGTTTAAAGGTCCCATGGCATGAAAATTTCATTTTATGAGGTTTTTTAACATTAATATGAGTTCCCCTAGTCTGTATATGGTCCCCAAGTGGCTAGAAATTTTGATGGGTGTAAACCTTTCTCTGCCTTTGAGAAAATGACAGCTCAGACGAGCCGATCTGGAATCTTGCCTGTTATGTCGTCATAGCAGGAAAGGTTACCTCCCCTTCCTCTGTTTGCCTGCCCAGAGCATTCGGAGAAAATGGATTCAGTTTATGTCAGCACAGGCTTTACAAACAGACTTTACGATATGGATTCGACAGGACCGCAACAAACAGTGATTAACAGTGTTCATCTGTGATCAGTGATTTCTGATGTGTAGCTAATCATTCAAGTTCACTCAGACTTTCTTTCTAGATCGTTTAATGATCGCCGTCTTGATGCCCTAAGCGTAATGCATCAGTGAATCAAGCCAATGACTAAAACGATCGTTTCTGTTAGTACCATGAAACAAATCCCTTATTTAAGTGATTAAACTCCAAAGAGCGATCAAAAAACACTCTTTATAATGTCCGGAGCTGTCAATCACACTTTGCGAGTGTATCTGCACACTTGCCCAAACTGCCGTTATAAGGAATGACACTGTTATGCTGCACAAAGCTCTTACTGTATTCATGTCGTGTTTGCTGTTAGTTGTGGTGAAAGCATTTTGTGAGAGAAAACGCTGCAATGACGAGATCACTGCATTCACGCGATCAACAGACTGTCTGTGGAGCCGTTCGTGTGATGAGAAAAGAGCTAAAAAATAATGCAATAATCCACACTTTGACGATTCGTTCATCTTGACAGCTGTAATGGCACATTACATATGTTACAAAGTTCGTAGAATAAGGTGGAAGAAAGAGTCGACGTGACTGGGACTGTTTATTCAGAACTCTCAGATACAAACAAAATAAACTGCGCTAACAGCACAGCGCGCTCAACAACTCAGTACAATAAAACTTCCTCCAGCTCTCTG
Source organism: Gobio gobio (assembly GCF_949357685.1). NCBI lineage: Eukaryota > Metazoa > Chordata > Actinopteri > Cypriniformes > Gobionidae > Gobio > Gobio gobio. Next base: position 43,757,319 of record NC_137103.1, read on the forward strand.
TGGTTCACGAGTGCCCAGTCAGTCTCTCTCTCTCATGCAGTGTGTGCAGTGCCTCGCTAAACCACGCCCCCTCCGCAACATAATCTAACACTCATTTCAAATGCAAAGATGTCAGCCAATCACAACAGTGGGCGTTTTCACTGAAGTCTCACAGCAGACACGTCCCTTGAAACAGGGCATTCAGCCAGAGGGGTTATAACAGTATAGAAAAAAAATGCCTTTTATTTCTAAATTATGACATTTTTTGATGTAAAAATCATACTAACAATATAAGTACACCTCAGGAAACCTTATAAAATAATAGAAAAATGCCTTGCCATGGGACCTTTAACTAAATGGACAAGATAGGACAAGATAGGACATCATATATATATATAGATGTAGTAGTACGCAGGACCTTTCATCAGCTTAACTTGAAGATCAACACTAGTCAAGCAGCTCCTTTAACAATCACAGGGTCCTAATCCAGTAGTTCATTCACACTTTCTCTATGAGATGATCAAGTCAATCAGACATAGATGTGGCTGCCTATTCATCACAGAGTGCCAACATCACCCCGGCCTTACGCCAGTCATACCAGCAGTCTGGCTCTGCGTGTGGCACAGAGGGGCCGCGCCTGGCAGGGCTTATGAGGAATGATATGCCAGATTGTGCCAACTTCCCCTGCCGCCACTGTACAAATAGGTGATCTTCTGCGCCATCCATCAAACTGAGGCTCTGCACCACACAGCCCGGCCTCTCCAGCCGCGTTACCAAGGAGATGCTGTCTGGGTAAAAAATGCAACGAGTAAAGTTGAACAAACAACAAGAGGGAACAGAGTGATTTTTCTTTCCGATAAGGGGAACAAAAATTGCCTGTAACCCAAACACATTAGAACTTTTGTGATAAAAATAAACACTTTGCGTTTTAATCGTTGTTTAGTTGAACATTATTGTTCTTTTCGTTGTTGAGGGTGATATCTGTCATACTGTCTTTTTTCTTTTGTGAGACTGAGAGCGCTAAAGCCACAGCAAAAAGTGCAAAACTAGAGAGAGAGAGAGAGAGAATATCTAAGAATTCCTAAGAATATCTTGCATATCATACATATATCTTTAACCGGATATTTGAAGATCGAGAGTCCCTCTGTGTCCAATCGGAGAGAAAGACCAAAAAAAAAACCCACAAGTAATTCTTTCCATGTGTCCGTTAGAGTCTTATCACAACTGTCCGACACAGAAATGACTCAAAAGTAGGCAGAGAACACCTCAAAGTCTTCTGGATAAATGATAGCATTCTGTGCTCTTTTTTCTAGGACTGACAGAGACAACTACCTAAATTGTTTTTACTACCTGACAGATTTCGGTGGTGTCTGTCAGGTAGTACGGACATCTTCACAAAAAAAGTCACTTACAGCTTGTATTGATTTGTTCTACTTTCTGAATCCTAACTGGATACAGATGACAATGGCTGATCATCAAAATGAATGAAGATATGTGTGTAGCAAAAATGCAAAAATTGCAATTAAAACATGCTGCTGATGAAAATATGGTGAGGGGGAAAAAATAATACTGCAAGGTATTACCAATGCACTCACTTGTGTTTTAAAAAACTATGATCTATGATACAAAAAGCTGTAAAAACACACTTTGAATTAAAATGTCAGTCTGCTAAGCACATGCTAAAGCCCCTCATGCACACTAACACTCCCATTCAAAAGGATGACGTTGGTAAAGTTTTTATGTTTTTCAATCAAGTCTCTTATGCTCACCTAGGGCCAGATTTTTTTAAACGGCAAATTAGCGTGAGAGTGCAATCCCATAAAAGCGCCAATGGGAGTGGAAAGTTCTGCGTGTGATCTACGTGCAAATTAAAGAACACATAAATGCAGCCAGATCATTTCTATAATGACCAAAGACAGCGCAAATTAGTTTCTGGTTTAAGACATGCTTTTTTGGGGCGGTAAATAATGGCACAAATACCAGTAAATTAACTAGCGTAAACCTTAGTAAATCACTGTGCGTGATTAATTTAAATACTCTCCTCCCATAAATGTTGCGTCTGAAAGGGAAACTCCTACAAATGCATATGCAATAAGGTCAGCCACAAAAATAACCCTGTCCACGCCTTTTCTGTACTCATTTTTCACTGCGAGTCTTTAGTAAGGCCTGACAGTAGTTTTTTTAACGCTAAAAGATGGTTTGCGCTGGTGCAAGCTGTTAGTAAATCTGGCCCTATGGCTGCATTTATCTGATCAAAAATGCAGTAAAACACAATAATATAGTGGAAAAAGTATTGCTATTTAAAATGACTGTTTTCAATTTTAATATATTTTAAAATGTTACATTTATTTCTGTGATGAAAAAGCTAAATTTTCAGCAGCCATTACTCCAGTCTTTAGTGTTACATGATCCTTCAGAAATAATATGCTGATTTGGTGCTCAAGTATATGGTAAAAAATAAAACTGGAAAATGTACTGGTAATTTTCTGCCAGGACATTATCCAGTAATTTTACGGAAATTTCCATTAACCCTTAAAACCCAAACTAATGCAATGTGTAATTCAAAATACAGGTAAAACACCTGTAAAAAAAAACAATATGCAAAATTCCTTCGTATTTATAGAGTACATCGTGCCCTATTTTTACAGACTTTTTTTTTTCAGTGTAACATTTCCTATTATTATCAATGTTGAAAATATTTGTGCTTCTTAATATCTGTGTAGAAACCGTGATACATTTTTTAAAATTATTCTTTTTAAGGAAAACATATTAATAGAAAGTTCAAAATAACAGCATTTATTTGAAATAGAATTTTTGTCTTTACGGTCAATCAAATTTTTATAAATTGTAGGCATCCTTGCTAAATAAAAACAGGAATTTCTTTCAAAAAATAAAACGAATCGCACTGACCCTAAACATTCAAACAGTAGTGTAAAAGCCGTGAACCATTGCTCACTTACTCGTAATTTAGCTAAGATAATAAGGGACTTCAATGATGGTGAGCATGAACACCTCAGTCAAGGTCAGAGCAAAAGAGCCGCTCACATAAATCTAAAGGAACAGGGGTGGCAAACTAGGAATAAAACACAGACAGACTCTATTTGAATTTAATTGCACTTTTATGTATTTAACTACTGACCTGAAAAGAACAACGGCTTTAATTTAACTACATAAAAGCATTTATGAGGAGTTGATGCTGCAGGCGTCCGGGAGAGAGAAAGGGGGAAGGCGCGGACCTGTGCGGGAGTGGTTCAGCAGGCATTCGTGCCGTGCTGGCTGCGAGCAAATGCACTTTTAACGAGACACTGTTGACATTCAAGCATGAGTGGCCACGGCAGGCAAAGCATCATGGGAGCCTACTGATGGCCCATATGTGATCGGCGCTGACAGCAGAACATGTGTTCTACCGGTTACATGTGTCTGTTTCGGGCCTTGGAATTTATCTGAACCAAGGACCCTCTTGTAGCGCTCAATGCATCATTTTTTTTTGCTCAGACTACAGAGGGACAAAGACCAACTCGATAACAACTCTTGAAAAACCAATGACAAAGGCAGTAAATAACAGGCAAGAGCTGCATTGAAATAAATCCCTTTCAAATCCAACCAAGGTTGATAAAAAAAAAATGGTGCGGAAAAAACAGGACACCTTTTTGTCTACAGGAGGGCCATTTTTATTGGCAAATGTTACAAGGGGAATTGTCACAGTGACTGTATGATATATAAGCAATAAAGAAAGAATTGAAAGTATATTGAACGCTGAGTGGAAAACTGCAGTGCTGGACAAGTGGTTTAAAAGCAGTGACAGATGCTCACAATACACTATAACATCTATTTATGAACCGTTAATGCAGAAGCATTTGAACCCAGTCTCATTTTGAGTTGTTTGTTGGGCTACAAGGTATATCAGGGTTCAAGGCTGGTCGGCTTAATAAATATAGTATATAATATATATAGGATGGATGACAGCTTCAGACAGTGGGCTTTACTTACAATCCTCCCTGCCCGCCTGACTTCCTCAGGGTGGTAATTGCGCTTAAAGCATGCTGATTAAATTTTTTTTTATCCCTTACGCAATTGTTTCCGATGAATCTTTATGAAAAATGGCTAAGATTAAAGGCTTATGGAATTATCTAGGGCAGGGAGCATCTGCTTATTTATCTGGGAAAAGAACCGAAAAAGAATAGCGGTGTAAATGAGAGAGGGCAAAGGGATAAGAGAGGGCAAGACTTCCCCTCTCTTATTTCTAGTAACTGAAATAACCTTTCATGTTACATATCTGGGTCGGGTAGGTGAGCATGTTGAATTAGAACAGCTAAATCACTACATGCAGTGGCACACTTGTGGGAATAGAGTTCTAAAACACAGAGGAAAGAGAACACACAGTAATGGTTTGTCTGCTGATAAAGGACACAGATTAAGACCGCCATCCACAAAACTGTACACAACATGTGCATTAGGCCAGCTATCTCCTCTGAGAGGATTTGAACGCAGTCACTTCGGGTCAACACTGTGATGAAAGATGTTATAAGAGAGAGTAGTGCTGAGTGCCTGAATAAGAATTTAGTTAATTTTAGGGAATAACATTACATAAATCTCCATAATATATAATATACTATACTATACTATAATATAATATATATATAATGTTTTTCAGTCAAAAATGTGCAAACATAAGTGTGTTTTGAGAACTCTGCTGTGGTGAAAGCTGTTGTTAACATTGAATAGTAGTTCAAACATCCATTCTCTCTTTCCTTGGGTAGAGCAAAATGCCTCTTTAACTGCACAATGGCTCAATCAGAGAACACAAGAGAGCTTAAATGCATGCTTCAATAAAAATTAAAAGCACAATGAAAAACATAGCTAGAGAGAAAGGGGGCCAAGGGTGGCTTCTGACTGAGTGACACTTCAGACATCAGAGCAGGACCCGTTTCACCCCACACCAGCACTGCAATGAGCTCTGTACCCGGGAGCTCCACAGAGAGAGGGAAAAAAAGGCAAACCTAACTGAAACAGAAAAGCACCTGCATACAGATGACTGTACTGTGACCTCTCTTAACCTCAGGGAAAGGTCAGCATTCCCCTGTTAGGCTGCACGGGCGGCCAGTAACGGCCTTTGAACTCAACCTCTAAATCTCATAACAGCTCGAAAGGCAATATAAATCTATATTTATAGGTTATAATAAATATATTGTATATTTTTTTCCCCTGTGGCACCACATGGAATCAGCCAGAGAGCATCTTAAGCCAAGAGATCTTAAAGTGACAGCAGGCTAATAAACCTGTGATGTCTGTCGTTAATGTTAAGAACAAAGGTAACAGAGAAAATTGTAGCTTTAATAAGGATTAATATATATTTAATTAATTATTTATGCAGTGCAGACTGTTTGATAACTTTATTCAATTTGTCTATATGTCCTACTTGTTATACAGGTAGAAAGACCACAGGTAAATATGACATTTATTATAATGGGTTTATGTATAATGAGTAGATTGTTTTAAAATTAAAAGTTGTTCTTTTTTTAAAGCCTAATAAATGATGATAAATGATTGATATAGCTTTCAATTATACTGTAATGTTAAATATGTATCATTAATGTTTAAAAAAAATCTATTTCATAGAGACATCAGTAGCAGTAATACTCTCAGTAATAATTTTATTTAATTATTAATCATGTTTGTTTCCCTTATTTTGCAAAAAGCACAACAATTAGTTTTTATTGTGACTGTACACAACTAACAGAATATAATGATGTATAACACTTGCATGAATGATAAAAATATGACAGTTATTTGAGTCTCTTTGGCACTGATAAGAAAAAAAGAGAGCCGATTGCAGGGGCGCAACCGCCGACTTGAGGGGGTTAAAGAAAAAATTGCGGTTAATTCGTAATTTTTTTAAGGATTGACAGCACTAATATACCCCCCCCCCCCTTTTCTGGTAGCTTTCTTTCAAGTGTCTTGGAGACTGTTCTTCTGTTGTTGTTTTTTATGTAACCACATATGTACACTCACCTAAAGGATTATTAGGAACACCATACTAATACTGTGTTTGACCCCTTTTTGCCTTCAGAACTGCCTTAATTCTACGTGGCATTTATTCAACAAGGTGCTGAAAGGATTCTTTAGAAATGTTGGCCCATATTGATAGGATAGCATCTTGCAGTTGATGGAGATTTGTGGGATGCACATCCAGGGCACGAATCGCTCCTGTTCCACCACATTCCAAAGATGCTCTATTGGGTTGAGATCTGGTGACTGTGGGGGCCATTTTAGTACAGTGAACTCATTGTCATGTTCAAGAAACCATTTTGAAATGATTCGAGCTTTGTGACGTGGTGCATTATCCTGCTGGAAGTAGCCATCAGAGGATGGGTACATGGTGGTCATAAAGGGATGGACAAGGTCAGAAACAATGCTCAGGTAGGCCGTGGCATTTAAACGATGCCCAATTGGCACTAAGGGGCCTAAAGTGTGCCAAGAAAACATCCCCCACACCATTACACCACCAGCCTGCACAGTGGTAACAAGGCATGATGGATCCATGTTCTCATTCTGTTTACGCCAAATTCTGACTCTACCATCTGAATGTCTCAATAGAAATTGAGACTCATCAGACCAGGCAACATTTTTCCAGTCTTCAACTGTCCAATTTTGGTAAGCTTGTGCAAACTGTAGCCTCTTTTTCCCATTTGTAGTGGAGATGAGTGGTACCCGGTGGGGTCTTCTGCTGTTGTAGCCCTTCCGCCTCAAGGTTGTGCGTGTTGTGGCTTCACAAATGCTATGCTGCATCAGTTGTAATTCAGTTAAAGTTGCTCTTCTATCAGCTTGAATCAGTCGGCCCATTCTCCTCTGACCTCTAGCATCAACAAGGCATTTTCGCCCACAGGACTGCCGCATACTGGATGTTTTTCCCTTTTCACACCATTCTTTGTAAACCCTAGAAATGGTTGTGCGTGAAAATCCCAGTAACAGAGCAGATTGTGAAATAGACCGGCCCGTCTGGCACCAACAACCATGCCACGCTCAAAATTGCTTAAATCACCTTTCTTTCCCATTCTGACATTCAGTTTGGAGTTCAGGAGATTGTCTTGACCAGGACCACACCCCTAAATGCATTGAAGCAACTGCCATGTGATTGCTTGATTAGATAATTGCATTAATGAAAAATTGAACAGGTGTTCCTAATAATCCTTTAGGTGAGTGTATATAAAGTATATAGCAATTAGCTGTAAAATTCAGAAATATAAAAAGTCCAAAATCCATTTATTTTCCCCAAAATACTATACCATCTGGTTCCATTTAAAAAAGTAGGGCGTCTGCATTCTTCCTACAATGATAACAAAATGCTGTAATAAAAAAAGAAATCAAATATAAGCATTAGAGCTGTTGTCATATCTTATTTTATATCTGAGTTTTACAATAACATGTCTATTCTCAAACTTATTAAAGAATCCTACGAAAGAAAGAATTCTTATGTAGCCGTTATAGAACAAGAATCATTAAACTCTCTAGTTTAAGTGAATTTAAACTCCAAGTTTGACTTCAAAACTTTTCTACGGCCAAACTTTGCTCTGCTACCAAAACTTGATATGATATAAAATACCTTGTGATACCTTGTGTAGTAACACCTTATGAATGAGCTCATGCGTAGAGTAGCAAAGTGATGCAAGAGGGCTGGATGAGGAAATTTTCTGTATTTGGAAAAGTGATTTCAGATGTGTGCTGAAAGTAAACAAGAGGCCAGGTGGGGAAGTGAGGGAGGAGTTTGGGGTATATTTAGCATCATGCATTCATCCGCATGGCAGACCCCACCTGGGTAGCTTGAGCGCTTGGCAGGGCGGCCGTAGCAGCAGCAGGGGCTATTCATGTCCTATTACCCTCCACCGCATTCAGTACAGCCCCTGAGCTTCGTCCCTGTGTGCCACTATGCAAAAAATAAATACATTAATTATTAAGCCACAGAGGGAGACGGGGATGCTGCGGCAAAGATCTCACTGTGCCAGTTTAGCTGAAACACAAGAGCCGGCGCACACTCGATTTACCACTCCAGATGCACACCAGCTGCTTTCTGCATCTCTCGCTGCTTCTGGTGTTTTCTAAGTCGCTGGGCATGTTTGGTGGTGTCGTCTGATGTGCCATGACTCCATGGCAGTCAGGTCTCCCAGTTACGTTCACCTGCTTCTTCCTAGGTAACGACCCACTAGCCAATCAGGGAGCAAGAAAAAGAGAATAACTAATAGACGGCCTTTTTAAAAGAGATGATTTCTGGGCATTTTCCAATTATTTTCTTGTCCTCTGTGATTTCCAACCCCATCAGTCATTTCAGTTATTCCCTACAGTGTGTGCCTCCATGCACCCGTATAACATTTGTCAGATTATTTTGCATGATATGTATATGAACTTTAAACTGCTAAAGTCAAATGCTTTGCATAACATTGCAGACACATTTTTACAATTAAGTGAGCGTAATACAGTCTCAGCCAGCACATCTACGGACTATTGAACATTTCGTTCACTGACTATCTGCATATTGCACACAAACATGGCAAGCTAAAACTGCCACTTCAAATGTGATTAGCTGGTGTCTACACAATTTCTAAGGGTCAGTATAACAAAGTAATGTTCAGAAAGAACCGGGATAAACTAAACGAATCACTTGTAACCAGGTTAGTGCCATCACATCTTTGAAAGAGTTTTGTTCGATGCGCTTGGGGGTAACAAAACTAACATGACCTGAATTTTAAACTGCTTTGTTTTCAAAGTTGCCTGTGAAATTTTTGTTTTCTAATATTTTAATAACTAATATATGCAACAAAATGATTGAATACATTGCATATTTTATCTAATAGTTTTAATGAATGTTGCTAAAGATATTTACATTTTAACAATTTGTAATGTACTGTATGTATGTATATACTGTATGTATATATACACAGATCAGGCATAATATTATGACCACTGACAGGTGAAGTGAATAACACTGATTAGTGGGTGGGATATATTAGGCAAAAGAAGCAGGAAAAATGGGCAAGCACAAGGATTTGAGCGAGTTTGACAAGGGCCAAATTGTGATGGCTAGACATCTGACTCAGAGCATCCCCAAAACTGCAGCTCTTGTGTAATGTTTAAATGCACAGTTACCTGACAAATATTTTTAACGTAAACCTGACTCTCCATTTTCTTCCACTCCAGATACGGGTTATACTATATATATATATATATATATATATATATATATATATATATTTCTTTTTTTTTCATTTTTTTTTTCACCTACGAATATTTTAATTTAATTTCTGTAAAGCACTTTGAATTGCCACTGTGTATGAAATGTGCTATACAAATAAATTTGCCTTGCCTTGCCTTGTGGGGTTTTCCCAGTCTGCAGTGGTCAGTATCTATCAAAAGTGGTCCAAGGAAGGAAAAGTAGTGAACCGGCAACGGCTGGCCTGTGTGATCTGATCAAACAGATGAGCTACTGTAGCTCAAAATGCTCAAGAAGTTAATGCTGGTTCTGATAGAAAGGTGAATACACAGTGCATCACAGTTTGTTGTGTATGGGGTAGCATAGCCGCAGACCAGTCAGGGTGCCCATGCTGACCCCTGTCCATCGTCGAAAGCACGTGAGCATCAGAACTGGACCACGGCGCAATGGAAGAAGGTGGCCTGGTCTGATGAATCACATTTTCTTTTACATCACATGGATGGCCGGGTGCTTGTGTGTCGCTTAACAGGGGAACACATGGCACCAGGATGCACTATGGGAAGAAGGTAAGCCGGCAGAGGCAGTGCGATGCTTTGGGCAATGTTCTGCTGGGAAACCTTGGGACCTGCAATCCATGTGGATGTTACTTTGACACCACCTATCTAAGCATTGTTGCAGACCATGTACACCCTTTCATGGAAATGGTATTCCTCGATAATGCGTCCTGCCACAAAGCCAAAATGGTTCAGGAATGGTTTGAGGAGCACAACAATAACAAGTTTGAGGTGTTGACTTGGCCTCCAAATTCCCCAGATCTCAATCCAATCGAGCATCTGTGGGATGTGCTGAACAAACAAGTCTGATCCATGGAGGCCCCACCTCGCAACTTACAAGACTTGAAGGATCTGCGGCTAACATCTTGGTGCCATATACGGTACCACAGCACACCTTCAGGGGTCTATTGAAGTCCATGCCTCGATGGGTCAGTGCTGTTTTGGCAGCAAAAGGGGGACCAACACAATATTAGGTCATAATGTTATGCCTGATCGGTGTTCATATATATAAACTTACAAGCCACTCCATTAGGTACACCTGTTCTACTGCCTGTTAACGCAAATATCTAATCAACCAATCAATGCATTTAGGCTATATGGTCAAAAAAATCTGCTGAAGTTCACACTGAGCATCAGAATGGGAAGAGATTTATGTGACTTTGAACGTGCCATGGATGTTGATGCCAGACGGGTTGGTCTGAGTATTTCAGAAACTGCTGATCTACTAGGATTTTCACACACAACCATCTCTAGGGGTTTACAGAGAATGGTCCAAAAAAGGAGAAAATATCCAGTGAGTGGCAGTTCTGTGGGCGAAAATGCCTTGTTAATGCCAGAGGTCAGAGGAGAATGGCCAGACTGGTTTGAGCTGATAGAATGGTAACAGTAACTTAAATAACAACTCATTACAACAGAGGTCTGCAGCATCTCTGAACGCACAACACATCGAACCTTGAAGCAGATGGGCTACAGCAGCAAAAGACCACACCGGGATGTGGTGGAACAGCAACTGCATGATGCCATCATGTCAATATGGATGAAAATCTCTGAGAAATGTTTCCTGCACCTTGTTGAATCGATGGCACAAAGAATTAAGGCAGTTTTTAAGGCAAAAGGGGATCCAACCCGGTACTAGTGAAGTGTAGCTAATAAAGTGTGAGGTGATTCCATCATATTCCCTCTGAAATAAGAGTTCTGTGATTGTCAGGAGTGGAGGTAATTGACATACACTCTTAAATGTTTCATTAACGTTTCTTGCTGTGGGCTTGATGAAACAAAACCAAATTAGAGGCAACATCGAGAACAGGAGGACTAGGGGAGGTGGAGATACCTTTTATCATCTATATCACTTGAAAGCTTAAGTGTTTGTGTATGTATAGATGTGTCTGGCTGTGTGTGGACTTTGCTCTGCATGCTATTGATGCCAAACACACAGGCTTTGGCTGGCGTACACTGTGAAACCCAGCCAGAACCGCTGGCAGGCACAACACACCACTGTTTAAACATCCATGACAGCATTACACACCTGCCAGGTAACCTGCTACGCCCGGCGACTTTAACTGATCAGATCTATAGCGGGATAACGGGGTGACTTTGATGTCTCTTTCTGCTCCATGCACCCCACAGTCTTCGCTTTGGTTGCATTGTGTCGAATGGCCTGGTTTTTGACTCTGAAATAACGGCACAGGGCTATGGAGGAAACTGTTTTGATTATTAATTGGCATTAAAATTCTTTGCATGCTTCACATTAACTTTTAATGAGGCTCAAGTCTGATATCTGAGGAGGTGGAGGGCTGAAACGGCTCAGAGTGGACAGGCGAGCAGAGTTTGCAGCTTTATGAGTCCTGCTGATACGCATTGTGTCTGTGTGTATGTGTGTGTGCAGGACAAAGGTGAGGAGCGGGCACACTGCTCATCAGTGGCTGGAGTTCCTGCACTCCAGCTGGCCCTGAAGCCTCATGTGCTGCCAGTTTTGAATTATTCAACATCCACAGCCGCTCTACTTTTTTTTTCAACCCTGTTTTTTGCTCCTCTTTTCTCTTGACTGTGAGCGTTTGCTTGCACTCTAAGCGGCACACGTATATAATCAAAGGCATAAGCGTACAGAGTCATTTAGTATTATCGTGATGTACAGTTCTGGGTCACGGAACAGCTCTATTTGTGTCAAAAAGCTTGCACAAGTCTGTGTTCGGGCTGGAGCGTAATGACTGTTTTACAAAGGCTCGAATCAAATGGTAAAGTCAGGTGCTAACAACACCCTAGAGACTCTTTGACTCCATTAGTAGAGGCTTACAGGTAATGGAGACAAATGGGGGAAGCTAAAACGTGTGTATGTCAATGCTTTCTTAACACAGGAGCAAGCTTGTTTGAGCAGCAACACGCTAAAACACACTAAAACAGGTATCATGTTATTGTTACACTTACACTTCTGTCCGTTGAACATGTCCTACCCTAAATATGAAATAAAGGCCAATTTATACTTCTGTGTCGAGTGTACGCCGTAGCTACGCTGTAGGCTGTGTCCAAAAATGTAACAACGCGTCAGCAGACCGCAAGCGCAGTGATTGGTCTGCCAGAACCTCTCCGTCAGGTCAATAAATAAATACATCTGCGATAGGAGTGTGTGTGTGTCGAGAAATAGGATGATAGTTTCTTCCTTACGTCTGCTATAACACAATATTTTGTAGTCCATAGATTCTTTATGCTTGTAAATAAATACATTGATCCGCTGAGTATAGTTTATTTATTTTCTCATTAAAACCAAAGATGTTAATCAGTGATTGCATATCAAGAAACAGGGACACATAGGGTACATTTCGTGAATGAAGTCCCTGCAACAGCAATCGATTGCTCGAGCCACCGCTACTGAAAACAGCGCCACGAGCTATGCATGATTTTCGCATTCCAGGGCCAGATCGCCTCTTATGTAACTTTACTAATCAACTAGAGATGCTTAATTTGTATTAGATACAACAACTCAAGCTGCAAGAAAAGCCGCTATCTCACTGCTGATACTCCGACAATGAATGTACATATTCTACACAACGAGCTGCTTCTTCTTCGGCTGATGTCTTGATTACACCATCATGCCCGAGGACACTGCCTACTAGCGTCTGCATGTGGAATTGCACATTGACGCAGACAACGCAGAAGTATAAATGAAAACCAACGCGTAACTTGCGGCGTAGAGGATACGGCCTAGGTCCAACGCAGAAGTATAAATCACCCTTAAGGCTACAAAGTTAGCACAAAATTACATGATAGAAGCTTTAAAGGTCATCATTTTCACTTGCTTATCTCAAAAGGAGAATTGCGTTGTTCAAACGCAAAAGGAGATCTTTAGGCACAATGTTTGAGCTTCTGTTTCCCATACATTTAAAATTGGTTTCTAGGCACTAAAGGGACAAAAAGGCACCATAAAAGTTGAATAAACCGCATGCAGTATACTCCAAACCTTATGCCCCCGGTTTCACAGACAAGGCTTAAGCTTGTCCCAGACTAAAATGCATGTTTGAGCTGTTTTAGCTGAAAAAATGTTGGTGCCATTGTTTTGTCTCAAGATACAAACCAATAATGTTATTTTCTAAGGCTCTAAGTTTCTATTTCTAAGTTTGTAAAAGCTACTTGACTGTCCTATATGAACTAAGGCCTAATCCTGGCTTAATTTAAGCACTGTCTGTGAAACCATGAAGGCCATGAAGTTATTCATATTATATGAAGTTACTTATTTATTTTATTTACAAGTACATATGACATTTGAGAGCACCACAGAATGGAAGTCTATCCTAGAATAATGTCTTAAATTTCAGTCCGTTTCTCACAGATCTTCAAAAGTTTTGAAATATGGAGCAAAAATCATATGCACAACTTTCGACGGGTTTTTTCAATCACCATGCACTTCCAATGTATGAAAAAAAGCAGTTCAACCAGTCTTTGATACATTCATTGATATAAGAAATAAAACAATACAGGGTTGCAACAACATGAGAGAAGGGGATGGGTATCGAGAACCGGTTCCATTTTAGAACCGGTTCCAAATTGCCCAAAACCGGTGATTTGATAAGAAACGTGCATTTCGATTCCGCTTATCGGTTACTATGTGCGCATTTGATTGTGATTTTTATACACTGCGTGCTGTTTCCTGTGGTGCAGACACACACACACACACACACACGTGCGCACAGAACGGCTTCTGATAGTGAATGAATAGCGTGCGATAATGAACTGCGTTCTCTTCCTCGTCTTTTTGCACAGCACGCAAAAAGACAAAAACAGACAATAATGTCAAAAAAACACAGTCGGTTATGTCGTTGACTGCTGATTTTCTCGATGCTGTCTTTATGAGAACGTTAATCAAACAACAAAAGACGCGCACTGTTTTCTGTGCTGCAGACACGCACACACATACACACACACGTGAGCCCAGAACGGCTTCTCATGGTGAATGAATAGTGCGCGATGATGAGTTATTCCTTGTCTTTTTGCACAGCACGTGAATGGACAAATACAAACAAAAATGTCAAAATACTCTCGTAAACACAGTCGTTGACGGCATATTTTCTTGATGCCGTCATGATAATGTTAATCAAACAACAAAAGACAATAAAATAATTTGCTGCTCTAGACAGAATAACTTTGAACTATATTTGTAATGTATAGCCTATATTTTATCAATAAAGTGCAGTGTTATTTTACATTTGATTACAGTTTCTGAACCTACCCGAAAATGTTTATTTCAATCATCATATTTATTTGTGCAATTGCTAATTTATTCTTTTTAAATTACTGAGTGTTTACTTGTCTTTAATAATGCTTGAAATTTATATTAGGCTTTGTTTTTGTTGTTTTTTTTGCTAGGGTAGACTATTTTTAAACCATAGGCAAAAGTTGCTAGCCTTTTGATTTTTGTTAATGGTATTCAGCTATGATGAAATGTTTTGCAAAAATAGCCTACAAATAAATGTGTTTTACCCTATTGGAATCGAAATTAGGAATCGATAAGAATCGGAATCGATAAGCAGAATCGGAATTGTTAAAATTCAAACGATACCCAACCCTACATGAGAGTGAGTAAATTATGACAAAAAGTCATTTTTGAATGAACTATTCGTTTAATCCAGGTAGTGGGGTCAAACAATAGTGGTCTCTACTAACCTATTATACCCATTAATGAACAAACAAAGCTCAATATATCCATCATCACATAATTTCTCTTCTATCAATGCTTGTTCTACATAATTTCCACCTGCCTCAGATGATATAACTGCTCTGTGATGCGCTTTTTACTAGGATTCTTTTTACAGTACACAGAATGCAGTGATGTTAATTGGTCGTGCAATAGAAGTAACTATGAGCCCATGAAAAGCTATACACACACACATTAGAATAGCTAGCTGTTGTCATGTTGGATTTACATTTTTCTTTAGGTTCAATCCCACATTATATCCAAAGAGGAATGTTATTACTAGCTATTCTGCACATTTTCTGCACGGATTTCTATAGAATTACTTTAAATATATTAACAAGATTCAAAGAGAACATAGTACTACGTTCTAATTGGCAGATGAAAGCACTTTGAAGTTTTTTAATGTTGACTGACTTTTTACTTTCTCAGCTCAATGTCTAGAGATATTAAGCAATTTAAGCATCTAACATATAAACTTCTAGTTCAGAAATTACACACTTCACCTGTAAAGGGATAGTTTAGCCAAAGTGAGGGGGAATAAATGATGGCAGAAAGCTCCAAACCTGGTTGCTCCAGACCTGCATGCAATTATTTCTTGTGTGAAACTTTAGATTTTTGTTAAACTTTGTGACAGGCAATCCAACACCATGGAAATCTGCAGACTTGGTATGTTTCATGTTTCATAAGTGTTTCATATAATTACAGTTTTCCTTTATGTATGTGTGAGCCCATTTTTTTTGGTGTGAAAAGTGGTGTTTGAAGCCAGGAGATATGTTTAATCATTCAGATTCTTAATGATGACACCAGATTCATTATTAATGGGCCTGGTTTCTCCAGTGATTGGGGTGGGCGAGTGGGTATTAGCACAAGCTCCACGCTCTCTATTTGATCTCTGTGTAATTACAGCTTTTCTTTTTTCTCTCTTCCCAATTCACATTACAGGCTTTAAATACAGACAACTTTTAAAATGGATTCTTCTATTTTTCCCAGTGCTTTGTTTCCTCTCAGCAGTTCTGTCATCCTTTCATCTCAATGGAAAAGGAAAATACATTTGGCATGTGTTCTGTATATACAAACACACTACTGTTTGAAAGAGACATTTACTAGTATATATATTTATTTCTACAATTTTCAAATATTTTTGATAAAACGAAGTTATTTAACTAAACTACTAAATTAAAAAAAAAATTTATTATAAAAAAAAAAAAAAGTTTGTTACGGCTCAATGAAAAGTCATGCATCTCACATATTTAACTGCTTCGATTACCATCACACGCTTTTTCTTTCCTTTGTGAGGGCAGAAGGGTCAAATCTTTCTAATGATTAAAATTTTGAAAGTCCTTCTGTGGTTGGACATCAATATTTCATTACATTCTTTTCTCACAGCTTACATAATTCCCAAAAGCTTTAATTAATGAGCTTGAAAACAGTCAGCAAAATTAAGAAGTGAAAAGCACAAAGAATATGTAAGTGGGAAATGTAAAAACAAAAAACATGGCAACGGTCTTTTCCAAGGCTTAATAAAGAAGTGCTTGTTTGTGTTGTTGCAAATGAGTAGAATCATAATACTGTCACTTTTAATGCAGTTTTTCCTCAATGCCCAGGGAAACAACGTCCTGTCATTGACACCGTCCTTTCCACCTCTGTAACCTTGCGTTTGTGGTTTATGTCACTGGTTATTACTGCACTACATCTGCGCCAAAAGATTAATAATACAGCCACATTCTCGATTTGCTGCAGTGCAACTGTTGTCCTTCAGAAGGAGGATCGCTCCCCTGTGCCTCAAACAGTGAAAAATCGAGTATGACACAAACGTAATTGCATGGGAAGTAATCAATTAGACACACAATTGGAAGTGACCCGGGGTCTGGAAGCCTCAGCGCGAAAGATGGAAATGAGTGTTGTGCAAGCACCAACAAAAGTAATTTTCTTTTTTCTCCTCCTGGATCCCTTTACACAGACCGCGCTGAGCCGAAAAAGAAAAGAAACGGGTAAAGAGAGGGAGCAAGAGACAGGCATGTGTCTGAAGCAGTCATAGGCTGATCATCTTCTTTTCTCGTTCTTTCATCTCCGGTGTGCTGTTCCAGAACGCTTTCATGAGACGCTGAGCAGGACTTAGTGAGGTTAATGCACAATCATTGAGATTTTCTCCTAGAACAGGTGCAGGTATATTGAAGAGTAAACATAAAGAGCTGCTCTGGCGTGTAGATGAATGTGTTTGTGTAGATTTATGGATGAATGGTAAGTATCAACTTTGAGAGACTGTTTACATATTAATTGCAGTTGTGACTAAATGTAATATTGCCACATGTTTTCTTTCATGAAATATATAAAATATTTGTTCTAGCTTTAAATGCACTTATAATATGCCCACACTCCACAAGAAGGTGAACTGGAATGACAGGAAGAGGAACTTACTGAACTGTAATTCAAAGAACCACAGGCGATCCATCCATCCAACCATCCATTCAACTAACTATCCACCTATCCATCCATTCGTCTGTAAGGCCCAAAAAAGTCACCATTTTAAAAACTTATTTTTCAATTCATTTCAATTCGACTTCCCTACAGTCAAATTTAAATTGTAATTCAAAATCCTGTTTGCTGCCTCAAATTCAAATTTGATTCAAATTCTGTTACTGAATTGGAATTCAGATGGCATTCTTGATTCAGTTCTGTATAGAGCACACCTAATACTTTACATATGAAATAAAAGGCAGAGGAAATATCAGGTGAATCTGCAAGAAAGAGCAAAGAGAACTAGTAGAAGGTAAAAACCACAACACACATGAGAGCAGTACCTATACTAGCTGGGCATTTCTAATGCTAGGCTGCACATTCACAGTTTTTGAGCCTCAAGATTCCCGATACAGTGACAACACACTTACATAGATGTCAGTACATAAAGATTGCAGTATCTGAATGTCCTGTGTCAAAGCGTGTACATGTGCATCTGCCCTTTGTGTGCACAAGAAATAAAAAGGCATTTATCCAGAACGGTTTCAGTTAGAATATCACTGTATTCATTCAAGTCATGTGGTGAATGCAAATGAAAAATGTGAATGTTTAAGAGCGAAGCCGAAAGTGTTAATTTTTTTTTAAGTGGACAAAATTCTTTATTCTTTATTTTAAAAGGGACAATGCACATTAATTGAGTACTCATGAATACTCAAGTTCGTCATGTAAATGTGCCAGATTTAGCCACACAGGCTAATTTTCATCTGTAGTCCCTGGCATTAACATTAACTTGATCAGAGGCTTTTTGTGGTTTAAGTCGACAGAACAATCTATAAAAACCTAGCGTCAAGTACAAAATCCGAACCTTGAGACAGCACAGACAGAAACCTTGACAAAAACAAAGTCCTCTTTCAAGATAATTTGTTCTAAAAGGCAGGAAAGTAAATGGCTTGCATGAAGGACATGTTAAAGCCCATTTTCCACAGCTGAAAAATAAGAATAATGAGTAGAGCTACTACAATTGAGAGAGGCAATCAGAGATTCATGATAATATCATACAATACGTCCAATCAAAGGTTCAATTATGAATAACACAGCTCAAATAAAAATAAGCTTTGAAATTCGAAGAGGAAAGTAAAGCAAGTAAACACTTAGTTGCACCCAACCCTTCCAAGAATTTACTTCATGATATAGCTACAGTATAATGTCACAAGTTACTACAGCTTTTCATAGAACAATACAACTCTACCGGCAATTTCTTGATAGTTGCCACCACTATCAAAGAAATATTAAAACAAACGCATTAATGAATGGACCAATGAATGGAAAATAAGAAATCAATCAATTAATGAATAGAGATGAAACCCATATTTGAAGGTGCTGTATGTATTTTGTTTTACTGTAAAAAGCACAGAAATACCATAATATGTTTGCAGATATTTAGAAAACATGCTAAGTCCACATACTTGTTTCTCCGAAAAACAATGCTACACCCAGTTATTCTACTTTGAAATGTGCGTTCTGTGTCAGAATGTCTGTTTTTGTTTTGGTCTGTGTGATCCCGCCCCCTGCCAATTTACCCAATAGTATTTTGACACTCCAGGTTGTCAGTTGCCGGAAAACACAGCGTATTGCTGCCATAAAATCCAGCAAACAAACTAGGTCAGAGATTGCAAATTCTACAGTACCCCTCGGCATCCATCTAAAAAACTCTATGTCCAGAGGCATATTAAAACAAGGATAAAATCAACTCATCAACTTACAGTCTAACCTTTACACTGTAAGTTGATGAGTTGTTTTAATCCATGTTTTAATAGTCCAAAATGTTCACGCGTTAAAAAATAAATACAACCTCACATTGGGTCAATCACGTTCACACACCGTCTCCGAAACTTTCGTCCATCATAAAAAAATGTGGATCAGCTTTGATTTTTCTGCGTTTTTCGCATCCGTAGCAAGTATATTGAGAGGGGTTTGGACAATTCAGATCCACTGGATAACAAATATACGAAATAACACATTCTAAAATTTCGGACACAGTGTGCGAAGACCTTAAGGCTCGTAGCTTTCCATTGTCAATTTCACTCATTCCTGTTGCATGTTCTCAATTTGGCAACCTGTGCGAGCGTCGACTAGGTGGTGGAAGAAACAACCCTCTCCAATATTTTGAATTTGGACTGCAGTACCCATTTCAACCACTAGCTGTCAACATTACATACTGCACCTTTGAAATTGATCCTTTTCTATTCAAATTCTGGAAAATGTGTAATAATAGAAAGCACGTTTCAAGAGCAAAAAATTGAAAGTGGGAGAAAGAAAACAGACAGCACAGAACTAAAGAAACTGTAAACTAGCTGAAAAAGAAAATAAAGGAAACTGTTACATTTACACACACACTCATCTGTTCTTATGGAGGTTGTTATTATTGTGAGGTAATTACTGCCTAAGCTGCATTTGTGTTTGGCTGAAAAAAATAACGAAAAACAATGAGGTGCACAAATGTTGAGTAAAAAATGTTTGCCTAGGCATGAAAAAAAAAACATTCAAATTCTTCTGAAAATGACAACAGAGCGCCACTTTGAAATGTCAAAGAAAGGATGCGAAGTTTAACCTTTGCCTCAGCAGTGGGACGTGGTATAATTATTACAAATCACCTGCCTCTCGAGGCCTTTGAGGACACGGACACAAGACGAAACAGCTCCTTTTCTGGACTGACAGTAGCAGATGGTAACACTATGAAGCCTGTATACATAAAACATTAATGCACATTCTAATCCATAATATCTTTCCACAAATACTTGTAACCAGAGCTATAATTCATGATTATATTGAGCTATTCATTGTTACACTTAAAAGAGAAAAATACAACAAAGACATGACATTCAACCATGAACATTATAATGCATTATTAACTGTTGCAATTATTTATGAGAACATGCAATGTATAAGATGCATTATATATTATATGGCATTATTGAAGGATAAAGAATACTTTTACACTACCTATCAAAACCCCTACACTTCTTTATTGTTGTTATTGTGCACATTATAAAATATATATAGGAGATAGTGTGTAATATTTTTTACAGTGTACAAATATTCAAAAATATTAAAGCGCAGACCATTATATCTTAAGGTTTTGAAGATCGTGAGAAAAATAAATACAGTCATGTGTGTCCAAACTTTTGACTCCTAGCATTTAATGCATTATACATACAGTCTTCATAGAAAGTGTCACCAATCGGAGAGTAAAAATAAGCAAAAAATAAAAAAAAATTTGGATGGCTGTACCCGTGAGTTTGCTACTGGGCAAATGACATAATGTTGTACCAACTGAAAAAACAAGAGATATAAAAAGCCTAAAACTATTAAAAATAAATCAAAAAGAGAAAAACATCGTAGTTATGATTTCATGCAAAAATCCTTAAATCAACAACATTCAAACATTGAAATGCTTTTCAAGGCGAATTGAAGGTAGAGTTGTACCATTTTGCATTCAAACAAATAGCTCAAATAGCTTACTCCATTGACTCTGACTTAATAACCCAGCAGGGAGGACGATTGAAAGCCAGTCACAAGGGAAGCCCGTGCACCACATCACTGTGTCGCCCACACACTACCTCTCAGGAAATCAATAGAGCAATATCAGAATAAACCAGTGACAAATTGATTTTATCCAGGGCAATTTCTACCTCAGAGGATTTCAACTCTGGTAGCAATGCCAACAGGCTGGTTTGATCAGATTCGGGATTGAACCCGGCACAGTTAATAGCCATTATTCTCTTAGATATCATTTATGGATGGTATAGATCACTTTACACATCTCTGGAGAACTGCTATGAGAGGAATGACATGATAATGTGACGGGATCAAACGGCTCATAATGTGTAGGTCTGACAAGCTGAGAGAGATGTTGCTGGGCTCTGTTCCAGCTTTGATGTGTCTCAGGGTTACAGGGTGTTCAACATTTAGCAGACCAGTGTTGGGAGTAACTGACTAAAATAGCTACGGTACTACTTAGCTGTAGTAGCAGCAAACTTTCATAAAACATAACATTTCTCTATTTGTGTCACATCACCCATGAAGTCCTGCAAATATTCGACTCATTTTAGGGTGTCAATTAATTCAGAAGTGTTATGTAAATTCTGCCATAATTTACTCCCCCCTTATGTTGTTCCAAACCTGTATGCATTTCTTTCTTCTGTGGAACACAAACGAATAGTGACAACACTAATACTAGACCCTGTTGAATTTCATTGTGCCAGAAAAAAAAAAACGATTTTTCCCCCAAAAAATATCTTCTTTCCACAGAAAAAAAGTCATACAGGTTTGGAACTACACGAGGGGGGAGTAAATGATGACAATTTTCCCTTTCGGGTGAACTATTCTTTTAAATGGACCTTGAAAGAACAAACTCTCTACCTCAATGCTATGGAAGACACATGCAGCTTCTTCGCTACCCTGCTCAGCTCAATGAAAGCACAAGAAAGATACAGATAGAGTTAAGGGGGCAGCGAAAGCAGATTTCACAAAGACTCGGGGAAAATTGGGTGAACAAGAAAAGAATGAATGTATGCAGAAAGAGAGAGTGTGAGTAAACGAGAGAGCAGAGCTTCTGTGTTGTCTCCTTCCCTGTGGGTATGGCTGGGATTTCAAACGCTCCTTGACTCACACTGCTGTTCCGTGTTAGTCTGCCTAAGACAGGGGATCACAGTCCTCTGGGAGCACCTGGTCTTCTTGACGTTCCTAAACACTGTCATCTTCCAAGAATACAGTGAATGAATACAAGTGATGTCATCATTGCAAAGTTGCATTTGGGTTATGTACGCTGCGTCGAGTGGACTCTAGAAGAGGGACTGAGTAAGTGGAACAATACTTGAATTATTTACCCGGTCTGCTATGCCATGTCTCTCTCTGCTCTATTTCCTTTGCCTCGCCAAAGCAAGTGAGTGAAGATGTTTTCTGGACCAGAAACATTGTTCCATAAGAGCCAGACAATGTCGCTGAACCATGTACGTGCACTAGGTTAACTACCTAGCCGGATTTCATGTTGTAATCGTCCCTTTTGCAGATTGAAATGCAAAATTTTTTTAATAATAATAACAACTGTGTAGAAGTCCATTCTTGACAGTGTAGCTCTTTCTTCCCTTTGTCTGCCACAGGTCACAAACAGATAGTCCTGCTCCCAAACTTATACTATTCATCTGGCTTAAAGAAACAGTCAACAAGCCACAGGGTTTTACACGTGTCAAGGAATCAAAGTAGAAATGGCTTGTAGTTGCCCCCTCATTTTAATCTGGGATTCATTTACATTTATGCATTTAGCAGAAACTATTATTCCAAGCAATTTGCATTGCATTAAAGAGATTTTTTTAAATCAAATGTATACAGTTAAATTACTTCAAATAGAAAATATTTATATATACAGCATATATATATATATATATATATATATATATATATATATACAGCATATATATATATATATATATATATATATATACAGCATATATATACAGCATATATATATATACAGCATATATAATATATATATATATACATTATATATATTATATATATATATTATATTAATTATATATATATATATATATATATATATATATATATATATATATATATATATATATATATATATATATATATATATATATATATATATATATATATATATATATATATATATATATATATATATATATATATATACAGTGTATATATATATACAGTGTATATATCTATATATTTATAACTTTCTCTATTTGAAGTAATTTGGGGAAGTTTAGCGGCCGCTCTCTCACTCGACAGACAATTTCGTTATTTCACAGTTTCCACAGTTTTTATCTGTTCAGCTTTGCTTTCACAGGAATGAATTACATTTTATCGTAAAGTATTAATATCATTTAAAGTAACTGTTCATATAAAATATATTCAAATCATTTTAATTTATAATAATATTTCACAATAGTAGTGTTTGATTGTACATCATAAGTATCAATTTAGTGGATAAAAATGAACGGTGTTAGAAAACATTTGTGTAGGAAAGACTACACAATGATGAACCTAAATGTATTTATCATAATAGTTTTTTTTTTTTTTGGTAATGTATCATTTATGCAACAAGGTCATCTGATTCCAATTGACAACTCAAACTGATAAGATGTATGTAAAGTGCTTTAGATAAAAATGTCTGAATAATAAATAGATGCAAATGATAATAGTCTTAGTCTTTGGCTTTGGATTAAAAAAAGAAAGTAAGTGGCACTCAGAGGAATTTTGGGTATCTATACTTTATTGGAGTAATTATTTTTCAGCCGACTTTTTACTTCTACTCCTTACATTTTCATGCAATTATCTGTACTTTCTACTCCTTACATTTTAAAAATAGCCTTGTTACTTCAATTTCATTCCGGCTTGTCATCGTTAAAATAAAATAAAAACCTATCCAGATAAATCGCACCATCAGGATAGAGTGAATTTGATTGTGATTGGATGAGAAGAATAAACATATAGCATTCCGACACCCTATTGGTTTGTATGCGATCCATCACACCTGCACATGACACAAATCATGTAAAGCTCAGTAGTACACATATGGTTCTTTAATGTATTTGCATAGTACTAAAATGCGTTTTCAATTGGCATATATGCGGCTGAAACAGGTAGCCTAGTGCATCCCAAATTTTTCAACATGAACATTTTAATATAACATTAGTCATATTTTTTGAGGAGGTGGGGTAGTGCACTATAGGCCACTGTAGCGCGGCCTAAGCTTTTGTCCGTAATGCCAATTTTTTCCTTACATTACTTTTACTTTTATACTTTAAGTAGTTTTGAAACCAGTACTTTTACTTGAGTAAAAAGTTTGAGTTGATACTTCAACTTCTACAGAAGTCTTTTTAAACCTTAGTATATACATTTCTATCCCAGTAATGAATGTGAATACTTTTGACACATCTAGTGGCACTGCTCAAAATATAGAGCCAAAATATACTTCTTCAGAACTACAAGAACACTGCATCCTGGTTACACACAATAAAAGCTGACTGCTAATCGCCACCAGTGATCTTAAACAGTTCTGATCATGTTAAGTTTCCACAGTGTGGCCATAACAAACGGACAGACACAATTACTGCACCGCCAACAACTATTACAGTCTGTGGCATTATGGATGTGTCTGGAGGAACAGTTAAGTTCTTCAGGAAGAAACATGCTATTCATTTGACAAAAGGAGACAAAAGTAGCGCGTGGTAAATGTCAGGCCTATGCACTTATACTAGTGCTTTCAGCCAATCAGAAGGAAGCAGAGTTGTTGTGTAACAGCAACGATCAGGCATTGTGAAGAAGAGACATTTCCAACTGGCCCTGGTAGTGAAGCAGAAAGTACAGACAGAGACACTTACAAAAACATCAAACCCCCCAACTCACCATCTCTGTTCTGAATTATGAAACGCGCATCTGCCACATTAGACCTTAAACACTGTAATTTGTATGCAATGTTTATTTACCACAACGCAGGGGTTTGTGTTTGGTGTCTGTCTAACATTGGCCCTCATATTTTTTTAACCAATGGTGAGATGTGCATTTAAATTTAGCTAGTGATTCAAAGAACAATTCAAAAACCTCTGAATGAGTATATACTGCATGTATGCCATTGCAATGAAAAGAACAACATTTCAACACATGAACGCCATACGCCATACACATACACCGTCGGTGTATGAATGAGTGAGTGAATAGGCGAATGTGAGGCAATATGTAAAGCGCTTTGGATGGCCATGGGTCTGTTGAAAGTGCTATATAAATGCAGTCCATTTACCATTAACATTTCAATACATTCTAAATGAACTATACTGAAGAATTTTTAATTGGTACCACACAATAGGTGTGGTACAAAGAGCAGGGCTTTTGAAAGGAGGTCCTTCACAGACAAACCACAGTAATTAGAGTATAATGAATGGAAAAGACGTTTACCTTCATGTCTTTATTCCTCATCTAAATGGAAAATACATAATGCTTTCTACCTATAAGAAGAATGAGCAATCATATAGTGAAAAAACGTTAACTTATTGTAAATCAAAGTCATGTATATTTGTACAAAATACATGATGATTCACACACAAAATGCTTGGTGAGTAACTGATGTTTCTGCTATATGCCACTATCATGTCTATCATGTTATATGGACTGAAATTTGACTGAATATATATATATATATATATATATTTTTTTTTTTTAATATTTCAATTGTACTTTTTAAAAAGGCATCTGAAATAATAAATTAAGTGCAATGTAGTGTTGTCAAATATATTCATATTTCGATACATATCGATACTGAAATATCTGAAATGCTTCCAATACTCATTTTCAGCAGAATAGATACACGATAGCAGCTGCGCTTTCTTGCTCTCTCATCTCTCCGACAGTGAGTTGACACAAAAGCCCACCTCCAGTGGTGTTATAATGTTAACGAAGTAATAATACTTTGTTACAGTACTGGAGTATTTTTTGGGAGAATCTGTACTTTACTTGAGTTTTTATATTTCTGTCAACTTTTACTACATTTCTTAAATAAAATATATACTTTTACTCCGATACATTTCCCAAAAGCATTTTGTTACTTAGAGGCGAAATAAAAACTCTCCTCGTAAATAAAAACTGATGCCTCGTAGAGTTTGTTTTGACACGAGGCTGCGTGCTGCACAGAGCGCGACACTTCAAAAATGGATTTAAAACAGACAACAAAATGGTATGTTAAACAGTACGATATAGTTTTTTCATATCACTATAAAGTAATTAGTTTGTTGACTAAATGTTGCATTCGTGGAGAGCAGGGGCCGGTTGCATAAACTGCTTTGACTAGTCTTATAAGTTAGTCGTCTATTTTTTTCTTCAAGACTGTTCTTAACTTTTTAAAGTCAGTTACATTTAAAGTTAGATTGGTCTAATTTGAATCAGAAAAATTAGACTGATTACCTCTTGACTAATTGCTAGTGTGTCAAATTAGTTCTTAAGACACAGTCTAAACATAATGGCTAAGTTTATGCAACTGGCCCCAGCAGAGTGTTTGCCGTCGAGGCTGAGAGGAACACTAAGCGGTTAAAACAATGTGACAAAAACACAGCGAAATTGCATATTTAAACTGTATCCTTATCATGCAGCCGAATCAGAATTTTTGTTTTGTTTTATCGGCACAGTCTGTAACATATTTTGATAAGATAATTATCAAGTGTTCTAAAATAGAAGCAAATAACGTGTGAAAGTATACATATAATATAGCCTACATACGTGTATAATTTCGATAGTCAAAGTTTCAATGAATTGGTAACACTGTACAAGTCCCTTTGTAACATTAAATAAGGTTAATAACAGTATTGTCCGTTGTTAATTTTAACATTTACTAATACATTTTAACATTTTAAAGTTGTCTCTTACATTAGTTACTGTAGGCTACTTTGAATGAATGATCAAGGTATAATTCATATTTTAGTCTTTTTTTATATTTAGAATTTACAATAAACATTTAGCCTTTTTCTTTATTCAAAAGAAATCAAAATGGAAGAGAGTAAAAACTGAACACAATCTTGCTGCTCAAACTGTTAATAGAACAATAATAGGTTTTTGCTCCTTTTGTATTTTCATTTACTTGTACTTTTACTTTCAATACTTAAGTACGTTTAATATATATAAAAAATACTTTTCATACTTAAGTACAATAAATATCCCATACTTTAAAACTTTTACACAAGTACTATTCTAAACAGTGACTTTAACTTCTACCAAGGTCATTTTCTATTAAGATATCTATACTTTTACTCAAGTATGGCTTTCAAGTACTTTATCCACCACTACCCACCTCCGCTCACTCACTCCAGATAAATACTTTTTCATTTGCTCCGGATGTATATTGTTGGTGTTACATGGCTTAAATTTTGACATGGGATTGCACGCATCGCGCATAATTTTACTCATTCCCACAGATTTTGTGCTCACATTCAAATTGCACGCACCTCTCAGTGATAAATTTAGTTCTTTTTCGCTGCTTTTTGCACTTAAAACAGTCAAATACACACAAAATTGTCGAAATGCCGGCCTGTTTAATGTGAACATAAACAGTTGAGAAAGAAAACACGTGTAACTGTATAATGGATCCGTGCATCAGGTCTTAAAGTGACAGTATATAAAATATATATATAAAACAGTTTTTCCCCATGGTATCGGTGTCAAAATTTGAGGCCAGTGAAAATGCTGAGTGGTTAGTAACTTTGGAAAACCACTAGCCACAGTGGCTGGTGAGCAAAAAAGTTTATGTCAAGCCCTGAAAATATACATTACTTTGATTTACACTAAGCTAACACTTTTTCACTATATGACTTCCGGAGTAGTCTTAAAGAAATTACCACTGGAATATTTGAGATATTTTACTAATATGGCCTAAAGAAGTAGAAACTTTACTGTGCTACAGCAGACTTTACACTATCCAATGTAGACTCTCTGGCTCCTTCAAGAAGATTAGCCTTTACCACTCCTGCAAAATTGACAGATCTAAACTATAATAAAGACTTGGTTCATATGAGAGCAGCGCCATCATCAAGCTGGTCAAGCTCCAGCGTTCCCCACCAAACCTCTCACTGAGTTTTATGGATCCAATTCCAGGTGCAGATATTTAGCTGTATTTCACTGCCAGTTGCCGGTCCTCATCCATCCACCAGCTCAAACACCAGCTAAGTCATTTCTGATGGAAGTTGTCTGAAATCAATTTAGTATGATATCCATATTCATGAAAACTCTCCCTCTCTTTCCTGCGAGAGAGATCAAAGAGCACTCACTCTGTGTGCTTGTATATGACAGATATACTAGGGATGCACCGAAATGAAAATTCTTGGCCGAAACCGAAAACCGAAAAAGAGGAAACCAAGGCCGAAAACCGAAAACCGAAACACCGAAATAAATTATGCCAATTATTAGTACCATTGCATTTATGGTTATGACTGTTTACTAACTTTACTAAAATCAAGGCATTGTAATTGCATAAATTAATATTAAAGTTTCAAAGAATAAATAAATTACAAATTATGCCAATATTTATTTAGCACATTGCAACAATGCACAGTATAAAATAAAATTCAAACTAAAATGTTTAACTTGACCCCACTCATTTGTGCATTAAATAATAATGTACAGGCCTACAGAAAGATTTTAAAATTAAATGTTCTCTCATAAAAACAAAGTACATTTAGGTCTAGTGCATTTTAAATTTTTCTCTGTAGGACTACTACAAGAAAGTGCATTCAGAACAAGTGCAACTGCTTAAAGATAAAACTATTTTCTCTGTAGGCCTTCAACATAATAGTGTATCAAAGCAAAGACTGCCATAGCCCATATGTTAACTGTTGAATAGGGGTGTAACGGTACACAAAACTGACGGTTCGGTACAGCAGTTTTACAAAATGACTTTTTATTTATTTTTATTGGTTTACTGGGAAAAAAAAGTATCTGTTCTTAAATGAATTAAATTATAACTAAAAGTGTATTGAAGATATTGCTGTAAACTATATAGGGAGCCCTTACTTGCACATTAATATTAAAGGTTAACAACAGAGCCCAAACTATTAGCCTAAATTCAGTTGCTATGTATTTTTAGGTCTAATAATCAACACTCAAATAACATAGTATGCAAACATGCAAACTTCACATAAGGCAGTTTTTGCAATAACTAATAATCTAATAATAAAATTGTTTTTTCTCCAATTCGTTGTTGAAATATAATCATTTATACACAGTGTCTGTCATTTTCATGACAGGTTTATTTAAACATACAGGAAATAATCAAGATATCATTAACTGGTTAAGTAGAATATAATGAATATAACGGCTAATATAGGTCATATATTTAGTGAAAGAGTTGATTTACTCTAGTGAATAAAATTCTGTGGACACTGAATGACTGCCTGAGGTAAATGTGATGCTAAAGTTGCATGACATTGTTTAGGCTAGTTTACAAGCAGTTATATTGACGTCTTTTCGCTGTTGAAACACTGATTGAGCGATTACACCACATATGATACGTGACAGTAAGTGTTAATGTATCCTCAACATACCTTAGATGTTCATTCATGTTTATTCTTAAGGAAGAGATGATCGATCGCGCTCACAGATGATCGCGCTCACGCGCGCGCGCGCCGCGGCTTGAACTGTGATGAGATCAGTGATGCCACATTAAAGAGCGTCAAAACGGCATTTATCGTTTGAATTTCGTGATACATGTTGATTGATGTTTGTGTGGGAACTCACAGTGAAGTCTGTTCCTCTTCTCATCGAGAACATGAGCTCTGGCTGTCAGTGCTTGTACATGGAGCTGACGTGGGTGTTTCTCAAATATACTGCTTCAGACAAGCACGTGCAGGTCGCGGTTTCTGTTTGCGTCATCACAACATTTCGGCCGTGTTGTTTCGGTGATAAAAGTATTTCGGCCGAAAACCGAAAATGCACTTTTGGGCCATTTTCGGCCGAAAATTTTCGGTGGCCGAATATTCGGTGCATCCCTAAGATATACGTTTTCAGTCAGACACAGCTATTGATGTTGTGATGAGTGATTTCAACAGGGATCAATGTATTAAAGTGGATATCAAAGAAAATGACAAACAATCTTTAACAAAGATAAACATGTTATGCTCAATCAAGAACATTCACAAAAGATAAGCAAGACAGGGGAGGAGGAAAAATATTAGCACACAAGTCATGTGACCTGTGGACTCGTAAGCTCATATTGTACCTGTAAGGTTCTTAAGGCCAAGCTGACGGAGACCGAAGTTGCCGTCTCTGCGGTAGTTGAGGAAGATAGCCAAGGCGTAGCGGTCTTCATACAGCCTGGTGCCACGGATGATGCGAAGATTTTCCAGGGGCAGATTTTCAAACTGATTTAGCGCCACAAGCACATAGCCGGTCACCTCACGAATGGACTGCAGACAGAATAAAGCACAAACATTAATCCACAAATAATAACCAACCAACTGGATCTTCTGGAAATAAATTAGGTGAAAAAATAAAATAAACTTGATTTAGAGTGGGGGAAAATACATATTAAACTTTGCAAGGAGGTGGATACAGTACCTACACTACACTATTATGTAGGGGGGGGGGGGGGTTACGCTTTTTTTATTGATGTCCAATCAAAAGTAAAAGAGTATGAGAGTGGTGTGGAGTGGAGAAGAGATTATTTTCTTCTATCACTCTAATACTGCTATATCAATTCCACAATGCCCCATAATGCAATTGCATGTTAGAAAGTATTCTCTACTTGTTAAATACGGTGTTAAGAGGCATTTATAGCAGTCAGAATTAAAACGAAATCAAAACTGTTATATACAATTAAATAAAATGTATTAAAGGGTGCATAACCCACACAGTTTCTGCCAATCTCATGTTAATCTTGAGTACCTATAGAGTAGTATTGCATCCTTCATTTCTCTGAAGAGTCTTTAGTTTTATCATATTTATAAAAGACAGATATGCTGTACTGATTCTTTCAGAAAACAGCCGAACTTGTGCAGGCGTGCAGTGGGCGGAGCCAAAAACACACTTCTTTAGTGACATTGATTTTGTGGTCTAGGAGAAGTGCCCATACAAGGAATTCCGCCCATTATGACGTCATACAGGGCCATACTCGGAAAAAAAACTTTCCGAAACTTGTTCGAATCCTGAAGGAGTGTATTTGGCACAGAAATACTCCATCATATGTCCAACTCAGTTTTTTTTTTTTTTTTTTACATTTTGGCCATGTTTAGCATGAGAATCCAACTCTTTAACAGTGTAAATAAGGGTCAGTTATCTTGTCAAACTACAGCCCTATTCAGACAGAACTAGTTTTCCAGGGGAAGTTCGAGAAATTTGTTAACCCCAATTTTAACCCCCGTCCGAATCTACCAAGTCTGTGTTTTTCTCATACAACCTTTGTAAAAATTCCAGAGCAAATTACCTCCTGTTTTTCGGCAAACTCAACAGACTTCTGAGAAATCTAATCCCGTTCGAATGTGAATTTTTGTGATTGCTGATGTTGTATTATAACGCTTCTCCTCATGTAATTTTACACACCAATCTTTGGCGTGCTTTTTTTTTTCATTTCAATATGCATGGTATCCAACGGGGGGAAATTTTTTTTTATAAAATGAATAAATAGAGCCAAATCATGGAAACTGCTAAGACTGCCCATTTCAATATCAGTGTCAGGAAATATAGGCTACTTGTCTAGATTTTGCTTTATTATAAACAGCCACTTCTTGTAAGTTTACTTAAATAGGGTTTTAATAATAAAATTCTAATTATATCAGTAAATAATAAATGAATAGGCATATACTTCATACGTGATGCACGCAAGCACAGCACACAACATTCTGTAACACTCACATTTAGAAAACACACACTCCCACCTTTTAGTCCCGTCCGAAATGGTACATGAAATCACAGACGTCGAGTGATAAGAATTGTAACTCAAACGTTGTTAAGAAAAATAGACCCGTCCGAATAGGGCTTACTTCTTGAAAAGACATTTCTAAAAAAGAGCCTCTTCCCATATGATCCTGCTGAAATATGTTTGTGTCTCAATTATAAAGGTGAAATCTAAAGTGGTTGTGATGTAAAGTTATGTGTGGAGTCACCTCAGGCCTCTAGGCTCATCACACAGTCATTAGCTGAAGTGTTGGGAGTGGGCAGCAGTCTGGGCAGCAGTAGGACACAATAAGCCAGAGGGTCTTTTCTCTCCCTTTCTCTGTCTTGTTCTTTTTTTACTATCTCTCTCTCTCTCTACCCTCTACTAGACAGATAATGATCATGGGATGACTCAAACCCATCCAACCACATCCGTGAGACCCTCGCCGTGACATACTGGTGCCGTCATCACGCCTGTCATTAAGGCAGACACAGTTTCATTCATTCTGACAGAGCGCCTCATGCTGTGAATGATGACACTGAATGTGTGCGTGTGTGTGTGTTGGGGGGCAGAAGTAGCCCTGAGGAAGCGCTAACAACGGGGAGTGCTCTCACTGACAGCCGTCAGTTAGCGTGAGCTTCATCTCAGGACCCATGCAGTGTGACAGGGCCGGTCCTGCTGCTGTCATCGTCCGCCATGTCCGGCTAATGGGCAGAGACGTGAGCTCTTTTTAGCAGCAGCGCTAGAAGGCCAGTCAGAGCCTCAGTCATTTATCTGGGCTAATGAACTGTTCTAATAGCTGCAGGGACATTGCAGAAAGTACTTCCTGTGCATGTACGTGGGGTATCACTGATGTGCGCTGAGAGGACTGTGTCAAGTGGGGTTACAGGACTTCCAATGAAAAGGTACGGAGAGCGGACCTGCTGGAAATAGCATATACGCAGCTGTAAGCAGAATCAGAGCTACTTCAGTACACCCTGTATAAAGAATGAGTGCGCTGTGGACTGGAGACAAGAGCACTTATAACTCTGATACTGCTTCATCAAGAGCACAACACTTTAACAGGCCATAACGCAATTGTATGTTAGCAAGACTTTTTTACTTGTTTAACAGTGTTGGGGCCATTTTCTCTTTTTAACTACACTCTAAAAAATGCTGGGTTGTTTCAATCCAAATTTGGGTCACATATGGACAAACCCAGCCGTTGGGTTAAACTTTTAAATTACATTTTTAACCCAACAGTTGGGTTTGTCTAGCCTGACAAGCCAGACCCACATCAAGATGTTGGGTCTGGGAACACACCATTGGCAGTAGGGTTGGGAACCGAGAACCGGTTCTTATGCAGAACCGAAACTGAATTTTGAAAAATACCAGAACCGCGCAAAATTCTGGAAGCGTATCCTTTAATAGCGAGTGACAGCCAGTGTTGCCAAGTCCGTGGTTTTCCCGCGGAATTGGGCTACTTCAACACTGTTGCCGCGGGCTGTGCTTCATGTCCGTGGGTTGAAGCGACCCCAATTATGTGATATTTAGCCCCGGAAGAACCGGATTACCGGAGAAGCCCCCCTGAAACGCGATTGGGCTTGTTTTGGGGTAGTTTTGAGTAGCCATTGTGCGGGTTTTGTTGTGAAAACCTGGCAACCCTCACCTCATCATGAATATTAATTACGTTGCCTGCCGCTTCCAGGAGTGCAACGCAGTTCAGCACTGAAAGCCCCCGCGCTACACATTTACGGTTTTGCATCAGATATTTTCTCGTTGACCACCAGCATGGCGAAGAGAAAGTCACAAGTATGGATTCATTTTCAAAGAATGAATGATAATGAAGCAAAATGTAACATGTGAAAAGTTAACATGCAAAGGAGGCTGCACTAGCAATTTGACAAAACATTTGCTACAGCACAGAGTGCCACAGGGCTTATACCAGATTTATAGTGAAAGGCCTATATTATATTATATTATATTATATTATATTATATTATATTATATTATATTATATTATATTATATTATATTATATTATATTATATTATATTATATTATATTATATTATATTATATTATATCTATATATATATATATATATATATATATATATATATATATATTTGTCAACCGTTGAGTCACCATGGTTTAGGTAAGCGTTTAGGCACAATTACCTTTGTAATGCTGAATTGCAATTTATTATTTACAAGTTCACTGAATAACTGAATTACTATTAAATTAATATACAACTAATTAATAAATATAACTAATAAATATAATTTATAACTTGTTTTTATTCAGAGACAGAGAGATAAAATGTAATAAGACAATTTCAGAGGTGTTCATTTGAAAAAAAATGTGTTGCAAGAATGGCTTAATTAATATATTGTATATATTGTAATATATATATGTACAGTACAGGACTTTTTTGACATTGCCAACCTGTAAATTAATTTTAGAGCAAGTAATAAACACAAAATGGATTGTTTGAGTTGCGTATTGTGCCTTTTTCCTTTACCACTATTTGTTTAATAATTTTAATGGAACCGGAATCGGAACCGGAATCGTTAGGCGGAACCGGAACCAGAATCGGAACCGGAAAATTTCTCACGATTCCCAACCCTAATTGGCAGGGCTCAATCCGAGGGGCGGGATAAACGGTTGTCTTTCGAATTCCCTCTGCACGCAATAGGATCGCGGTGCAACCAACCAGAGCAACGAAGAAGGTGAAGCGGAGCTAGTTGATAGATTAAACTTGGAAACAAAATTGGGTTAAAACAACCCAGCATTTTTTAGAGTGAAAGGAAGACGCAGGAAAAGTAGAATAAAAAAAAAAGTTCTTCATGATTATTTAAATTTTTTTTTAACTTATTTTAACTTGAGCGCAGCAAAAAGATGCTGCAAATGTTGAGAGACGTAAGTGCAATGGTCAAACGTGTGTGTCTGGTGCATGTTTACATGAAAACAATGGAAAAGTGAATGCACAAATTTATGCCTTCAACAGGCTTTTATCATTCAGAAAGTGAGATAAAATCTGTAGGGCCTTGGTAAATGAATGATGGAAATAGAAGGATAAGGAAAGGTTTTTTTTAGCTTAAAAAGTTGATTCCTTTTACATGTGGAAAATATTAAACGCACATTATGTGCACCAATATATTGCAATATAGTGTGCATTCCGTTACAAAAAAAAATATTAAGCACATTTTGCTATAGGGTGAACTGGTTTCTTTTACCGCCAAGTGAGGAGCGGAAAACGTAAAACAATGCCACTCCACTCACATACTCTAATCCCGTCATGGCATCTGAATTTGGATGAAAGCATGAATACTGGCCAAGCCTTTGACCTTGCTGTGGTCCCTCCATTTCCTCTTCCTCTCCTTACGGCCAACAAAAAGCCACTGCACTTGCCACATCCTGCCAACAACCCCCTCACCCCTGGCCACCGGGAACTAAACCCATCCCAGTTACCTAGCAACCTCTGGAACCTGCTGCTGTCTAAAAGACATGAGAGAGGGGGAAAGTAGAGGGTGGGGAAAAAAAACAGCAACATCTTTGTTGTACTTCTCCTAATTTAATTAAAGGATTACTTTGCAGAGATTTTCCACACAGCCTATTTGGCTTCCCGCACTCGCTTTCCAACACCATTTAATTCCTCTTTCTCAAACTAATTTGTTATTTTCAAGCCAGTGGATCGATACTTCCCAGAGTGGAGAAGAGAGCAGAGGAGAGAGATAGGACGGGGTCCTCTTTCTTCTTGCTGTTTGCTCAATAATGAAGCACATAAATAAAGGTAAACACCTTGTT
Organism: Gobio gobio; assembly: GCF_949357685.1. Lineage (NCBI taxonomy): Eukaryota > Metazoa > Chordata > Actinopteri > Cypriniformes > Gobionidae > Gobio > Gobio gobio. Next base: position 43,792,932 of record NC_137103.1, read on the forward strand.
GTGATTACAAGCGCAGTTTATAGCTACGTGGCATCAATGAGGAGCTCCTTCCACCTGTTGTTAAACATAACACATCCAACCTGAGCTGTATAGAGATCAATGGACACAACGCAACACCTCATTCTGTTTTGGTATCTTCTACAGTATCTTAACCTCTAATGTAAGGGCACAGTTAAGGCCTGGCGTCAAGTGCAACTGTAACACAAGGATGACTGCCACTGCATCTTTGTGTTCAGTTGTAACAACTTCCACCCCATTTGTTTCTGTTGGATTTGGAGTAAGAATTTTGTGTTACACCCAAGCTGGTCGATCCTCTAAAGAGTGAAAAACAAACCTTAAAACTTTGGATGCAATGTCTAAAAAAAGTAGTAAAAGACTGCAATTCATGGTTATATCTGTAGATAAAGTTCATCTTCAGAAAAATAAATAAAAATAAATTTAAAAGCAGGGATTTTTTGTTGCAAAGATATATCAGAGATATTTTATTTATTTAATCCAAAATACTGTAAAATTAGTAATATTGTGAAATATTATTACAATCTAAAATAACTTTTCTATTTGAATATATTTTAAAATGTAAGTGTATAGTATATTTTAAAATATATTAATGTGATGGTAAAACTGAATTTTCTGCATCATTACTCCAGTCTTCAGTGTCCCATGATCGTTCAAAAATCATTCTAATATGCTGATTTGCTGCTCAAGAAACATTTCTTATTATTAACAATTTTGAAAACTGCTGCTTAATATTTTGAGAAAAAAAAAAGATAAGTTAATCAAAAGAAATGTTTAAAGGAGCTGTATGTAGGACTGTGGCCAAAACTGGTACTGCAATCACTTTCAAATTACTGTAGAGCGGTGTATCCCTCTCCCCCTCCCCTGACTCGAGGTTGCCAGCTAGGCTGCAGGATCCAGCAGGAAGGTAGGCTGCTACACAGAGCTTTCAATGGCAAGTGACGAGTCGTACACAGTAAGTTTTTTTTCTTTCTGTTAATTATGTTTATGCTTCAAGAGCGATGTTTTGTGAAGAAATTATGAATAATTATGAAGTAATGCAAAAATGTACTAATGGCGATTAGCCAAATATAATCGTAAATATGAACGCTCGTATGTGACAGTACATTCCCACGTGAAAAAATACTATAGTAAAATTACAGCAAAGCTAAATAACATTAGCATGTTTTGTCCACTATGCGAAGAACGAATGAGGAATCATTTTTACTGAGGTAACGTTAGGCTACTGTCTCAAATACGTTTACACAGTGCTAATAGGCGTGCTAATTTTGTTTTCCTCAGCGTCCCAGCATAATGACAGAGAAACGGGCTTTGATAATGCATTACTAATGTTAGCAATGACGACTCGCCGTTTTTATTTACCAAACAATTCCTTAACGTTACCTTTTCAATTCAATGACCCACCTCCTCCATCTGCGCTAACCTAACGTTACTTTGCACGAACATGCACATCTTTGTTCGACTGTCATGAATATTTGAAATGTCCATTTACATTAAGTACAAGTTAGCCAAACATAGATGAACCTTACCTGTCCAGGAGAAAATTAGCAACGTTGGCATCAGTCTTCAAATTATTCTCCGTTTTCAGCCGTCTCTATCTTTCAAAGGCATCTCAAATCCTTGTTTTATTTCGGACACTGTCACAACGTTTTTCTGATTCATAACGAGGTTGTTTAGGTTTCATAAAGTTAGACATTGTTTATCCAAAAAGTTTGTAGCTGCAGCTGTGGTAACTAGAGCAGAGCTGGCAACCCGAATGCAGAAACACTACTGACTTCGTGATTGGTAGAAAGGCGGAGGGTGGCGCTTCAGGCCAAAACACAACATGTCAACATCAACATCAGTTGAGGGTTGCAACTTCACTTTTAAAATGACAATATCTTGGCCGGACAACCGTTGTCAGTGATATAATTATTTGAAATGAACATGATTTCTTAATGTCTAGTGACATATCAGGGCCATTTTATGATTAATTGAAATACATTTCTTACATACAGTTCCTTTAAATGAAATGAACAGCATTTATTTGAAACAGAAATCTTTTTGGTAACACTATTTTAAGGTGACAGTTACACATTACTACATGTACTTGGTATTAACATTAAATTATGCATAATTACAAGTAACTAACCCTCAATCAAAGCCTAACTGTAAACTCTATAGTAAGTACATGTAGTTAATTAATATTACTCAGGACTTATTTGAGGAAGTAAAATGTAACCTTCAAATAAAGTGTAACCATCTTTTGTAAAATTATGTCTTTGCTGTGACTTTTGTGCAAATTTGCTGACTAAAAAAAATATTAAGTTTCTTTAAAAAAATAAAAAATAAAATATTGACCCCAAACTTTTGAACGATATATATACACAAATTCTCTCTCAGCATTTCTACATATCCTAACTGCTACTTATAAACCAACAACAGACACCAAAGATGCTTTTAGAAGCCAATGAGAGAGACTCTCACAGGTGGTCTAATAGAGCACTTAAAGATACACCCTGCACTAGGGCCCATTTGAGACCTTATGATGCCTGTCAAAGGTTACAGTCCAACAGTCCTGATTAAGCCAATCTATAAATACAGCTCATGTTCCTCCATGAGCTGAGTGGAGAGAGCGGGAGATATGGGATGACAGTGGTCCACTTAAAGCTCTCGTGATAGTGACAGAAGAAGGACATCTGAGCTTTGAAAGCCAACTTAGTGCTGGTAAAGATACTGTTACTGTATATGGACTAGAAAGTGATTTTGGTTTCACTTTATTTTGATGGTCCCTTTAACAAATTCTGTTGACTATAAGTAGCGTTGCACTTACATGTTTATTAACTCTCACTAGTGTGTTAGTAGAGTATTAGTAGACTGGTAGGGTTTTGGGTTAGAATAAATTGATAGGTACTTATAGTTACTTATAGTCAGTAGAATGTCTGCTAGTGGACCATCACAAAGAGTTAGCAGATATTGGGTCTTTATTTTCCCGGGAAAGTCTATGCCAGGGTACTGGAGAGGAGAATACGGCCGATAGTAGAACCTTGGATTCAGGAGGAACAGTCTGGTATTCGTCCGGGCCGTGGTACACTGGACCAGCTCTATACCCTCTACAGGGTGCTGGAGGGTTCATGGGAGTTTGCCCAACCAGTCCACATGTGTTTTGTGGATTTGGAGAAGGCATTCGACTGTGTCCCTCGCGGCATCCTGTGGAGGGTGCTGGGGGAGTATGGTCCTTTGCTAAGTGCTGTCCGGTCCCTGTACAACCAAAGCAGGAGTTTGGTCCGCATTGCCGGCAGTAAGTCAGACTTGTTCCCGGTGCATGTTGGACTCCGGCAGGGCTGCCCTTTGTCGCCGGTTCTGTTCATAATTTTAATGGACAGAATTTCTAGGCGCAGCCAGGGGCCGGAGGGTGTTAGGTTTGGGGACAACGCGGTTTCGTCTCTGCTCTTTGCGGATGACGTTGTCGTGTTGGCCCCTTCTAACCAGGACCTTCAGCATGCACTGGGACGGTTTGCAGCCGAGTGTGAAGCGGCTGGGATGAGGATCAGCACCTCCAAATCCGAGGCCATGGTCCTCAGTCGGAAAAGGGTGGTTTGCCCACTTCAGGTTGGTGCAGAGTTCCTGCCTCAAGTGGAGGAGTTCAAGTATCTAGGGGTCTTGTTCACGAGTGAGGGGAGGATGGAACGGGAGATTGACAGACGGATCGGTGCAGCTTCTGCAGTAATGCGGTCGATGTACCGGTCTGTTGTGGTGAAGAAAGAGCTAAGCCGTAAGGCGAAGCTCTCGATTTACCGGTCAATCTACGTTCCTACTCTCACCTATGGTCATGAGCTTTGGGTCATGGCCGAAAGGACAAGATCCCGGATACAGGCGGCCGAAATGAGCTTTCTCCGCAGGGTGGCTGGGCGCTCCCTTAGGGATAGGGTGAGAAGCTCAGTCACTCGGGAGGAACTCGGAGTGGAGCCGCTGCTCCTCCACATCGAGAGGAGCCAGCTGAGGTGGCTCGGGCATCTGTTCCGGATGCCTCCTGAACGCCTTCCCTGGAAGGTGTTTCGGGCATGTCCAACCGGGAGGAGGCCCCGGGGAAGATGTCTTCCGGCTGGCCTGGGAACGCCTCGGTGTACCCCCGGAAGAGCTAGAGGAAGTGTCTAGGGAGAGGGAAGTCTGGGCATCTCTGCTTAGACTGCTGCCCCCGCGACCCGGCCCTGGATAAAGCGGAAGAAGATGGATGGGTCTTATTTTAACGATCTGAGTGCATGGTCTGAAGCACATGACGCAGGTGCACTTTGGGCGTGTCTGAATCCACTTTTGCTAGTTTAACAACTTTTGCTAGTCTCGCCGCCATGTACAACCCTTAAAGGGCCCATTAAGTTGTCAGTCTACTAATACTCTGAGAGTTAGTTGACATGTAGTTGCAAAGTTACTTATAGTCAACAGAATGTTCAAATGGAACCATAAAAATAAAGTGTTTTTAAGATATGGGAACATAGACCACATAGTCTGAAATGAGCCTACAATACATTACCATTCAAATTACAGCATGGATTCTGAAAGATCTCTTTTAAATTTAAAAATACGTCCGGTAATAACGTTTATCTCCATCATTTAAAGAATTACTGAACGTGTTTCTGTGGCAAAATATAGAATAAAAAAGTCACAACTGTTTAGTCAGTTCGCCCTGGGCCTTCCATTCAAACACAGTCAAAGAAAACAGCAGTCAACAAAGAAAAGGAGAAAGATATGGACAGATCTGCAAGATTTCCAGGGATTCTGTCTTTTCTCAGCAGTAGAGTGTTCGGAAAAGAGGAAGTGTGCCGCGAAAACAAAACCCCCTTTCACTCCCCGAGACGTGCTCAGTGTGGAAATAAACTCCTGCAATTCACAAACGAGAGTGGAATGGAGAGAACAGAGGTAGAGAAAGAAAGATGGACAGAAAGATGAGGATGAGGCGAACGACAGGGCTGCAGTCGAGTGGATCATAGTTGGTCCTCTGTATATTTTAATGCATAATTAATACTCCACCTGTTCCAGTTCAGAGAAGACAACAGAGGGGTTGAAAAAGAGAGAGGAGGAGGAGGAGAGACTAGACAAAGAGAGATTGAGAGAGATTTAAAAGAGAGAGTGTAAACATATAGAAACACCATGGCCCTGTGTATACCATTATGCTAATTGGTGCTAATTTACATATATATAGATCTTGTTGTGTCTTTTGGAAGAGTGGGCGGAGACATACATAGAGGATCCAGGGTTTGGATCACTGAGTGTCCTTATGTTAATGCATCCTACCCTCAAAAATACAGGCACAGCATCTCTCTGCTACATTTCTAAAAAGTTGTATAATGAGTTCATATTTATCATTATTATGCAAATATTTGTTCTGATTATTATAATTACTTATTAGCAGAGTTGGTAGTCATCATTCATTAAATTCTTTAAATCAACATGCAGGTGTTTCCATGCAGCTGGTGTCATACTTTTTCAAAGGCATTAGAGGTGAAAAACTTTTCTGTAAGAAATGCTTGTTAAACTATTGACCTAGAATAAACAGCAACTAGTCTGTATCCCTACTGCCACCCCATCCCAACTAAAAGATCTTGACCTTTTCTGTATCTAACAGAATCAGTATCAATTCAAAAATAATGTAACAATTTGTTAAAATTGTCAAAAAAAGGTCCTAAAAGTTTTCAAATCTCATAAAAAAAATAAAAAAAAAATAAAAAAAATAATTTGTTCAGCCTCTTCTGTGAAATTTCACTGATTATTTAATGAAAAAAACTATTTGTTGAAATTCACAAATGTATTTCCATCATATCTCCATGTTATTCTAGAGTTGAATGAATGAATGAATGAATGAATGCTGCCAATATGAATTACATACTCATCAATAAGGATTATGGGTATGTTTAGGGGAAAGAATATACAGTTTGTACAGTATAAAACTCATTATTTTAAGTCCATAAAAAACATGGAAACCCATTGTGTGTGTATCCCCACTGTGTGTGTGTGTGTGTGTGCGTGCGCGCGTATGTGTGTTTGTGTGTGTCTGTTTAATGTATTTGTAAACATTGTAAGGAACACTGAAAATTTATGCAATTAATATATAATAATTAATCTTATAACGGTTTGTTTAAAGCACTTAATTAATGTAATTTTCCCATTTTCTGTGACAACCTAAAGTGAAAACTATTTACTGTCAATAAGTTCTTAACAAAGCATTATCTTACTCTTTACATTTGAGTTAATTAAACAATAACCTGTTAATTACAGTAACAATGAAGGTAGAACTCAGTTTGTATAAAGTATATTAATGCATTGACTACAGTTTATAAACTATTAATTAACTATAAAATAATAGTTTGCAAATGATTTGTAAGTACTTAATTACACTGTACTTATTATAAAGCATTACCAAAACGTATAATACCAGTGCTGAATGAAATTTTCATGAAATTATTTTGTTAACATTTCTTGAAACACATAACTGTAGTGTTTCCTGCAAATACTATTCTGATAAGGATACAGTGAAAGAACTGGAATTTTTTTATTGGAATCAGAAATCCTTATGCTTCTCTCCCAAAAACTGTGTGTGAAGCCACAGCTAAAGGAAAGATGTACCCTATATTGCCAAAAGTATTGGGACACCCCTCCAAATAATTTAATTTAGGTGTTCCAATAACTTCCATGGCCAAAGGTGTATAAAATCAAGCACCTGGGCATGCAGACTGCTTCCACAAACATTTGTGAAAGAATGGGTTGCTCTCAGGAGCTCAGTGAATTCAAGCGTAGTACCGTGATAGGTTGCCACCTGTGCAGTAAGTCCATTCGTGAAATTTCCTTACTCCTAAATATTCCACGGTCAACTGTTAGTGGTATTTTAACAAACTGGATGCAATTGGGAACAACAAGCAAAGTTAAATCACAGAGTGGGGTCAGCGCATGCTGAGACACACAGTGTGCAGAAGTCGGCAACTTTCTGCAGAGTCAATAGCTACAGACCTCCAGACTTTGTGTGGCCTTCAGATTAGCTCAAGAACAGTGCGTAGAGAGCTTCATGGAATGGGTTTCCATGGCCAAGTAGCTACATCCAAGCCTTACATCGCCAAGTGAAATGCAAACGTTGGATGCAGTGGTGTAAAGCACACTGCCACTGGACTCGACTCTAGAGCAGTGGAGACGTGTTATCTTGAATGATGAATCGCGCTTCTCTGTCTGGCAATCCGATGGACAAGTCTGGTTTGGCGGTTGCCAGCAGAACGGTACTTGCCTGACTGCATTTTGCCAAGTGTAAAGTTTGGTGGAGGAGGGATTATGGTGTGGGACTGTTTTTCAGGGGTTGGCCCCTTAGTTCCAGTTAAAGGAATGCTTCAGCATACCAAGACATTTTGGACAATTTAATGCTCCCAACTTTGTGGGAACAGTTTGGGGATGGCCCCTTCCTGTTCCAACATGACTGTGCACCAGTGCACAAAGCAAGGTCCATAAAGACATGGAGGAGCGAGTTTGGTGTGGAGAAACTTGACTGGCCTACACAGAGTCCTGACCTCAACCCGATAGAACACCTTTGGGATGAATTAGAGCGGAGACGGCGAGCCAGGCCTTCTCTTCCAACATTAGCGTGCTTCTAGAAGAATGGTCAAAAATTCCTATAAACACACTCCTAAACCTTGTGGAAAGCCTACCCAGTAGAGCTGAAGCTGTTGTAGCTGCAAACGGTGGGCCAACTCCATATTAAACCCTACGGATTAAGAATGGGATGTTAAATTCATGTGCATGTAAAGGCAGACGTCCCAAAACTTTTGGCAATATAGTGTATTACAGTATGTTCCAGAGTTAAGCAGTCCTCAATCCTCTCCTGCTCCATTACCCTTTATTTCTCTCCTTTAAGTTTACTTCAAATAGTGACACTTGAAATGCTTATATTGATATTTTGTACTCACAAAGATGCATCTGATGTGTTTCATCTCACCCTTCAACCAAAAAAGAAGGACGTTCTATCTTGAACAAACTGAACAAAAGTACAATCAAAGAAACTAAAATCCCTTTTTTCTTTTCTTCACAAAGACATTTTATGAATGAGAGTTTTAAACGTAAACAAGCTTTTAAGCTACATTAAACCAATTAGCTTCTTTAATATAACCTCTTTTTCGGATATCCCTGTCACTACAGAACATAAAGCATGTCATGTTTAATCTGTGTAGACTGACGGAGACGCCATACTTCCACTGTGCGAGAAATTGCGAATGAAAGGCGCTCTGTTTGATTCTCATTGGCTTAGACAGTGCAACAGACACATGTCAGGCTCATTGATAAGCAAAGCCTGCAGGATATGTTGATTACCACAAAACATTCAGTGACAGCAAATATTTAAAACTCAGGCGCAGACATGACAGACAGGGAGGTGTTCTCTGTCATTTCAAACAGCATGTTAAAAAAATAGATTGCATGTGTTTTTGAATATTACCTTGCTGCTTGTGCATCTACATTCTGAGATGCATACAAACACTATTTCTATTTGAGAAGCCCAGATACTGCAAGTGACTCATTCTGTAAGACAACAGAACACGGCAACAAACAATAAAACATTGTCTCACAATGATGTAAGCAGATCTACATTTACTCTGAGGCCTCTGCCAAACACTGAAGTCACAAACGGGTAACGTGAACCTTTAAAGTGCAACCATGGGGAAAAACAAAGTCAAACACAAGACGATATTGATTTGAGTTCAAACTTTTGAACGGTAGAGTGCATGAAATGTGCAAATACAATCCCTGATTCACAGAGTGTACCAGCATACCTGAAAAAAACAGAGACAATAAACTTTATGATTACTGTACTACAGTATAAACATTAAATTATTTCTACAAGTTGGATGTGTAAAAATTATGGAAGCTTGTTTCCGCCACAGAATAAAAAATACAAAAGGTTATTGCGACTTTCTCACAATTCTGAATTGCGAGTTATAAAGTCAGAATTGTGAGATTATGTCACAATTCAGAGAAAAGAAGTCTTGCATATAAACTTGCAACTTGCAAAAGTCAGAATTGCAAGATATAAAGTCAGAATTGCAAGTTCTGACTTTATTTCTTGCAATTGCAAGTTTATAGCTCGCAATTCTGACTTTACATCACGCAATTCTGACTTTATAACTCACAATTGTGAGTTTATATCCCACAATTCTGAGAAAAGAATTGTGAGATTTACCAAAACATAACCAATACAACAACTACCTTACTAACTATCAATATGCAGTAATTATGAGTTTATTGAAGGAAAACGCGTAGTTAATAGTGAATATGTGTTTCCAAATCTAGTGTTACCGCCTTATTTGTGCATATGGAAATGGGAAATGCAATATTCCCGAAAGGCAAAAAAGAAATTACATTTCTCATACTTCCAACCAGTGCCAAAATCCAGACGATTACACACTATCAGAAACAACCACTTTTGTTGTAAAACACCATATCTATGCTTTAATAGCTGCACCTCCAGCGGGACCAACCTGTCATTTTAGAGAAGAGAGAGTAGGATGACATGTTTTGAAGGTGGAGTGAGCTGTCGTTAAGAGCTGACAGCGCTGTAAATAGTTCCTATAGCGATCCTTCCTATTCCTTCAGAATGCTGCCTTGGACTGCTATCTCACACAGAGTAGACGCCACAGGAGCAGACAGCAGCCCACTGGTACAGTGATGTCACCGATCATTAATGGAGCTTTGGGCTTTGTTTTAGCAAACATGCATTTTCAAACCATCTGGCTCAGCAGAGTGTTGATGCTCCAATGTGATATCTTTATATTTCACCGCCTGAAATATGTTTGGGAAACATGTCTGGCACAGGAGTGCTCCATCTGTGTGCACACAGACGCTGGTTTTGAGATACAGAACAAGCGTTTCCAGTTGTATTGATGCATAGGCCTAATGAAAAATAAATAAATACATGTTTACAACATATGGCGATGTTTTAATTTTTGTTACGCTTCCGAAGTAACATCAAAAACTCAAGAGGTGCACAAGCAACAGTATCCGTGTGGACAGTGATGGGAAGTCGATTCCAAAAGAGCACAGGAATCGACTCTCTGTGTCGACTCTGTTGCTGTGTTCGAAATCTATTTGTTCGAAATTCACTTGTTTACTGATTCTATAATCCATAGCCTAGTGCATGACAGTTGAGTGCACTATAAGCAGAGTGAACGAAATGAAGCAAGGAATATGGACATTGACGAATTACACCGCGTCGCAGAAACTTTGTCACATACATTTATCCTACATGCAGCTTACTTTAGAAATATAACAGTCATAGTGACTTTAGTTTGTAGTTATACATACCTCCATGCAAGTTTTAGTATTGATTGTATGGCCTATACTAATGCAATAAATATAGGATTGGTTTTCCATGGTCAACCTTGTGTTCATAATCATTAAAATAACCATAAATTATAAAAAAAACTCACATCAATAAATGTACATTATTGCATGTATTTTTGTATGTATTGTACACATTTTTAGTATCGTTATCTCTCCTGTCCAAGTACGTTTTGAGACAATGATCCTGCGCGTTGAGTACCATCACCCGACCATTATAATAAGATGAATTCATTAAAGAATACCTTCTTTCTCGTTTATTTCATTCTTAAATAATATTCGACTACGGCTTTTTTTCGTGACTTTTCCCTCTGTAAAATTAGTTATCGGCAACAGCTAGGTAGCAACGTCGATAGCTACCCATCAAGTCATCACTAAATTGGACTAATTTTGACAATCACACTAAAAGTGTGTTGTTTTAATAAGGGAATTTTAAGGCTTTGTGTGAGGGGAAAAATAAATTAAGTGTTTAAAAACTGCCATCTTGCCTTATTTAGGACCCTGTTTTGATGTAAAGTAAATGGAATCAGTTCCATCATCTCCTACAGTGGGAGTTGACTCCAAAAAACCTGGAATTGAACACCCCTAGCTGTGGTCTTTAGCATCCTTGTAAGCACGCCCCGCCTCCATGCGAAAGGGAGGGTCCCAACCACACTGTAACAAGTTTTAAAAAGCATTTCTTACCGGAGTTGTGAAGTTGTCTGTCTGAATGTAACAAAACAAACAAAAAATGATGACAAGAAAAGTATTTATAAGGTCTTGTCCTCACGGGATGCACACAAAAACAAACATTGGCTATAATGTGACCAGTGTAGTCGGATTAACAAACAAATGACTCTTCTGAATCAGTTCTCGTAAGTGAATCAAAAACATACAGGTTGACCCAGCTTACTACAATTCACAAACAAATAACTTGTATGAGTCAGTTCTTTTAAATGCATCAAACGCATCCAGACCGGCCCAGTCTAGTTCGATTCATGAACAAATGACTCTTATGAGCTGGTTATTAGTGAATGAAAAATGCATGGCACTTTAGTCCGATTCACGAACAAATGACTATGGGCCGATGATTATGAGCCAGTTCTTTGTAGGGAATGAAAAACATATAGAAAACCAGTGTAGTGTGAATCACGAACACATGACATGAGTTGGTTCTTTTTAACTAATCAAAATCAAAGTGATCAGGCTCGCCCAATTCCCAAAACTAATGACTCTAATGATCCGGTTTGTTTATGAACAGTTCAAAAAGACCAGGTTCAATCAATCTAAAACACTGCCTGCTTAATTTACAGTATTAGCAGACAGAAAATGGACATTCTAACTTAAAAATGAGTGCAGTGATATACTATATATTTGTCAGTCCAATGACATACTATTTCATGATTCTGCTGTAGAAGGGAGATCACAAGGTTTTGGAATAGTGACATTATGTACTGCATCTGCACTACTTGTCCTCTTTGCACAGTTGTTCAAGATAACAATCAGATTAAGCAGACACAGTGTCCTGGAGAGACCCTCCAACAGCATGGTCATGCAGGTTTGAACTGGAACTTCTAGTCCAGGCCCTGGTCATTTTTATGCTGGACTATTGCAATGCTCTTCTGGCAGGACTTCTAACATGTGCAGTCAAACCTCTCCAAATGATTCAGAATGCATGCAGCAGCACGACTGGTCTTCAACGAGCCCAAGTTCAAGACATTGACATCAAGTTCAAGACATTGATGCTTGCATACAGAACAACCCATCTCTTCCGCGAGCAACTGCATCCTGCTAACAATAATAATAATTCTATGCTCTAACTATTCCTTAATTCCTCCCTGTTCTAGCTTGTAATATTCTGAACCATGTCTGAAACCTTGTATTACTGGCACTTCCCGTGTTTATTGCCTTTTTAAGATGAATCGCTTTTTGTATTCCTCATTTGTAAGACGCTTTATCCTGCTAAATGAAAAAATGTAAATGTAAACATCTGTGTATGCAAGGCCAGGAAAAGGTGTGAAGCTCATTACTGATTGAGCGAGCGGTCCCTTCGGACCCTACAAACTCTTTCATCTCACACTCCGAGGGGGTCGGAAAGTGTGGGCGCTCTTTCAGGGATGCCACATTCTAAGATGGAGGCTGGCTGACTGGGATTGTGTGTTTAGAGCCTTGATTACTGCGAGAGAAAGAAAAACCTGTCACTCTGCAGGAAGTCTGTCTTTTATCCTGTACTTTCCACCTTTTCCCTGTGGAATAAGGATCACAACAGCAGAACTGCTGTGACACTATATACGACACTCTCATCCTCTCTCTAGAGACGTGTGTGTGTGCCGATTTATTGTGATCCGCTGCGGGGAAATGCCTCATGAAAACATAGTGTTTCCTGAGATGTCTTAATATAATCATTCATCTATTTGTTTTATCTGCACTTAATAAAAGCTTTCACGCACACAGACTTCAGCACCCCACGATGAACTATGCTTGAGTTCCTATCGTATTGATTGGGCTCAACAGTAATTAAGAATGATATCCATCTCCTTCTGCTGACTCTACCCATGATACAGATCACTTCCCTTTGCTCTTTTTCCTCAACATGCGCTCACATCTGCCACTGAAACCCTCAGTCTCTCTTTAAAGGAATAGTTAACCATGAAATAAAGAAAATTCATCATTTACTCACACACAATGCAGTTCCAACCCTGTGTTATCATTATTATTTTCATCCATTAAAAACACAAAAAGATATGTTAGGCACAATGTACTGTATATCTTTTGAAAGAAACTACCAATATATCTTTTGTTTTACACATAATGAAAGTGGATGGTGATTATTCCTACTCAAAAAAGTACAAAAAAAGCACCATAAAAGGTGCAAAAAGTCCATCACTGCATCCAAAATCGCATGCTGTTTTTGAATTTGAGTATGTTCTATATCGTATGAATGTGGTTGGTATAAATCCACCATGTTGTTACTGTCACGTGACCTACCAACATCAGTTGCGCCACTTCACTGCCATTCATAACCCCTCTCCCGTGGCTTAATGGGATGGTAAAGTGTCCAGCGAATGCACACTTCACAATGTCGCCAAGAAGTAGTAGGTCATTCGGGGACTTGTTTTGCCTGTTTTTGAATACTATGCAATAATACTGTTGGCGTACTGTTTTTGGCATACTATATAGTAGGGAAGTTTTCGATTTCGGATGCAGTGCAAGTTTTTCAAACCTGCCACACCACAATTAATCATGTGATGCACGAAAATCAATGCCATGTGGTGTCAATGACATCAAGTTTTTACATTAATAAATGTTTTATATGTTCCCCTATCAAAGTGCTTCAACGAATATACACTCCTGTTCAAAAGTCTGGAGTCAGTAATATTGTTTAATGTTTTCGAAAAAAGACCCTTTTGCTCTCCATTGTTGTATTTATTTGATAAAAAATACAATAAAACAGTATTATTATTTTGAAATATTATTACAATTTACCATAACTCTGGTCTTCAGTGTCACATGATCCTTCAGAAATCATTCTAATATGCTGTTTTGGTGCTCAAGTGATATTTCTTATTATTATCAATCTTGAAAACAGTTGTGCTACTTAATATTTGTAATACTGAATATCAATATTAATAATGGACACCATGATACATTTTAAAAATTCGTAGAGTAACAAAGTTCAAAAGCATTTATTTTAAATAGAAATGTTTTGTACCATTCTAAATGTCTTTACACTTTTGATCAATTTAATGCGTTCATGCTTAATAGAAGTATTAATTTCTTTAAAAAACAAGTGTTTTTTTTATTTTTAAAAAGTGTGTACACAAAATTAAACAAACCCTTTAAATGGAGATTTCCTCACTCAAGCAATGCATCTATCTTCATATCCCCATTGTCAAAGTGAATATGTCTGCTCCATTTTGTCTTCAAAAGCATTTTCTCTTTGATTCAGATGACAGAGACTGTCTGTGTCCATTTCTTTTTTATCCTGTCCTCTGCACACTGAGATGTCAAATATGTGATGCTGACAAGAATCGGAGTGCTCGAGACAAACCTTCACATTTTTATTTGATCTGCCACTGCAAGAATTCCCTGTATTGCAGGGCCCAGTTCTAGATGTACTTCCTGTGCTGCAGTTTCAAATGCTTGGTAGATTTCTTACAGACTCAGTGAACCTCGTTATTTTTTACCTCTTGGTTTAAAAAAAAAAAAATCCATCCATACATTTACATTTGTGAAAGGTCACCCTATGGAAAAAGAAGTTGTCTAGAAACTGCCAGGAAATGATCGGCTTTGCTTCTGATGCATTAACCTTAAACTTTGAGGTTTGGCTCTGTGTGCATAGAATGTCAAAATGTGTCCTGCACCGCAGCTGAACCCGGGATGTCTTCAGAAGCTGAAGAATTTCCAACTTTGCGGCGCTGAATCTAGGAAATGACATCATCGGCAGCAGTCAGTGATGTATGAGCTTTGCCCTGGCAGGTGGCAGATCAGACTCTCTGTCTCTAAAGCAGATGTTAAATCGCAATTTAAGAACGTTCACTCTTCTTGAGTTTTAAAGGTCTCTTTGGCTGGCTTGTTACTGGAGTTAAAAGGTAGATTTTCCAGACTTGAGAGGGATTAAAATTCTGGTCATCTTCTATTGGCATTGAGACCTTTAAACATTTAAAATCTCGCTTACTTTTAGCCAGTTTGCAGTCTGTTTCTGGAAAAACACTTAGGCCTAGATGCCACTGTAGATGTACAATAACACTGATTTTGTTGACAAAGCATCAGACACTGGCTATGGTACAGTATATCATACTACTCTTATACAGACTGTAGTATGTGAATTTTTTATGTTTAAATAAAACCTAACAAAGTGCAAAGAGAAAAGTACAATCAATGTCTAATGTTTAAAACAATACTAACCAGAACCATCACTAACATTTTTATTGATGGTCTTGCAATATTGTTCCCTTTCCACTGGGTTAACTAAATAGGGCTATATCACAGACAGAGGTCCATTTTAACTTTATTATTTGTTAAATTATCTAAATATTTATTGAATATTATATGTTGCTTTGGAATGATATGTATTGTGAAAACCACTTTACAAATCGGCAGTTTATAAATCTTGATTGAATTGAAAATAATTTTCTTCAGGCTTTAATTAACTGACATTAATAGTGGGTAGAAAAAAAGATCAGTCAACTTAATAAGTAAATTATTTCCAGATAATAGTGTACAATTTGTCTGTGGCTATAGTACAGTGACAATATAAAAGCCAATTAGTTCATTTTTAAGAACAAAAAAAAAACATTGTTGATATTTTTTCTTACACAAGGAACAGATCGTGATACGGATCAGCATAGTCTGTAAAGCCCGGGACACACCAAGCAGACGTAAAATAACTGGCGGCGATGAAAGCTGACTGTCTTGAACACACCAAAAAGACTAAAGATGACTGTCAACTAGCACTTCCATTCTGCGTCTGCGCGTGGGGAAAAAACTGTCTATATCAGCAGGTATTAATAGTCTATTTTAGTCATTTAAAAAGGGAAACTGCAACTAGGACTGCCGATATACAAACCGTAAACAAGGCAGCGCTTGCTTACCATTTGGAATATCAATCATGCGGATCACTTTCTTTATTCCAGTTATGAAAATATTTGTGCATTCGAATTCCCAGGTAAGAGAACGTAAAATTACAACAGCCTTCTGTCTGTAACGTCTTGACTTGTTTGCTTGCTTTCATCACTTTCGCTTTTATTCTCGTGCACTGGCTCGTTTGCTAAGATGAACAGCCAATCAGAGTTCTCAAGTCAAGTCAATTTTATTTATATTGGGCTTTATATAATACATCTATTGTGAAGATCATCAATTATTAAATTAGTTAATTTTATTTATAGAGCAGTTCATGCTTACTAAAAAAAAGTGTCAGTACAGTCAGATCAATAATACTGTTGAATATTAACCCCTAGGAGTCTGAGCTGTTTTGGGGCCCTTTAGAAGTTTTGACATGCTCTTACATTTGTGCATTTTTCAGTTGCTTTTATTGTGACTGTACACAAAAAAAAGAAGAAAAAGAAACTTAACAGATTATAATGATGTATAACACTTGCCTGAATGATAAAAACTACTGCAATGCGCTTCTGGCTGGACTCCCCTCTTGTGCGATCCAAACACTTCGAATGATCCAGAATGCAGCGGCACGTCTGGTCTTCAACGAGCCCAAAAGGACCCACGTCACACCACTCTTCATCTCTCTGCACTGGCTACCACTCGCTGCTCGCATCAAGTTTAAGTCGCTGACGCTTGCCTACAGAGCCACCACACGCTCAGCTCCTGCATACTTTGACTCGATTCTACGTCGCCACACCCCCACCAGAAGCCTTCGTTCAGCTAAGGAGCGAAGGCTTGTGGTACCATCACAGAGAGGCAAAAAATCCCTCTCCAGAACATTTTCATTCAACGTTCCCAGCTGGTGGAGCGATCTGCCCACCGCCATCCGAAATGCGGATTCATTGACAACATTCAAAAGTCAACTAAAAACTCATCTCTTCCGTGAGCACTTAACCTCCTAAATAAAAAAAAAAAATTAAAAAAAAAAAAAAAAAATAAAAAAATCCTTTCCTCTTTTCCTCCTCTTTCCCTCCCTACTCTAACCTGTGCTACACTGAGAAATGTACACGGACCAAGTATTTCAGGCACTTGTTGCGCTCACTCGACTCTTCACGACCAATCGCTTATTGTTCCCCCAAGTTGTAAGTCGTTTTGGATAAAAGCGTCTGCTAAATGCATAAATGTAAATGTAAATGTAAAAAAACGACAGTTATTTGAGTCTCTAGGGCACTGATAAGAAAAAAAGAGAGCCGATCGCGTCTGCGCGACCGCCGACTCGAGGGGGTTAAGTGTGCCCAACTAAGCAAGCCAGAGGCGACAGAGGAAAGGAACCAAAAATCCATCAGGTGACAGAATGGAGAAAAAAAACCTTGAGAGAAACCAGACTCAGTCGGGGGGCCAATTCTCCTCTGGCCAATTAATGAACACGGTGTGACTATGGTTCAGGCTGCATCACAAGTCAGAATTCAGGAAATGTTCTGTCTCACCCCCGGCCCGACGTCAATCCAACATGCTAAATCGACACAAAAAACCCAGACGTTGTCCGACTAGAGTTAAAGGTGCGGAACACACCGAAAAAACGAAACGCTCAAAAATGTCCCGACATTGCTTGGTGTGTCCCAGCCTTTAAGTGGGCTCCTCTCATCACAGAGCCGAGGACAACACTGCCGTTTTTTTCCATCCCAGACAAGAACCATCAGTTCTTTTATGTGCTACATTAGTTTAGACACATTCACATTAAAGATGTCCTTTCATGCCAATCAAATTTCATTTTCTCTATCCCAGGGATTTCTGGATAGATGATTGAGCAGAAGAGAGGAACAGCCCGTACAGATCTTTGACTTTGACACTCCAAACATCTCCTTGAGCAGTGTAAATCTATCGCTTCGTACCGGGTGAGCTAAAGAAGAGCAGTGTCTCTCCTCTTGGGAGCGGGACTCCATCAGTACCCTGATAATGAGGGGCTCTCCTGCAGGAATTCTCCAAATGGAGTGATTTGTAATTGATTTGGTGGATTAATTACCGTCCGGTTCTGCCTGTGTCATGGTTAATATTGCACACTTCTGATGAGAAGAGGATCCGCACTGGGATCGTTTGGGCGAATGGCAATTATTCAATTAGAGCTGAGGTTCCTGCTGCACATCTTCATTCAGTAGTGGTAATCACAAAGCTGATGGTGTCCACTGTAGTGTACACTGCAGAATGCCCAGTTGTTCATGATACACACACACACGTTTTTATTTTATATTATATAATATATTTTTTAACATATTAATATATTTTTACATTTATTTGATAAAATATCATATTAAAGTGCCCCTATTATGCTTTTTTGGGACATTACCTTTCATGTAGTTTGTAATATAGCTTTTTGTGAATGTTAAAGGTCTGCAATGTTTCAAAGATCAAAGTGCATGATAAATGGATTTATTGTCTTCCAAAGGAAAGGATCGATTCTGAACTGCCTGAAACTAGTCGTCAGTAATTCCAGTCTTACTTCCTGCATCACAAAGCAGAAATGGTTCAGGAATGGTTTGAGGAGCACAACAACGAGTTTGAGGTGTTGACTTGGCCTCCAAATTCCCCAGATCTCAATCTAATCAAGCATCTGTGGGATGTGCTGAACAAACAAGTCCGATCCATGGAGGTCCCACCTCACATCTTACAGGATTTAAAGGATCTGCTGCTAATATCTTGGTGCCGGATACCACAGCACACCTTCAGACAATATTAGGAAGGTGGTCATACTGTTATGCCTGATCTGTGTGTGTGTGTGTGTGTGTGTGTGTGTGTGTGTGTGTGTGTGTGTGTGTGTGTGTGTGTGTGTGTGTGTGTGTGTGTGTGTGTGTGTGTGTGTGTGTGTGTGTGTGTGTGTGTGTGTGTGTGTGTGTGTGTGTGTGTGTGTGTGTGTGTGTGTGTGTGTGTGTGTGTGTGTGTGTGTGTGTGTGTGTATGTATGTATGTATGTATGTATGTATGTATATATATATATATATATAGATGTATATTTATTAGGGGTGTAACAATATATATACATTTAAAATTACACACACACTGTTGATAACCAAACTTTATTATTTTTATCCTTTTCATCCTTTCCCTCTCTATTATTTCTCACTCTCCCTTTTCTGTTTAACATTTTAACCTGTAGGTTTGCTACAAAAGACAAAGTCAAGTAGTCCTTGAGAGTCGTCTCTGATGACTGAAGATGGAGATCACAATGAAAACAATGTGCCTTTCAAACGGCTTCATTCACAGTCATTTAGTCACAAAAAGCTTGTTTATGACTCTCTAGCAATTTAAAGCTTTTGTAAAGGCAGTGATAAGTTTGTTATTCTCTAGCTTATTTTCAGTCATTGAAAGGTTTTGCCGGGCATCTCACGAGAGACGGCCTAATGCGAAATGCACCTGGGTGAAACTTCTCCGAAAACCTGTTACTTCTGATTGGTTTTGAATGACTTTTCCCCTGATATCAACAACAGCATCAGGTTAATTGCTTATTTTCAAAAATATGAATATGCATAAGATCTTCTGCATCGAAATTAAAACGCTAAATGAAGTCATTGTTCATTAGTTTAACCCCTTCAGGCAGCGTAGAAACGGGAGAAACGTGCCCAGAGAATGCATGGCCTTGTCATATTAATCCATTACAAAATGATAAGAGTGTTTTAAATTATTTACTTGATTTTTAAATATCACGAATGGAAGTTATGATGAACATGCTTTAAGGGTTGTAAACTAATAGTCTCTCTGGAATGAGTTGGTGTTGCTGAATTACGCTCCGATTTCATTTAGCCGAGAGAGTATTGCTCATTTAGACACACAAACTAATTTTAGCCGTTTGTCAAAGATTTGTGTTAGGAGGATGGTACGTCTTATGAGACTAAATTGGAGAGGAATAAGCTTTCCTTTTAGGCTTATTTAGAATCTAAACACATATAAGCCATTAAGAGATGTCTTTGCTGCTTTTCTTTACATTTGCAAAAAGTACCCGGATGACCTATTACCTATTCAGATAGGACATTTTACTATCCCATTAGGCCATGGGAGAGGATTTGTGAATGGCAGTGAAGTGACGCAACTGGTAGGTCATGGCGGATAGAGTACATCTGGATAACATTCATACTACACACATCTATACTATATAGACTGACAGTGCTGTGAAGTAGGCCTAACTGATTACACGTAATCTGGATTACATAATCAGATTCCAAAAATGAATTACTGGTAATTAGATTAAATTACATTTTAAAATACTCGTAATCAGACTACTTGTTTTATTGATTACATGATTACAATACACATTATTCTCACAACGGCTGTAAATTATTCATAAATTCACTGATTCGTCTAACTACTTATTTTTTATCTTTTAAAGTTTCCTTTCTAAAAAAAGCCTACTGTTTACAGTTCATTGGGTCTTCCTGGTTTGTGGAATTACCATAGACTGTAAAAAAATATGGACGTAGTGTCCGTGACGTCACCCATAGGATTCTGATGAGCAGTTTTGAAGCGCAAAGTATGGACGAGATGGCCCGTCACTCCCGGATAACAGAAAATGGGCAAAAAGGCGGTGCGTGGGCGGAGCTGAAGTGACGCGATGACTAACAGACAGCAGATAAATGGCTATCCACCTGTCACTCGAAGTGGCCACGCCCTTAATTATGCAGAACTTTAAGGCTTTATATAATGTAAACGAATGAGTTATAAAAAAAATCACCCCCCTCACAGTTGTCATGAAGGGCAAAATTAGCCGTATAGACCAAAACCACAATTTGTACCAGGCTGTAAACATGTTTTATTCTGCTGTAAAGTTAGGCATTTTAACATGGGGTTCAATGAGATTCTGCTCCCTTCTGGAGCCTGTCCCTGGCGGCCAGTCGATGAATTGCAGTATATGTCACTTCCGTATTGGCTTCAAGAGAAACTGCGGGAGGTTGCCGCTTGGGAATTACACATACAGACCAGCCACTAGTCAAAACTGAGACCCACAGAACTTTTGATCATTGGATTTACAAAAATCATTTAACTTTGAACAAGTGATTTCTCAACGGTCACATGGTCACATGCAGGTAAACATAAAAAAATATTTCTAGTAAGTGTTTTATTTTGATTGTTTTTCATTTTAAAATAATTTATTTTAATTTTTATGTCTTTATGATTTATTTACTTAATAGCTTTTCATTAAATGCACAAATTCCTGCAGTTCCTTCGCAAGTTCCTTCACAGTTCCTGCAGTTCCTTCAAATCTGGAAAACCCTGACGTAATGTTATATTTAATGCACTTCATGTTGTTGAACAGATAATTTCTCTTTGCGTTTTTGTATCAAAATGGTACAATTTTCCTGTTCAAATCAATGTGACAAACAAGTCACGTCAAAAGTAATCTAAAAGTAATCAAGAAGTAGTCAGATTACATTACCCAAAATATGAAATGAATTGTTACTATCTAACATTTTTGTCATGTAATTTGGAATCAGTAACTGACTGCAGTTTGTAAGTAATCTATGCAAGTAATCTATAATATATATATATATATATATATATATATATATATATATATATGTGTGTGTTTGTTTGTGTGTGTGTGTGTGTGTGTGTGTGTGTGTGTGTGTGTGTGTGTGTGTGTGTGTGTGTGTGTGTGTGTGTGTGTGTGTGTGTGTGTGTGTGTGTGTGTGTGTGTGTGATATAGAATTTATGCAGAGTAATTACTTATTTCAGAGTACAGAGCTATGAACTCAATATATATAACATAAATCAGAATATTTGGTACCGTAATTACTTAATATTTATTTACTATTTATTTAATCAAGAAACACTAGATGGTCTTTTCTCAGGAGCTCTCGCTGCTGTCTAAGAGAAACAACTGAGATAGTGAATAGACATTAGTCTTCTCTACAACTAAATTCCAGCAGTGGTAATCCATTGTGGTCCTCTCCAGCATGCCAGTCTTTTTTTAACAGCTACCACTAATGGGAGATAAGACAGTAATGCATCTGAGGTCAAAACCATCTGTCCCAGTATCACCTGCAACTTAGCTGTACCCATTACTATAAAGACCGAAGGGACGTAACCCACTTTAGCTCAGGCACTGTTTCTTGAGACAATTGACTTCTGAACTTGTTACTCAAAACCTCAAACACAGCAATACAAGTCATTTTCAATAACAAATACCTTATATAATGAAAACAAATACGCTTTGCACAAGGACTAAGCCCTATTTTTAAACTTACAACATCATCGCTGCTCTGCTAATAACCATGTGGTGTGAGCAGCTGTAGCACACTTGCTAATGCTAACTAAAAAATAGCCAGGAAAGAACTAAGAACACCTATCGGTCTTGCTGTATTTGTATTAACCTGTTAACCCGCACCGGTGCGTGCGGGTGGACGGAAGAGGGCGTGTTTGTACTTTTATTTACTTTTGTTTTATAAAAAAAAAAAAATCCCACTTTTGAATCCAAGACAACGAAAAAACAGGGGGAAAAAATACAATAAATCTTCCTTTGTTTGCATGAGCGTTTTGAGTTCGAGTAATCAATCATGTCCATTTTTAATGAAATATGGATTCTAATCAGTATTCTGACGATCTCCCCTACAGTTTAGAGTCTTGCGCTGAATATGAGCCCTCCCTTGTCTCTCTCCTTCAATCACAGGTGTTTGGGTGACTCAATATATCCAGGAAGCGCATTACAGGCTTGGCGAGGTGTCAATCATAACACCCATGGTTTCCGCTGGATAAAGCCAGTCAATGCCTAGCCAATGCCTTGTCAGCAAAGTTTTGATGGATGGACGTAGTAACCAATCAAAAGGCATCATCTTGCGCAATTTTACATAAACAGCATTGGTAAATACAACTCGTGCTCACGTTTCCATTGACACCGGCACGCTTCTGCCAGTTTACGCACACACCTTAGCGCAGCTCGCTGACTATATGACAGGCAGTTCTTATCAACTAAAGTTTTGTACACTTTGTAAATTCTGTAAATAGTTTTTATCAGCAACTGTATATCCATTATAATTAGCAGTTTATTGCAGATTTCTTTGAATGAAAAACTACTCTTTACAATTATAAATGTTCTGAAATAAATGGCCTTTTTGAAAGGACGCCTAGACTTTTCTTGACATAAAAGCTTACAGAAGCTACATTTTTGAGAGTATCATCCTCAAATTTGAATCAAAACATGATCAGACATTCAGGCTTATATTTAGGTTATTTAACATTTAGGCCTTTAACATTAAAGTCTCATCCATTTTTCCCTAAGTGAATTTTAAAACGTGAGTCACATGTATATTTTACCTTGTTTTACTCAGTTCCTATACTATTTTGAGTTATTATGACTCTTGGGTAACAAAATTTCAAGTGTCTAGTTTAAAATCAGACCAGATTTATGAGTATAGACTATAGGGTTTAAGAGCTGCAGACATTTTTATTTGGGTATGTCGTTTTCAGAAAATTCTCAAAAAAGAGGCGCAAGTTAAGAGGCTAAGACTATTAGTTCAAAATTGGATTCACCGGCTTTTTAAAGTACTCAAATGGAGGGATGTTTCCTGTGTGGATGGCTGATGATCTGAAAGCTAATTAGCCTAACCTCTGCTGTGTCTTTTTCTTAGCCAATCATTACCACTGCTGAGGTGTTTTCAGATAGTGTGTCAAATCATGCTGAGATATTGGCGAGCCCAGTTTTTAGCTTCACCGCCCATGCCGCAGGGTTGTTATCCTGATGCCTGCAGAGAATAGTTCTGTTTAATAGATGCAACAGTGATATTAGCTAGAATGTTGATAGGTTTTGTTTAATAAAAGAGGCAAGAGCTGGTGAGAGTTTTTCTCTCTGTTCTCTGTAGCTGTCAGAGACGATTGGGAGAATGCCCGGCATTTACAATCGATTTCCCTCAAGAAATCTGCTTGCAAACTCTTCTGAAGCATCTACATAACTGTTTATAGGCCCTTGTGCCATCCTAGAAGAGGAAAAAAGTGAGCTTTGTGACTCTGTTCCCCTTCCACACACTTGCTGTAAAGGGATGTTCACACTGACAGCAACAAAGCAGCCATAAGTCATTCATTTACAATGAGAGCTGTGCATGATGGAGCAAAGAGCAAATCGCCACCGTGGAATTATAAGGTTTTATCTGCATTCTGAGCAGTTTGGTGATGTCAAAGTTTTTGCATTCCATTCAACTTTGTAGATAGAATCTTTTTGTTTTCTAAATAAAAAGTCCCAAAATGTACACAGCATAAAAAACATCACATATTGTAAATAAGTAATATTATAATAAGAATATGTGAATATCTCAATTTTGACAAAAAAAAGTCTGATAGAAACTTATTATTCCAAGGTGACAAAATGTTGATACAGTTGGATTGTATAGAAAACCAACATCACAGAGACTCAGTGTTACTGCTCAGAGCGAGATTCGAACTGGGGTCTCCGGCGCGGGAGGTGGGCACGCTAGTCTCGTGTAGACAGACCTTCAGACTGATGGCAGAAGGTCTGGACTCTATCGCAGCTTTCATTGGCCAAGGACCGCCCAAGAGGACGTTTGACATGTAACAACCAATCACAGTTCGCTTTGTTCCGTGTCATGTTTAGGGGCGTGAAAATGTAATGTTAATGTCCCTGCATTAACAGACCAGCATGCATCTAAAAATTATTAATTGAAGAACGTTGTTCAAGTTTACTGCAAAAATGGAGCTGCGAACATCACATACTTTTGTTATGACCGTTAAAAAAACGCAACACACACGACTCGCGGGCATCCTGTAGAATTCAACCCAATCAGTTGATGACTTCGAAATTCCTGAAATGTTTCCAGATAAGTGTACCGTAAAGACCGCAGCTTCTGACGTCAGTTGCTATTGTACGTCTTACTCTTAGCTCTTACTGGCCTTCATCCGTTGCACTCACCCCCATAAACCTCACTCCCATCCGGGTCACGGCACCAAATGTAACCGGTCCTACTCAACCTGCTCAGAGTGGGATTCGACATGCTAACAAGGACGCTAAAGATTGCAGCCTCTAGCATCAGTTGCTAGCGCGCCTCTTGATGCCAGAGGTTTACACGCACAGCTCTTACTGGCCTACGTCCATCACATCAATGTGGCCATTGCTATAAAGTAGTACATATTGAACTCTGCGACTGTAATTTTAAAAATTATTTCTACAAAGAGAGCAGACTTTCAGAGATATGTTCTGGTCAAGATTGGCTTCAACGGTTACTCATTTACACAATGAAAATGAATAGAATAAGCCAAGATAGGAATGAAAGCTAGTCATTTCACAATAAGAGGGTTAACGTACAAGAGGGTATTTTTGACTGTTTTTAACCATCTTTTGAATTTTTTATATTATCATACACTTTCTCTTGATTAATAAAACATAATTTTGCTGATGTTTGTGTTGTGGTTTGCTAAAAAAAAAATGTCATAACGTACCTTTTTTCTTGGTTTGTTTTGGAAAAACAAAAACCTAAAACCTTTCCCTAAAAAACGTACATTCCATGATAACAGAAGGCGGGTAAACATAATACATTTCTTGACGTTTTTTTTTATTATTGTACAAAATAATGCATAGCAAAAATCTACTCAAATAAAAGTAGGTAAATTATAAAAAATAAAAAAAATCCATGTTCACCTAATTATTATATATTATTATTTCCTCATCTTTTAACAACATTGTATCTAATATTTGATTTACTATTTTAAGAAATGTATAGGGGCATGAATATGTGCTAGTTAATTGTGCTACAAGGAATGACCCAGTGGCTTCCAGTGATTTGATCACTGTCAGGATGAATTCTCCTTTACACAGAGCCAGGTTGCGCTTTTTCCATTAACAATCTTTAATTCGATGAGGTTGGTGTTCACCTTATAGAGTGTTGATGTGGCCTCCTTATTGACCAGAGCACCTGGACAGACACAAAGTCTCTAAAGCTCTCTGCATTGATTTTTTTGGCAGTGATATGGATTCAGTAACAGTTTGCTGAAACACAACCACTCTCTTGGGTTCAAACAGAGGGAACAGAGTTTATCAGGTACCTCAATCCAGGAACAAAAGGAAGCTAAAAACAAAAACAAAACAAGCCTCTTATATTCACTGGGACATATTTACGATGTTCAGGTGCACTCGAAGTAAAAGATATACAAAATAAGATCTAGGGCAGTCATGAATACAAATCTACCCTTTCGAAAAGCACTGTACCAAATTACAGTCACAATTAAAAATGCAAGCATGTCTTCACATTATATATAAAAAATATCAAAACAATTAGCATTCATTTTAAAATAAATAACTAAACAGGAAACATACATGTGTTTGGTTTTGTGATGGTGTCACACGGCACGTTTCGGCACAGTCAATCGCTCTCTTTAAACAGTGTGCTCACCGTCCCTACAGGGGAATTTATGAGCTTTCCTGAGAAAAGCTCTCTCGGCCAGGCAATAAATTCAGACCCGCATCCATTCAGAGGTCTGAGGCATTATCATCAAATTTTCTAAAGGTTGCAATGCTGTCAGAACTCCGTCCGGCCACATCCAGATTTACAGACAGCTCTGGAAATAACTGGCTTTTCAAATGCACATTACTCACACAGCCACTTCACTTTCCTGCTCACTCATTTTTTTTTTTTATTATTTGAATTTGACTACTTATGAACAAAAGAAGAAAGAGAACGAGCAATTTGCTTTTCGTTGCCTAAAACTATACAAAACGTCTATAATTACCCAGCTCTGACTGTATTTATGAGGGGAAGATGAAGTCTTAACACTGGTGCGGGGAGGAGCTGGCACGCTCTGTGACAATGCTTTAATTTCACAGTAAAGGGCTGTAATTACACAACCGTTTTCTCTTTCGCTCCCAATTTCTCTTTTTTCCCTCCCGTTCTCTTTCTTCCTGTGCCACTGTCTCCTCATTGGTTCCGTCGCCGCTCTTATCGGCCCTGCTGTCAGAGTGAGGAATATTAGCGCTTTAAAACAGCATCATTAGCTGATGAGCAATTAAATTAATCTGTCGCCCCTATTTAAGGGTAGATCCGAGGAATGCGTCTTAATCCCCCCTCTTCCTTCCCGCGAAGTAGCCTTCTTTTAAAATTTTGAAATGAAAGGGGACGGCTCTCGTATTGAACTCTTTTAGGGCATGTTACTTGAGCGGAGAAGAACTGAATATATCTGCGGCTCGTTCCATCTCAATTATAACCCCGTTCATTAGCCCAGGTGCCGCGCCACTGCCTCCTGCTCCCACAAATCAAAGTGAGGTGACCGAGTGTCCTTAGCACTCGGGCAAACTGCAGTGAGAGAAAAGCACATAACATCTCCTCACTGAATTACAGTGCTTGCAAGGTGAGCACTGCATTGAAATCCCTCGTATGTCTTTTTGTTCTTCTGCTATACTTTTTCTACAATTAATTCATCGCCAACACCTCCATTCAAACTTATTTTGGAGATCATTTTCACCCTACACTGTTAGAAAAAAAGGTACATTGCTGTCACTGGGGCGGTACCCTAAGGTACAAAACCGAAAAGGTACTAATATGTACCTTTAAAGGTATTAATATGTACCTTTAAGGTACTAACACACACTCTTAAAGGTACTAAAATGTACCTTTTAGGGGTGAGTAAGGTACAAAGATGTACCTTTTCACTTTTGTACCTTAGGGTACCGCCCCAGTGACAGCACTGTACCTTTTTTTCTGAGAGTGTAGGTGCTAGTTTATTTACACTTTATTATCTACTCAGTTTGCCAACAGAATTGAGCTTTTGGCACTGGAATAAAAAAATAAACAAGACATAGATCATTTCTTAGGGCCATTGCCAGACAGGTTTGCATATAATGTAAACTGAGATGAATAATAAAGTGTAACGTTTAAAAATACATTGTGCACCTAGAGTTGAAAAGATACTCAAAAAAAGTCTATAAATTTAAAAGATCATTTCAACCCTATGTGCTAAAAATAGACAGATAAACAGGAAGATGTTTAATATTTATAAATAAATATGGATGTATGAACGAACAAACTGGCAAACCAATCAATAAATTCATCAATTTTCATTGTTATTAAAAAAAAGAGTTAAAGTGTAACTTAAAGAGTGCTTTTAAAAAAAATTCTAACCTTTCATTGAATTAAAACAATGGAAAGTCAGGGGAAAATCACATTATGAAATAAATGTTTTTCTCCAAAACACGTTGGCCACAATTATTGGCACTCCTAAAAAATTTTATGAGTAAAATATCTGTGAAGTATATTCCCATTAATATTTAATTTTTTTAGCACACCAGGGTGACTAGGAGCATGAAATAAACAGTCCGGGCTAATCATGCAGAAAATCGGCCGATTATTTTAGCTTATTTTTTAGCTTACATTTTTATGGTAGAAAATTAGCTTTTTTCAAGTAGAATTAGTATGGAAAAAAAATCCACAAATCACAAATGGGTGTTTAAGAAAAAAAATCGAGTGAATTCATAGGTCAAAAGCTGTGGGAACCCAGATTAAGCACTGTAAAAGTGGTCTATACAACTTCTGTGCTATATTTGCAGTCCTCTGAAGCCATATGATAGCTTTGTAGGAGGAACAGGCCGAAATTCTGGGGGAGGGATTATCAATGAATAGAGATTAGAGCAGGTAGGACCACAGAGAAATGTCTGTGTGATTTTTAGCCCACACACATGCTCAGGGACAAGGAGTGTGAGAAACGGCCCAGGCAGAGCCTGTGCTTTTTGGTGAACTTGATTAATGGCTACACTAGTCCCTAGTTAAAGCCATAATTATAGCCCGGCAATTGGATTTCATTCGGCCCTCTCTGCAGTGAGAGAAAGGGCAACTGGAGAGAGGGGAATGTGTGGCGCTGTTGTTGTCCCTATTAAGCTGCAACAACACACAGGAGGCAGCCTCACAGGCAAACACTGCACATGCTAAAGCCTCAGGACAGAAACAGATAAAATGAGGGGAATTCAAAAAGAAAGAGAGAAGCGCAAGTTATGAACGAGGAGCAATAAATGAGGAAATTATAAAAAGACAGGAAATGGGAAAGATAAGCATTTAAATAGGCCTGAAAAGACATGTAATCAGGTTACAGAGACAGATGAGGGGAGACTGGGTTAGTTGCAGTGTTGGGCGTAACGCATTACAAAAGTAATGCATATTAACATATTACTTTTTTGCTGTAACGCATTTGTGTAAGGCATTACTAATCAATTTTCAGTAATATTTTACTCGGTACATGTTCAGTAATGCTCACGTTACAACACACTTTTAGCACAAAATTTTTATGTAAAAAACAAAACAAAACTAGACCGCGAGACAACGAATGAAAAATGCAAGTCAGTTATTACCTGTTCGTGGTCAGTCAATAGTGTGGTGTATAATAACGCGTGTGGTGTCCAAGTTTGTAAATAAAGACTAAATGACTACTCACGCTGGCCAGTAGAAAAGCAGCTAAAGAAGGCTTAAGGGCCCTGTCGTTTTAAAGAATAGCACAACGGTGAGCGCATCAAGTATTAACACCTCCGCAAAGCGCGCACAGTCAGCAGAGGCTCGCGCTGCGGAGCCAAGCGAAAGTATAAACAAGGCTTAATGGATCGCAAGATGGACGTATGCGCATTACTTCGAGTTTATCAGAGATAAGGACAAGAAGAGCGTAATAGGCAAATGCAGTCAAATGCAACCTTTGTCTAAAACCGAAAGAACTATCGACGTCGCAAAATAGCACTAGCAATTTTAAAAAAAAACATCTCTTGCACCTTGTGCATGACGGTTTTGTGTTGTGAACCTTTTGAATTCAAAGAGAATAAAATAATGACAACAATAAGAAAAGAACAAATGTGCATCTTGTCATGGCATAAAGTTTACATACAGTTCTGTTGTGTCTATTGACCAAGCAATTCCCAGATATTGCCAGATAATCATTTTACCTCTACCATACTTTTAACAGACTTGGATCGTTTGTGATTCATCCTTTCTTGCATTGTCTTGAGCCTTCACTTTGTCAATGATATGCTATATGTTAGCAGCCTGGATAGCCCACAGTCATTATGCTACATCATATCGCCTTCTACTGGATGTACAACACTCTGTAGTAGCCTACCTTTAGTCATTTTCGAATGTTAAGTTCTACTTCTGTAGTTATTTTGGTGAAAGTAACCCAAAAGTAATACAGGAGTAATGTAACGCATTACAATTCTGAGACAGTAATATTGTACGGTAAAGAATTACTTAATAAGAAATAACAGTAACAAGTAATCTATAATGTATTACAGTTTGGAAGTAACTTGCACAACACTGGTTAGTTGTCACAGTCCAGTGAATATTTCACAGGGTATGTTTTTGTTTGAAAGTCAATGTAAGTCTTGGCTAGCAAAAAACTGAAAATTTCCACCGCTAATGCCCAGAAAAAAAACCTTCTGTGACAACATGCCCCAATAGCATCACTGTATGCTGTAAGTTGTCACAATGGAATATGCCATTAATCAAATAGTACAAGTGTATTTATTATAAACAGGCTCATTCCCTAGATTGCTAACAGGAATGAATGATGGAATGACGAAACACAAAGAGAGACAAATCTTCAATTTGAGAAAAATTTACCTTTTGTGACAAAATGCTCCAATAGCATTACACTGCATGGGGTGAGTTGTCATAATACAATTGTGTCATTAATCAAACAGTAAAAATGAATATATTACATGTATATATTAAACAAATATTACATTTTAGCTTTTGAATCATTTGACTGTTTAAGCCTATAACGTAAATAGTTACAAAAGTTTTTGCAAACAAATATTGTAATTAATATATTTATATAATTTAAAGCACATTTGACAACTTATAAAAAAAATATATATTAAAAAAAAAGTTATAATATATAAAAAAGACTCAAAACTGTTCTTGGTATAAAACTTTCCCGTGTAACCCTAGTCACTGCTTTACTTATGAGCTTAATTCTCAGCAGAAGACGGGTTATTATGAGTGGGTTGGGTCTCACATAGGAGTAATGATGACATCTTCATTTGTTTTAAAAGAAGTTAATTTGGCCCGCACAGGTCAGTAAATGTGACCGGCCCCTCAGAGGGCAATTTCACCTTGCCCCATGGCCCTTTTCTCAGTCATTATTTTCAGCTACACGAGAAATTGGCCACCGGCTAATCAACATTCAGCTCTTCCAAGTGTGTTATTACACACAGCAATTGATGGATGGTACAATTACACCCAATGTCACTTAGCTAAATGGCTATGTAATTCTAATGAGTTCTTATTTAAACAGCCACTAGTTATTGTGTGAAAGTGTAAGACAGGGAGGGGGGCGGTAAACAGACTGGACGATACATAGAGCCTTTCGTTTACTAAACTGATTACAGTGAGGCTACGTCGCACAATAGTTTAAGCAAAATAAATGACATTTTAATCTCTCTAATAAACATCTCTTAAAGGCAGGTTAGTCCTTGGTTAAAAAACAGACCCTTTCTCTCACATTCCCCCGCCTTAAAACAAGGTCAGAGGGACAAGCTTCGACCAATCATAATTAAAGTCAAGCGGCACAAAGACCAACCCTTCGCACTCAAGGACCCTGGCTCTAATAGAAACAGAGGAGTGCCGTGGCTGTGGCCTAGCTAGAATGGCGTAAAACATGATGGATTCCCAGCCATCCTGGTGCCTGCCATCTCTCCCTGTCACACGCAGATACACACACACCCTCACAAGCACCTGTCTGACTGTCACCCTCTCTGCGGAGAGCCGGCCTGGCGTGGACACAACGCTCATGCGTCAGAGCGTGTCGCATCTGTTCAGCCCTCTTTCTGCAGGTATTAGTCTTCATTTCCATTGTTTACCCATTCTGTCCTTTCTCTAAAACTCCGTCCTCAGGGCCTCCTTCCACAGCTAGCTCCTTTATCATGACTGCTATAAAACCAGTAAAACCCCCAACAGAGGACATTCTTTCTTGTTTCACAAGCTCAAATACAGAATTGTGTTTTTCTGTTTTCTTATGGCACCTTTGGAGATTATTAGTTTTATTACTGATTTTAAAAAAAGCCTATATGAGTCAACATCAACCCAACTAATCTTATTTAGATTCTTAATACAAGTTTCACGAGTTTGCCTGCCCATTCAGCCTTAAAGGTCAATAGTAAACTATTTTGGCTTGCTGTCCTTGGAGGAGGCTCGAACTCGAGGTTTGGCTCAAGCTCAGAGTTTAAAACCCCCCTTTAAGAGTACTGCACATAGTAGGAAGGAGGGTTGCCTGAAGAATTTGTCCATGGGATGACGCAGTGTCTGCAGCTTATACAGTACGCTCGTAATGATGATTGATGGGACTGAATGTTTAGGCTCCTCCCGAACTTACATTTGGAACTTCATTTATGGTCTAACTGTGCGTGATTCATCAGTGCATGTTGGAAATCATTTACCAAACTGTAAAATGTATCTACCTCTGAAATGACCTTCATTTTCAATAGGGCTGCGCAATATATCGAAATTATCGAAATGTCGCAAATGTACATATCGCAAGGGCACGCAATATCTGAATGATTTTAATAGGATACTTCAACATTATGAAAAGTGTACGTTTTAGGTCGACGCATATAGCAGAGAATAGACTGGGCACACGACTGTTACTTATCTGACTTGCTTGACGTTAAAAAGAGTTATTAAACGCAATAACTTGCGAAAAACAACTCCTTGCAGTCTCGTGCTGTCTGCTGTCTGACACACACACCGAAACGTGCGCACAAGCCGTTCTTTTTTTCTTGTCTTGTTACACACTCGAACTGTCAAATACACACACAGTTATGTCAAAATGGCTGTCTTGATGAGTATTCATGTAAACACAGTCGGTTATGCTTTAAGTGAAAGATATCAGTTGGGGAAAGAAATAGATTTTACACACTTAAAGCAATATCATATCGCATAATTTAACAAGGATATCGCATATCACATTTTTCTTCAATATCGCAGAGCCCTAATTTTCAATTAAAGCATTAGCATCTTAAGAGCAAACTTGACCTTCACCCGCCACGGTTCATCTTCAAGCTTCCTCAGGTGCCCGTGTCTAGTAAGATTCAATCCCATCTCAGAATCACAGTTTGAAATACCAATTAAGACTGTTTGTATTAGGACATAATTTTATACCTGATTGGTGTATAATATAATGCCCCTATTATGTTTTTTTTTTCACCCTTTCATTCAGTGTGTAATACAGCTGTTTGTGGATGTTAACGTTCTGTAAAGTTCTAAAGTCGAAAGTGCATGATAAATAAAGTTATTGTCTCCCAAAAGAAAGAATCGACTCTGAACCGCCAATACAAGTCGTTTTTGTTTTGAATGCTACTGCGTGGCGATTCTACATCACTAGAAATTATATTTGCATAATGCCCGTCTATGTTGTACATTGTTCGCCCACGAACAACTTGACCAGCCCACAAACCCATAATTTTACTGACGCTTAATTTAACTCTAATTGATATGGTAAAATCAATCTTTACAGTGTGTACAATCGCTGAGGACTGAGGAAGCCTGTGGACGCAGCTGAAGAACAGTTATGGTAATAACTGATATGGTAAGCGGTAGACCAATCGTAACAGACTGGCCAATCAGAGCAGAATCGTGGAAATATAAAAGTCATTTTCAGGCTGGGAGACCAGCTAAAACAGATCAGCAAACTAGTTTAGTGTGGTTTAAGCTGTTTAAATCCATTTACTATGGGGGAAACAAAACTATTTTCCAATCAAGTGGACATTCACAAAAAAAAACATTTAAATTATAAAATTGTTGAGTGGGTTTATTTTTATGTGAACTTCCCTTTTCTTGAAAAAGAAAACCAAAAAAGACTTGACTTAGACTGCAATGGCAAACTAGACTGCAGATTTTTAGTCTGAACGTGATTATGGGGAGTTTCCCCAACACAGCTCCAGAGAACCTATTAAAAGGCATCTCATATTGTGAATGAGAATGCGGACGGGGGGAGATCTCCACTTAATTCCAGATGGCTTTGTTATCAGGAAGCAGCAGTTAATAAAGTATGTTCAGCCATTGTAAGCACAGTGAGCCTGACAAGACCCATACTGAGAGCCCGGAGTGAGTGCTGCTTTTGTGTAAATTGATTTCATTTAGCGTGCGAGAGTGGTCTAGTCCCAGATTCACCTTCTCGCCATGGAGAATGGAGAGGAGATAGGACAGCGAGACGGCTAGAGTAAGTGCGGCCCCCGGACAGACAATTGTGCCCCCCTTGCTGCTTTTCCTCTCATACTCTTTATTCAATGACCGGTGTTCTGTTGAGATAAGAAACCAACGCTTCTCCTCCTCTTTATCTCGTTTCTCTCTCTTTCTCTTTGACTCTCTTTATCTGTCTGCTTCTCCTTTCTCTGGGATTGGAAAGTGTATATGAGAGACGCAGAGCGCTTGTCAGGTTGCGCTCTGTTGTGGTGGGTGTAAGACATCTCAGTTAACACGGAGGAAGTTCCTGCAGACAGTGGAGCTTGTCGCCTTCATGACATGCTTCCGCTCTGCTGAAAGTCACCTTCATGCACTTGAGGAGAGACTGGGGCTTCTTGTCACACTTTGTTCTCCAGTGAATATTTCTCAGTATAGACACAAACTTCCATTCAAAAGTTTAGGGTTGGTAAGATTTTTTCATGTTTTTGAAATAAAGTCTCTTATGCTCACCGAAGCTTCATTCATTTGATCAAAGTTGAAAAAAAAGTTTAAAAGTATATTAAAAACAGTAATATTGTCGAACATTAGTACAATTCAAAATAACTTTTCAATTTTAATAAAATTTTAAATGCAATTTATTAGGGGTGCACCGATCCGACTTTTTCAGTCCCGATACCGATGCCTGGGCTTTGTGTATCTGTCGATACCCGATACCGATCCGATACTATTGTTGAATTAATAATAAACTGTATATCTTCCACCTTATACCTTCCTTGAAGAGATTAAAGGCACCAGACTTTACTAACTAAACATAACTAAGACAAAATAACAGATGTATGTAAAGTGTTGAATTCTTATTTATTTAAAAAACAATTGTGCATTAAAATCTAAAATAGAATGTAATCAAACTTCTAAATAAATAATTTTTAAATAAATAAAATGTAGCAGTGGAAACAAAAAACTGTGTATTGGTCAAACATACAATAGTAATCTGACAATTACCAAACATCTTTTACACTACAGATAATTGTTTTGGTATATAATCATATCAATATTAAAAAGTAGCATTAAAAATGAACAAATAGCCTAATTTTCTGCCATATGCAATTTAATAAAAATTATCAGCTGGCTAATAACAACTTTGTTCTGGTTTCACCTCACTCCAGTCTAAATGATTGTAGGCTAGGCCTATTTATTTTACTACACATTGTCAACAGAAATAAGCTGAAATACTGTTGATAATTAAAAATAATTCTTACTACCCACTCTTGCTAAATTGGGTAAGCACACTTGTGTTCTCATTTCAGATGTGTTCAGAGTAAATTAATAAACTGATTCGTGAGTTCAGTGTTGGACAGATAATTTGTTCTAACCAGTCGTTAAAATGATTCGGTTCAAAGGAGTCATTAGGTCACGAATCGGATATTAGCAGACGCGTTGTGTCCGAATCCCGTCTGTTAGAACATCGCGAAAGATGTCAAAAGAAAACACTTCATAACTGAATATAATTTCTTTCCCGTTTATTGAAAGTATGCTTTATGTCAGCTGGTCAGAGAAGATTCAACGTTTTTTGAGCGCAATTCACACCCAGCGGTAATTCAAGGACAAAATTGTCCAAATGTGTCACGTGCAACATGGTTTCGGTCTTCCGACCTTTTGATTTGGATTAATATGTGAAATATGAGAAAGAGCTAACACTGATTATATTGAAGACCCAGAGAGTGTGCGCGGGGCAGGAGCTCTCTGATCGTTCTCTCTGTCACAAGCGCAGCATCTATTCTACATCACTCGTAAATCACAATAACTCATCAAATTAGGCTTTGGCGGGACAAAAATTTGTTTTGGCGGCCGCCAAAAATTGTTCAATGCAGGAAAAACCCTGACTTTGCAGTAATACCACCTCCCCTCGAAACATTTAAGTTACTTTGCAGACATTGCAAACAGCCGACGAACTAGTTGGCGTGGCAAGCGTGAAATATCTCCTCCACACAGCCGACTCTCTGGCTCGCTCCATGTTGCTTCTAGCATGCGACACACGTGAAGCTGACGAATGACGTAGGTTCTGCTGCGACAAAAAAAAACGAGAAAAAAAAAAAAAACACCTGGATCGGCTTGTGGATATGTTATTTCTTCCGATCCCCGATCCAGCTATTTTGTCGGTATCGCGGCCGATATCCGATCCTAATATCAGATAGGTGCACCCCTATAATTTATTCCTGTGATGTAACAATTACCTTAAAGTACACTAAGCTAATGAATAGGGGTGTGATGAGATCTCGTGAACGTGATTCCTCGTCGAGTGAAAAGTTGTCTCGCAATATAGCCATGACAAATCACAAGGGTGAAAGTAGCATAGAATATGCAACCACTACGTTTACAATACATTACGGTGCACATCGCAGCACCACCTCCACTGTCGTTTTGCTTTTTTATAGGAATAAAAAAACATTTAATTCAGTTGGATAATGGTTGCTTTATTCGTAAACTATTGTTAACGTCTGCTCTGCTAATCCAGCATGAGCTGCAGAGTCGCACACAGTGCAGCAGGAATCGAGAGTAAGGCGAGATGACTGACAAGACCATGGCGGAGGATTCGTCGGGCAACAGACCCTAAGTGTCTGATAAATGTCATATCTTGTAAAATGCATGCTCAGCACCGCTGCTCCCTAGACACAAGGTACGAAAGTAAACGCGAAAGTAAAACAAGAGTTACCATATGCGCAAATTAGGCTACATACAATAGCCTGTGTCCCAATATCAAAGCGATCTTATGCTGGGCTGTGTAGTTGTAACCACCTCTTAGCTCTGCTCTCTGTTTTGGTCTCTGTTTGCACTTTGAATATTGAGAGAGCAATTTGATTATGGTTGCACTTATTGTTTGCACTTAAGACAGTTATTTTTGTTATTTATACTGTTTTTATTTCTACGTTCAATTTGTGGAAAGGAGACACGCTCATCATTCACGTACAGTAAGGTCTGAAGAGACTTGTGTGAAATCATACAGGAGAGAAGCCAGTCAGTTGAGTTTACTTGATACAGAGCTTGTATATTGTTGTCTTTCAATGCATATGATAATTCACACTCAGACAGTAGATACTTTCGTCTCATACTCTCGTCTCGTTCTCGTGAACCCAATCGTGAGCTAAGTGTCTCGTCACACCCCTACTAATGAATGTTTCCCCCCATTATTACCCAGGAAAAAAAGATAATTGTGGCTGATAATTGTTGCTTTTAATTGTTTGGACCACTATTGTTGTGATGGTTGTTCCACTGGAATGGAATTACAAAATTTCCAATTATGAAATACAAAACAGCAAAAATGTAAAAAGCCAATGAAAGTGTACTTTTAAATTGCATAAAATTACAAATAAAACCAGACATTGTAACAAATTCAATGTGTGACAACTCGCCCCAGTTTATCCTATAGTTAGCCTTCCATGCCTGAGGATATGATCAGTGGCAAAAATAAATAAATAATAATAATAACAATAAATAAATCAAAGATGGGTAAAAAAAAAGGGACTAGTGCTTATGGAGATACTTACTGATTCTGAATCTTGTAGTTTTGACTTGAAATACACTTTTTTTTGCAATATTAAATAAAACACACAATGCTCATGCTATGGTAATATGCAGACACAAATGGTAAAATAAATCAAGATCCTGGAAAAACCAGGTCAAATGCTTGCACAAGCACATTTTTAAAAGCCTTGCTAAAACATTACAGTAATTACAATAGAAATGTCAAGAATTGTACAACAGTTAACAATCCAGATCAAGAATGGTTCCACCTGGACTGCACATCATTCAATACATTGAAAATGAATATATCTTTCAGTGTAGCTAACTATTCAAAAAAGAGAGGCATGATTGTAATAGAACGACTTTAAATTAGGTGTAGCTTGCAGTTTGGCAAGATACATTTCAAAGTAGCTTCCTCAACACTGATGTGGTGTAAAGCAACAGTGGAATGATGGATCTGACTGTAATGAAGGGGTCCATCAGGGTTTGTAGCATCATTAGTGTGCACTGTGATGGGAGGATGTGCCCTGACTACAGCTCATACATCTTCCTGACACAAAGAGTCAGGACAGACCCCGTGAACTCCAGCCCTCCCCACTAAACACTGACCCAGCCATTATTAAACACATGACCAGCACGACCTCAGATGTACTTTCCTGCTGTGAGGTTATGAGGGTCAAGCACACCAACTACTACATCATAGATGAATGACCGACAAAAACCTGGGCTGAGTTTCTAACAGAGTTCATTCTGACAAGAAATGTAGAATCTTTAAACTGAATTTATCATACGACCATCCACATAATGGAAGCATGCTTCCACCCCAGAATAATAATAATAATAATAATTCAAAGTTTTGGGTCAGTATTTTTTTTTTTATTAAAGTAATGCATCAAATTGATCAAAAGTGACAGTAAAAACATTCATTATATCACAAAAGATTTCCATTTTAAATCAGTGTTATTCTTTTGAATTTTCTATTCATGAAATAATCCTGAACAAAGGGAAACAATTAAGCAGTACAACTATTTTCAACATTGATAATAATAATAAATGTTTCTTGAGCAGAAAATCAGCATATTAGAATGATTTCTGAAGGATCACTGAAGAGACTGGAGTAATGATGCTGAAAATTCAGCTTTATACATTTAAAATTTCATTAATACATACTTTTAAAATACATTAAAATAGAAAACAGTTATTTTAAATCGTAATAACATTTCATAATATTACTGATTTTTACTGTATTTTTGATTTTAAAAACGCAGCTTTGGTGAGCACGAGATTCTTTTTTAAAAAACATATCGACCCCGAAATTTTGAACGAAAGAAATAAGCATATAAAGTCACAATTATGAGAAATAAAGTCAGAGTTGTGAGACATTAAGACATAAAAAATCATACGTATACTATATGAAGTTTAAATTATGAGACAAAGTCGCAATGACAAGTGTACAAATGTCTTCAATATGACAAAATAAATAAATAAATAAAAAATGTGTTCATCTTTAAGGGCAACTCAATAGCCCCCCATATGCCAGATTTGTTTACTCTATTAGCTACAATATAAATATTTGCCAGCCAAAACTAGAAACATTTCCATCCAAACTCTGGATAGCATGTAAATTGTTTGGGAAATGCACATTCGCAAATATCTGTAGAAAATATGTATATTAAGGAAAGAAGTGAGGGTTAAAGAATCTTAGACTTTCTTTTCTGCCTTCTACATGCCTCGGCTCAAAATATAATCTGCTAGTCATCCACAAAATACAAACACAGACCTTCTGCTGACAAACACTGGCTGGCCCCAAACACATACAAACCAACACTAGTAAACAAAATGCTATAATGCTTGCCTGTTACACTTGTCCTTGTCTCACTATATCACTGTCTCTTCCTTCAGCTCAAACACCTGCTCTTTCTTCCACACCGTCTCCTGAGGTGTTGTCGCTCTGCCAGAGCTGGACGACACTCATCATTACGGGAAGTGAGACATCCCTGACTGCAGCACTGCCGTGTGCAGAGTCTTTGTGAATGTGAACCTGTGCTGACATTCGCCGTAGGCAGAAGTGCGGAGACGCTGGAGCAGGCCAGGAGCCCAGAAACAGGTCTCTCTCTTCCACTCTTTTTTCCATGCATGTGTGGGAGTGTTTATATTTCATCTCAAACTCCATTAAACTGTGCGTGCATAAACATGAGGCAAAAAGTTTCTCTGACTCTCAACTCGTTTTGCTAAAGGACCCAGATTTTACATCATACCACATTAGCTTATTGTACAAAAGTAAATCAAAATATCCTCAAACACTGACATTTTATGAAAATTAATAGTAAGTATAATATTAATGTGTTAACCAACATGAACTAACAATGAACAAAACATTTGTTACAGTATTTATTTTAGGACCACACCCCTAAATGCATTGAAGCAACTGCCATGTGATTGGTCGATTAGATAATTGCATTAATGAGAAATTGAACAGGTGTTCCTAATAATCCTTTAGGTGAGTGTAAATACACACACATGCATGTATATATTTAAGAAAATTATGTTATATTTATATATTAAATATTCATATATAATATAAATTGTATATATATTGGTGGTGGGCATAGATTAATTTTTTTAATCTAGATTAATCTCACTGTAATCTTAAAATTAATCTAGATTAATTTTAGTGACCAGTCGCGCGAGATTCAGACTGGTCACTAACACGCTGTCATGAGGAAATGTCCAGAGAATTAAACGGACAGAATGAGAGGAGGCGGAGTGCGTGTCAACTCACTGTCGGTCGGAGAGGAGAGCGCAGCTGATATCGATACTGAAGAAAATGAGTATTGTATCATTTCAGATATTTCAGTATCGATACATAAGAAATATGGATATTTTTGACAACACTAGTAGACATACACACAGGTTCGAAGACTCGTTCTCTCGCCCCTACAGTGCAATTCGGCTAGGTGTACATCCGCGCTAAAATATCAAGGTGAAAGTTATCATAGCTTGCGTAGTATAGACCCAGCTCCCAACCCAACTTTGAGAATAGATTAACGCGATATTTTTTTTATTGGCCCGATAAGAGTCTCACGTTAACGAAGCACGTTAACGCCGATAACGGCCCACCACTAATAAATATATATATATATACAGTATATAAACATTTCTTATATACATGAATGAGTGTGTATTAATATATATACATAATAATTATTATACACAGTACACACATATATATTATGTAAAAACACAAACTTTTATTTTGGACGCAATTAATCGATTTGACAGCACTAACATTAACATTAATAATAATAAATTACTTTATTTTATCTGACAGTCATGTACTGATATTCAGTGGATGTGGTATTTTTGCTTTGGGTCCTCTAATTGCACCAATATTTTACAAATTATTCCCAAAGTAAATGAAATTTCCCTCCTTCTCGCGTCTTGCTCCTTCTCACTCCTCCTCCTTTAAGCCCGTCTTCATGTCATATTAAAGTGATGGAAATGAACTTGAGAGTGTGCTAATTGCGATTGTCAATCCCATCCAGGCAGAGCTGAAAGACATGGACTCCCAAACACTTCATTAGTCTTCATTAATATTGAAGGGCACTGTGAAAACGTCTCTCGATCACAGCAGATCTAGCACATGTGAAGCACTTGGCCCTGGAAAAACTACATTACTAGCATGAACTTCATTACTGTGCATTTTAAGGAATTTAGAAACACTATTAGGGGTGTGACGATATCTTGTGCCATGAGATCTCATGATATAAAAAAAAAATCAAGGTGAAAAACTTTCTCGCGATATCAGCATGCCTGAGTTGCGTTTGTAGCAAAACCTTTTATAGTGCTTGTATTATATTATTCTGTCTTTTACTGCATATGATAATTCATACTCAGAAAAAATGGAACTGAAGTGACATTCATTACAAGATGATTAATGTAGGGCTGTCAAGATTCCTTGATTAGATTTGAGTGCTTGATTTAAAAAAATCCTCAATTGCAAGTTAACCGGAAGTGGTGCATTCCACATATGAGAATCCATGAACCGCATTATTAGACCTTTTTTTTTAAGGATGCACGATATATTACAACAATACAATTGAAACAATTTAAAAATCATAATATATCATTGCATAGTGCTATCATTCATAAACCCACACTAACACAGGAGAATACAACAGTATCTTTTAAAATATGCAAATAGTTGTTGACCACGATTTCAAAATAAAAGTTGAAACCCTTGCACTGCTTTTTGCATGTTTTGATGTCTTCGGGTTCTTGTTCAAGAAATTTACAGTTTAAAAAAGATTTGATCAGGTTGTAAAATATAACAACAACAATCACCAGACCATTAGTACCCTCTTCAGGTATTTGTTATAATATATAATGTACATCATTTGATTATGTTTATAGTATGTATATTATATAAAACATAAAATGACCAATTACTCGATTACCAAAGTAATTGTTAATGACAGCCGTAGATTAGTTAAATTATGTTTTTTGTTTCGCATTGTCACTTTCAGTCGAATAAAATAAAAATTTTCCAGTCATATTTTGTAATTGAAGATTTCTTAAATATAGTTTTTCTTAAAAATATTGTTTCGTCTCATTCTCGTATAATCTTGTGTGCTAAGTGTATCGTCACACCCCTAAACCCTACTGCAACTGGTTTCCAACATGTTTCCAATA
This sequence comes from Gobio gobio, assembly GCF_949357685.1. Classification (NCBI taxonomy): domain Eukaryota; kingdom Metazoa; phylum Chordata; class Actinopteri; order Cypriniformes; family Gobionidae; genus Gobio; species Gobio gobio. Next base: position 43,835,221 of record NC_137103.1, read on the forward strand.
CAAAAATGATACTTTATCCTATTTTTTATTTAGACATTCAAAGTACATTCAGAATTTACATTACTCCATGTCCATTTTACCAAACTAACACAAATAAAACTGCTCTCATAATTTCCGTCCATTTTGTCATAAAATATAACTCTTTGTTTTTTTTGTCGTCTTACTCTTATCACAGTCTTTTATTTAAAGCAATATATGACCATTGCTGGAGTCTATAAACAACTATACACTGCAGTTGAAAGCTGAACATTTTCGGTTATCATTCCGTTACTACTGTCAGTACGTACATGTAGTTTACTAGGTTTTTAAAATAAAAGCCAGTGAGTCATCCATTACCAAACAAAAAGATTTCTTTTCAAATTTTCTGTGCCATTTTAAAGTTTATGGAAGTAAATTGTATCTCATCATCATAAGACTGAGTTGTATATTCTCAGGGTTAAATGGAGAACCAAGTATTCACATCCCACACAACAAAGGCTGCTTAGACAGCATTTGCCAGGAAAACAATCCTAAAATGTCCTCTATTTCAAGGTAAGTTTGATTTAAATCAATATTTAGAGACAGCTAACAAATATGAAAGTTTATATGAAGGGGAGGTGAATGTTTCTGACAACCTTTGGCCAATCCGAGCGTAGAGACGCCTCGGGCTGTGATAAACAACGGAGGACACTGAGTTTCCTTCCCTATGCGATTGTTTTATTTAGAATTTGCTTATATAAGACATAAAACAATAATCTATATTGCCAGAATTGTAGTCCATACAGTCTTTTATGTTAATTTGATCAATATAAATGCATATTTCTATAAATATGTACATTAAAATGCTGTCACGACACTTTAATCCATATGTTTGCATATATATATTAAAATTTGACGGAACTACTGATCTGTTAAGCATTACATAATGTTCATTAATGACTTTTTTTTTAAATACACTGCTAGCAATGTTTTTATATAGCCCTACTCTAAATCTGCAAAATGTCACTGACAGTTTAAAACCGATGACCCTTTAGCAAAGTCAATTCAGCGCTACAGTGCCAAAAGACAACTTCCGATCACTTCAGTTCAGGATCTGAAAGCTATTCTGGGAACATTGCTTTTTTTGGGAAGCCACTTTAACTGACGAGAACAGACAACATGAGGAAAAAGAAAGAAAATACATAGCAAGAAAAAAAAAAAGAGATCGTCAATGAGAAAACAAGACGTGAAATTAAAATGAAGAACAGTTCTGGTCCCTGTCAGGGCTCCATGGCAACACCGTATCTAGTAATATTTCCAATCAGACCTCACACTCTAGGCACTCTGCAGTATCTAATCTTCAGCCTAATGACATGCTGCCTTGTGGAAATATTTACGCTTTCCTCTTGGAAATGATAACCGGTTATTAACTCTATATCGGCTCATTAAATCCTGAACTAAGCATATAATGCATTATATGCGGATGGAGGGCCGAAAATACGGCCTAATCAAAGACGGTGGATTCTTGCAAGAGGGTGTCAGTGTAGCTGGATTTCCCTACAAATGTTTGACATTGTTAAAATTTGAAAAAAGATAATGCAAAACGTTCAACAGTAGAGCCTTGTTTGGAAACGCGTTTAGCGAAAATACGGTCCACCTCAGCCCAGAGTTCTGCACGGGTGCGGGTACCCGCGGGTGACCCGCGAATATTGCTGAAACGGGTGAAAAACATCCTACTGTGTCGGATACGGGTGCGGGTCGGGTCGGACAAGGGAGAAACACGGGTCTAAACACGGGTTTTAAACAGTCACGTGCAAACGAATATAGGCCTATATATAAACAATATATGCATGTATATTGTAGATGTGTTCCTAAAAATATGCATATACAAAAATATGCCTTGCCTGTATTCCAAGTTGATAAAATATTTCAGATCCATATCAGTTTATCTGTGGCCGCGTGGTGCGCGCGCGCCCCCTCCCAGAAGAATCACAACCGCGCGCGCGATCTGCCTGTACTGCAGTCGTCAAGATGGATCATGAGGAATTGAAAAAAAGATAGCCGCAAATGTGGAAGTTCATCGCTGAGGAAGCACGCAGATAACTGTGGTAACAAACCAAGCACAAGCAGTTCTATCGTACCGTATTTGTGTTATGTTTCCTTAATAATACTGTCTTAGTACATTAAGCCACGTTAAGTGTTTTTTTTTATAATGGTTTTCTATGGTAGGAAAATGTTTAACGTGTAATTATACGCGTTGCGTTCATATTCTGGGCTCATCTGATTTTTTGTACACAGTATACGTTATTAGTATTATGTTTACTGAGTTTGGTCTCTTAATAACAGTACATTAAGCCACGTTAAGCTCCCGGCAGAAGTTGTCCTTGTGTTAATGGTCGTGTAATAACTTTTGAATGCTGGCAATAAACATTTTTGTAAGTGTGTCTATAATGTGATATGCTAAACTGATTTTATTGTGGGTGCGGGTCGGGTCGGGTGCAGATTTTATTTAGTGCTGTTGTCGGAAAACGGGTCGGATGCGGGTTTAAGCACTGCAGGTACGGGCGGGTGCGGGTTTTCAAAATCGGACCCGTGCAGGACTCTGCCTCAGCCTAGCGCATACCTTTGAGAGTAAATTTTGAGAGTTCATGCAAATATCAAGTGCTTAAATTCAACGCAAATTTTAAATGTCCATAAACGGAACGGAAACCAAGCAACTGTCCACATGGACTGAACGTCCATGCAAAACATCTAGCTCTGGGATGCGATGTAACCTTTGCCTTTAAAAGAGAAATGTGGAATTTTTAAGAGGGCAGAATTACAGTTATTCATCACATAGAGGATTTAATTCATCAGCCCTGAAGGCACTCTGAGAAGATGAACTCTGTTTACCACTAAAGCTATTCTGGCTGTTTTGGAAGTGGCCATCAATCTCCAGCTATCTTTAAAAAAGAAAGCATCAGTTTCAATCACCCAGGAGACGGCTAGTCAACTGCTGAAAAGATTTCTCTTCTCCTCCTCGTCTCTTCAAGGTGAAGTTTTCCCCAACTGACGTGAAGACCCTGGGGAAGTGTGATATTAATGCTTTAAAATATTAAAGATCCTACCAAAAATACACATGTGACTCCACCCTTTGCCCCTGCTGTTGTTCTCAATTAACAAGTTCAATTAACCTGTGCAACTGAGGCCTCTAGATACACCAAGACCTCATTGGCCTACAAAGATGGCAGTCTAAATGTTAAAGCATCTTCCTACGAGTGGTTTTCACTGTGCTCTATCATCCCCTAAGGTGCGGCGAAATAAACATGGACTGGAATTGTTTTTAGATTGATGTCTAATCACAGAATGTTCCTCTCCCTAACCATAATCCTATTTAGCCGGAGCAATAATATTACTCTGTTTATCAGCGCTTATACTTTGATACTAGCGATTGCATTGGCCAATTACCTCAGCAGGAGGCCAATGGTTGCCCTACACAGTCTTCCTGACCTGAGGGGTGGCGTTGTGTGTTTTTGTGGTGAGAAGAACAATTAGCAATGCAGAAACTCCATCTACTCCTGTATGAAAAAAAACTGATGGACCTGCAAGGCTGGCATCATACAGGACAAATGGGACGGCTGTCCCGGGCCCTGCGACGAGGTGAGTCCATTAAGGTCCTCTTAGACTATCTCTATTTGAGTCTTTAAAGCAATAATTCTTATTCTTATTAATATCATGGAATAAAATGTATCATATCATGAATTATGTGATCCTGTCCCGTATTCCACCATGAGAAATCTGGTCACCCTAGAAATGGATCAACAGATTCCTTGAAGAGATTCAATTTAAAAGATCTCGGGTAAAACTCTATGGGTAAGCTACACCCCATCTTATGCCTCAAATGCCATAATTAGTTCAATTAGAATAACTTGAACATATTCAATTATTTCTAATATCAAAACTGCCAAAATCAGCCCATTTAGAGCTATACACATCTCACCTACAAAATTCTCCAAAGAGGTTTTCCTATATTTCCCATTAAATCAGATGAAATCAATTGAAATTGGTCTAAAGTTACGCAAGGGATTTGTGATAGCTGGCCATGTGTTCACAAGGAAGTTTATAAAGCCTAGTCACGTCTGAACACACATTAGACACACAATATTTACACCAATGTTGTTCCTGAAGAAAAGACCCCTGACCTTTCTCTGACTACCCATTATCCTCATCATCTTACGGGCTGCAATGTGGAAGAGAGGTCTAGCCCAGAAATCTCTTCCCTCTGAACCACAGGATTGCTTTGGTTACTTTTTTATGACTTCAAAGACTTCATTTACAAATAGCATAGAAGTTTAAGTAGCATATCATTGGTTGGACCAACCGAATGAATATGCTCTTCACTGAACAACTTGGACGAGACCGAGGCATGCTTTTCTGATTTCAGCCTTAAAGTGGAGTCAATGAGACATATTGTCTGGAAAATGAACTAAATGAACTGGGTCATTAGCAACGAAATGAACAAAAAAGCTACCTCGTTTGTGAACAAGGATCTGCTGGTTGACAATAACTGAACAAAAATTAGCAGGTTTGATTTGGGGCGCACATCGGAGTTCAGAAAATGTGTTTTTTTCTAGCTGTTGCTGATTTATGGATTGATAAAAAGAGATATACAAAATTTCTAGCTGTTGCTGATTTATGGATTGATAAAAAAAAGAGGTATCCAAAATCCCCTCTGTAAAAACCTTTAACTCTAAGGCCCTGTCCACACGATCATGGGCATTTTCAAAACTGCAGATTTTTCGAAGCGGTTTGGCCGTTCGTCCACACGCAAACGCAGTACTAGGTCATTGAAACCGAACCTTTTTGAAAAGATTATTTTAGAAACTCCAGGTAAAGACAGTGAAACCGGAGATTTTGGCTTGTGACATCAGAACCAGAACCGGTAATAGCCTTTTTTTCAGGCTTCTGATTGGCCAACATGGCTTTACGGATAGGGTTATATCGCAACCTGTTAGTTTGACATGCTCTTGACAGTGCTTCATAGCGTGTTTTTGCGTCTTCATGTGGACACAATTTTTTTTAAACAAAGGAGGAAAAACACATTTTGAACCTGGCTTTACCCAATGTTCAGTTTTCTGCTCTTGAATCTTTAGATGCTGCCTCATTTGGATGTTTAAAAGCATTTCAGACAACTTGTAATACAAAACAATTGTCTTAATGTAATGTGATTAATCAACTGGGGAATGTATGGTAGAGCCCTGCACGGGCCTCAAAACTAGGCCCTAGCCCGGCCCTGGCCCGAGACGCTGAGGCCCTAGCCTGGCCCTGGCCCGAGACGCTGAGGCCCTAGCCTGGCCTGTGTCCGACAGCTCATCAAAATTATCAGCCCGAGTCCGACTGGAGCCTGTGTTTTTTTTTTAGCCTCCCTATTACACATTAGTTGCAGCCATTAAAATAGTTCAGCTTTGTTTTTAATGTCAAAGTAGCTATATTTCGTTTTGTTTCTTTATTAAGTTAAAGGGTTAGTTCACCCAAAAATGAAAATTCTGTCATTAATTACTCACCCTCATGTCGTTGGACACCCGTAAGACCTCCGTTCATATTCGGAACACAAATGAAGATATTTTAGTTGAAAGCTGATGGCTGAGAAAGGCTTCACACAGGCCTCCATTGGCATTCAGTACATTGACACTTCCAAGATCCATGAAAGGCACTTAAAACGTCGTTACAAAGTCTATCTCACCACAGTGGCTCTACAATAATCATATAATGTGACGACAATAGTTTTTGTGCGCAAAAAAAAATCAAAATAACACCTTTATCCAACTTGTTCTCGACTTCCGTGTGTGCCTCCACGACGCATGCGCGAGAATATGACGTAGCGCCGGTGTTCGGGAATCGATGAAATACACACTTAAGCCCCATTTTGAGCACTACGCCGAGACCTAAAGCACGATCAATGTAGAATCCAACAGCTTAGACACGCGCGTCTTCCTCTGCTCGTAAACAAATCGATTCTGGGTCATATGTCCGAACGCCGGATCTGCGTCATATTCTCGCACATGCGTCGTGGAGGCATACACGGAAGTCGAGAACAAGTTGGATAAAGGTGTTATTTTGATTTTTTTTTGCGCACAAAAACTATTGTCGTCGCATTGTATGATTATTGTAGAGCCACTGTGGTGAGATAGACTTTGTAACGACGTTTTAAGTGCCTTTCATGGATCTTGGAAGTGTCAATGTACTGAATGCCAATGGAGGCCTGTGTGAAGCCTTTCTCAGCCATCAGCTTTCAACTAAAATATCTTCATTTGTGTTCCGAATATGAACGGAGGTCTTACGGGTGTCCAACGACATGAGGGTGAGTAATTAATGACAGAATTTTCATTTTTGGGTGAACTAACCCTTTAATTTAGACAAATGTTTGAAGCATTTTGTTGCTTGTTAAATTAAAGTTTTCGTTATTTAAAGTGATGACCAAACGGCCGACAGTGAGTTAACCCAACACTTTAGCCTCTCAAATAAACACTTGACTTGTCTTGCTTATAAAATCCATATAAAACACTTAAAGCATTGTTTAAACGTTTAGCCTACTATCACCACCATCACAGTAAAAAGGCATTTTTGACAAGATGAGGCAGGCAGATCGCAACAGCGTGCACAAACGAAACGGGCTACACAATCTAAACAAATAATAGGCTAATAATAAAAAAAAAACATGCTGGTTGTCTTACCTACCTCTCCGCGAAATTAATCTAAATCAGATCTTCAATTCCCGTGCTATATGCACATTTAACGGAGTTCATGTCAACGAAAGCAACCGATATGAGCATTTTATTCATCAGCTCATTTCAACATCAAAGACCGCATTATGAGAACGAGCGACCTAAACACTGGTAAGAGCCTTTAGTCTCATTAGTTTTAATGAAGATTGTTGTGTTTTTGAGCATCTAAGACTTAGCTTATTTTCAGTTTCAATTATTGTGGCAGTTTGCGTGTTGGCTTGCTTTACTCATTTGCGGCGATGCGTGTGGCCATCCTCTAAACACTGTGCGAGCCGGTCTTGACAGTTGCGGACTCGCGATATCATGGTCTCATGTTGTTTCCACCAGCGCAGCATATCTCATTGTTTCTTTTAATTATTGAATGTCTAAAATAGGGATGCACCGAATCCAGATTTTCGGGGTTCGGCCGAATACCGAATCCACTGGTTAAGATTCGGCCGAATCCGAAACCGAATACTACTCCCATCCGCAGTCCAATATCACAGTAAACACATTAATGAAGTTAACAACGTCCACAGCAGTGTAGGGATGCTATTGACTATTAACTGTTTTGGTCAAGTTTACTAAAGTAAACATTGTCGTGTATGTTCTTCTCGCCGCTATTTCATGATGGTTTATAGAAAAATTACCCCGAGTCGTTCTCTGTCATTTCAAAGAACAACCCAACGGAGAGCGCAGGAGGCGCGCGCTAGGGTTGTGCCAACATCAAGATGGAGCGCCACCATCGTGAAGCTACGCCCCCGTTGCGAGTCTGTTGAGTGCGACACACACTAATCCTCTTTTATAGTATTAGTTAAACTAAAAACTTAGCAGGGATTGCTCTGTAAATTAAATTGAGAATGTAACTAATGCATATATGCTATTTTAAATAAGGTAGTCTATGCCAGATATATAGCCCATTTTGAAATAATTTGAGGCTGAAACATCCATAAGCATGCGTGTTTATTTTAGCACTTCCGTCAGTGAAACAACACAGCCTATAAAACAAAAACGATTTTCAGTAAATAATGGTAACCTCAAGAATATATGAAAATTAAATATTAGTTAGAAAAATATTTGATTCATACTATTTCCCCGCAAAGATGCGTCATATACCGCTCTGCCCTTTGAGAGGAATGGGACACTGAATAGACACCTTCTCGAATATCTTCGTCTTTATATGTTCTACTGATGTTGCAAAGCAACACTTGTTGTAAAAGGTCTGAAGAGAGGATTTTATTTTCCACAGGGTCAAGACATTTAGGCAATGTTTAAATATTCACTGCCAGAGAAAACGAAACTAAAATCACCGCGGCGTGTGTGTGAAATACGCTATTCAAATAAACCAAACTTGACGCGCCTTACCAAGTTTAATAACAAGAACAAACTGTGTTAAATAAAATTTGAAGTAAAAAGGTATTCGTCTTACAGTGTTTTTTTATACTTTCCCACAGTAAAGGATGTGAATAGTTATAATAGACTTTATTATAAGCAAACGAAAGGAAGAAACGTTTATAATCCCCTGCGAACATGGGTGCGACGTGAGTGAAGATTTGGGAAAAGAAACGAGATTTCCATGTCCATTGGGATAAAATGGACTAGGCCTATTGTTCAAAAATCGATTGACCAGATCCAGATCACAAAAAAGAATGAAAAAGAGCTATCTGACCATTATTTCCTTTCTAGGCTAAACAAAGCTTTGTGCTTCACTCCTGTGGTAATATTCAGGTGAAACAGCATTCACATACAAAACACTTGGTTAGTAAAATAACAAAGTTATTTTTTTAAAAGTAGAAAATAGTATTTATGTAAAGAGATATATTAGAGTAAAATATATCAGGCAGAAATGCAGGGCTCTAATGTATGGTGATTCATTAAAATGTTTACACTGTAGTGTATTGCTTTCAAAAAAGATGGTGCAGAGTGTGACATCATATTACAACCATTGCAGTGTTCATAGAAATTTTACATGTGTGACCATTGCTTTACAGTAACCAAGCAAACTGAACTGACTCGCTGGACTGTATGGTATTTAAAGGTCCCATTCCGCATGATCCCATTGTTCAAACTTTAGTTAGTGTGTAATGTTGCTGTTAGAGCATAAATAATACCTGTAAAATTATAAAGCTCAAAGTTCAATGCCAAGCGAGATATTTTATTTAACAGAAGTTCCCTTTCAAAGCCTACAGCGAACGGCTGGCTTGGACTACATCCTGGTACTTCCTTCTTTAATTACGTCAGTAGAGCAGTAGAACAGACTAACCTCCGCCCACAAAGAAACGCGAAAAAGGGGGCGCGGTCTTGTTGCTGTCCCACGTGGAGAAGCGGACGTGTCGCGTGGAGAAAAGGAACTGTTGCGTTGAGTGTGTTTATCGCCATGTCATCGAGACGCTGTTATTTTCATCCAGGAGTCAAATCACCTTTGTTTGGCTTTCCCAGGGACGCTGTAGAGATTATTGAACGCATACATCTCTCCGTTAAGAGGCGTGACCTTTCCAACGTGCGCTAAGCTGCTGTCGAATCATAACACAGGAACCGCTTTCACGTGCGCTAAGCTGTGGTCGAATTACAACACGGTAAGCGCTTGCACAATCAGAACTCGTTACGTATTTCTGAAGGAGGGACTTCATAGAAAGAGGAAATCACCAGCCGTTTTTAGGACAGTGGAAACAGCGGTACACAGATAAGTACATTGTGTGAAAAATACTGTGTTTTTTTACACGCGAAACATGAACACATGTTATATTGCACACTGTAAACACAATCAAAGCTTCAAAAAAAACACGAAGAACGGGACCTTTAAAATCTCAAAACTCAGACTTTAATATGGCTCAGAATATAAGGACAGCAGTGTTGGGGTAACGCATTACAAGTAACTTGAGTTACGTAATGAGATTACTTTTTTTCAAGTCACTAGTAAAATAACGAGTAAAGTAACACATTACTGGGGCGGCAGTGGCTCAGTTGTTCATGTAGGTTGTCTACTAACCGGAAGGTTGGTGGTTCTATCCCCGGTTCCACCTGACCAAGTGTCAAGGTGTCCATGAGCAACTCGACGAGCCAGATGGCGCCTTGCATGGCTGACACCGCCGTCAGTGTATGAATGGGTGAATGTGAGGCAATATGTAAAGCACTTTGGTGGCCATGGGTCTGTTGAAAGCGCTATATAAATGCAGTCCATTTACCATTGCTTTTAAATTTACAAGATATATCAGAGTTACTTTTTCAAAAAAAAAATTCCCATTTATTCCACTGAGAGCCCCCAAGTCCCCATGTTGAGAAAAATCAGGAGTATGTGCAGAGGCGTTGTGTGTAAACATCATGGCTATTGTAGTTCTAGACTAAATGTGAGCATGCATTTACTAATCTCACTTGCACAAAAAAGATTCAGTATTCCTCAAAATGAATAAAATCAGTGAAATGCAAAATCAGAACACTACGCAAACCTCTAATAATTAAATGTGTTAAATTAAACAAATATTATTATGCATTTAATCTCAATGTACTTGCTGCTGACCTTTGGTGATTCAGTTAAACCATAAGCAAAAATGACTTTATTTTTGTTTTATTGGTGTTAAACTTTCTTCTCCTGATCCTACTCTTCTGCATTATTTAATTATTAATTTAATTTAATTTAATTATTAATTAATCATTAATCTAATTTTGGTGTGAAAGGGCCTTTACATTTGCCCCAAAATATGACTTTTTTTGTAATTTAAAAAACATGAGTAAAAAGCAGAAGTAACGTAACATTCTTAAAAAGTAACTAAGTAACATAATTAGCTACTTTTGAAGGGCATAACGTAATATTGTAATGCATTACTTTTCAAAGTAACTTTCCCCAACACTGCAGGACACTATGGAAAACAAAAAAAATGACTATGTGAAATGTGAGTAATGGCTCACACAGAGTACTTACCCTAAGAAAGGACAGGTCACGACTGCGGTCAATGCTGGTGATCTCGAGGTTACCCATCACCACCTCGCAGTTCTCGTAGTATTTACGTAGGGTCCGATACTGCTGGTCCAGGTCCGACAGAGTACTCAGTTTATTCTCTGTGCCAGTACATACTGCAAAAAGAAAAAAGAAAACAAAATGAAAGAGAGAAATTACATTCAGGTGGCGCAAACAACAGATGCAGGAACTGGTTGGTGCTTCAGTCCATCCAGCAATGCAATTCAATCAGGCCTGAAGCCCCTCTAAGACAGACAAGGAGAGGCTCCAGCCCCAGACGGACAACTTGACAAGTAATTAAACAGAGCCATTTCTGCTCATCAAACACCTTGCACCAATCAAAGACATTTGCCATCTGTTGCATCAGCTGGCATTGCCTTTGAGCCAAGAGTGTAACCCTCCCTCTCACGCCTCACTGAACCACTGTCACAACATCCATGAGCACATCCATGCCACCACGCCTATGCCAGTCCACCCGCTCTGTGCCACCAGAAAGACAGACAGAGAAAAGGAGAGTCGGCACATGCATTACAACACCAGATTAGACTAACTGACAATCCAGCTACGGATCTTCCTATTGTACTTGATATACAGCCACAGCTGTTTGAGTAATGTTATGCGAGTTTCTTAACGTGCAACAGCAGAGACCTTACTCATCAAGTGCTCATTAACAAACTCACACAGAATGAAGCCGGGGTGACCGCTTCATGTAGAAAAAAATACCTTTTCTAGGCCACATCTGCAAGCCTTAAAGGAATGTTTGACCTACAAATCAAAATGTTGCTATCATTTACTCACCAGCAAAACCATTTGAATTCTTACATTGTCTGAAACACAAAAGAAGACATCCTGAAACAGTGTCCTCTGCTGATTCCCATGCTGTTAACCACTGTGACTGGATCACTGAGTTAAACTTCCAATCAGTTAGGTCATCACAACATGTTCACTTTTCTCTTAAATATACAGGGGAGAGCAACGTTAGATGCCCAGATTTTCGGTGAATCGCAGCTTTAATTTCAATCTGTTCTATGGATAAAGAAGTCTAGAAATATAGTGCACGTGGACTGGTTTTATGATAATTTATGGGGGTTTTGCATCATTTTGGAAGCTTACTCGTTTTTTTTAAAGGAGGAAAGAAAGGCCATTGCAACAACACGAGTTTGAGTAAATTATCATGCCATTATTTTACTTCAATCACACTGGTGAAAAGTCCTATTTATTTCTTAGTTTAATCATTAATGAGAAACAAATTACTGAATGCACTTTAGGGAAGAAAGTATGATTCATTCTGATTTGATGTTGTCTTTTTTAAAGACCCCAAAGCTCTAAAGTGTTCATTGGTAATCAAGACAAGCACGTGAGAACCATTCAGTTTCCCTCAAATTATTGGGGTAGAAATAGAAAAAAAACACACAATTGCTCCCCTACTAAAAATACAGATTTTGAGAAGAATATAAAATGAAGAGAAATTGAAATACATTGAGGTCAGGTGTTAGACTTGGGTGTTTTCAATAACCCTTAACATGCATTAGAGCAAGGGAGGTATTATGAAAGAAGCTTAGATGTAATAAACATTTATTGCACCCTCAGGGGCTCAGTTGTGAGATTACAGGTGAATTGTGGGATATAATCTTGTTAGAGGGGAGGTTCCTTTCTATACCGTATTTGACAGCTTAACCACTTCTTTTTTTTTTAAACCCATCAAATTCATGAGGGAAGCAAAATATACTGTACTCAAATCACAGATTGACAAGTTTCACCACCAACCTGCTTCGAGTTCACCCAGAACGGAAAGTAAAATGTCAGATTTTTAATACATGATCATTTTCAACAAACAAAATTCAATCTCTCTTTTCAGAGCAAGATCTATAGGAGCTAAAATGTGCTCTGTGACTGTATGTGTGTTCCTGCTAGGCTCTTTATACGCACACATTTTGTGTAAACAAGTCACAGGTAAACATCATGTGAACAGCACAGCATACTTGAGACTCATTGATTGCATTCTTCTTTGCCATGGGCCACAGTAGACATTAAAATGAAGCATGTCTTGCTTGCAAATCCACTCGTTTGTCTTTTTCAATAAAGAAGAACATAGCCGTGCTGCCCTTCAGCAAACCTCCTCACTGACGCACACAGGCAAACAACAGAAAGAAATGGCATCTTTATTTCCAGTTTATGCCTCTGACTGCAGCTTGATTGAACTCTCTTTTATTTATTTTTTTGGATCATAAATGAGGGATTGGGGCTTGAATCTCACATCTGAATTTTATATTATAATCAATTCATGTGAAGATTATCATTCTATTTCACAAGCTAGTGAGCCATCTGCAGCCTAGATAGGCAGCAGACATAGGAAGCATACAAACTGAAATAAAACCTATATTTCAAACACAATACACAAGCAGCAACCTCAACTTACACATGATGTTAAAAGACTGCCAGGCGTGAATAACACTATTTCAATGGTTCACTTTAGACATTCTACTAACTTTAAAATTACATGTCAACTACTAGTCATTACTATTAGTAGACTGGCTGTTTAATATCTGCTAACACTACATTTTAATGGTATGGTAAAGCTAACACTTTATTTTCTTGGCATGTTGCTAAGCTAATGAGATACTTCAATAAGCATAAAATGCATACTGCACACACAAAAAGTAATACAAATAGACCATTTTAATGAAGCTAAATTACTTTTGCAATAACTTTTTGGTAGGCTATTGAATAAGTTGAAAGTATTTTATAATAAAAACTTTTCCAACATTGTTTTTTTTTCCTTCACGTTGCAGTGCATTTTGGGATTACCTGTTATAATTTAGCCAAAAGAAGGTATTAAAGAAGGCATATCACATTGTCTATCCTTTGAAAAAATATTTAGTCTTAGATGCCTTAAAATCCAATAAGGCTGTCACAAAATAGATAGCAATTTACCTGTGTCGACACTGTCGAGAAACACCGGCAAAATACCGGAAGTAACGCATTCCACAGACGACAATCCATGAACCGACCATTTTCTAAGGATTCATGATATATTAAAATCGTTTAAAAACATTCTACAGCTGTACAGCATATATAATGCTATTGCGTGCTTTAATTATTTACATGCGTGTAAGGTTACCTGCGTCTCATTCACAGATGCGGCTCCACATTAACTGTTCTATATTTACATGTGTGGAGAGCGTCTCAAACTCCATCTTTGCATATGCTATGGGTTTGGGTTGCTTATAACGTTTATTTGGGAACGCAATGTGTGGCATTTCATCAGATTTGTAAAGTAAATCATAAACCTACGCCAACACAGGAGTCAATCAAAAGTTTCTAAATATGCGAACTCATCGCGATTTCAAAATAAAAGTTTAAACCCTTGCTCTGAGTTTGCATGTTTTGATGTCTACATGTGGCAGTAGCATTTCTATTATAAAGAAGTGGCTAATTATTAAAGATTACGTTTTTTTTAAATTATGAAGTTTATGAATTATGAGTTGTCATTTGAATTTATTATGTTTTTATTACCTTAGAATGAGCCATTTCTATCTACATAACTGCAGGTCCCCTTACAGTGAAGTCACCATTTTGCGCAGTCATGTTTCTACAGTAGCCCTAAACGGACAAACTTCTCTACAGAGCGCTAGTCATTCTCTGCTCTCTCTGACAACGACATTTACATAATATTATATTATATTATGGATTTTAACAGTGTTTTTCTATAAAACTATGATGACTTGATTTTGATACTTTATTTGAACCAAATATTACTGCCTCATTGTTATTATATATGTGTTTTATTTATTTTTTTACAGTCTATGGTTTTAAGTCATTTTAAAGGCTTTTGTTTGCTTAGGTCTATATTACCACAAAAAAAATACCAGATTACTCGATTAATCATCAAAATAATCGACCGATTACTCGATTACAAAATAATCGTAAGTGACAGCCCTAAAAATTCAGCTCACTACATTATGGAACAGAACGTCTTGTAACAAATACATGTGTTAATATGAGCACACAATGTTTTCTAGCACTTTTACAAATTTTTTACCTCAAAAGGTGACATTGTTCCTATCAAAAAGAACAAACTTGAAAAAGTAGAACAAAATAGAACATTAACAGTTCTGAAGCACTAAGCCTTTAATATTTTTCATTTTTCATTCATTTTTGCAGACATATGGTGTTTGTATAATAGATTTAAAGACCTCAGCAACACACACACACACACACACACACACACACACACACACACACAATCAATCCTAGTTTGAGGTAAATCGTTTTAAAAGACATTGTTAATGCTGCTTTCCAGCTTCTGTAGTTTTATAAACACACACATTTTCTAGACTGAAAACGGGTAGCTTTGAAACATTTTTATTTAGTGCTTTCTATATTAATTTTCCTACTACAGCAGTACGCTGAAGCGCACCTGATTCAATCCCACCACATGTCTAATGCGTTTCATCAAAGAAATAAAATGCTCCCTTTCCGTACTCAGTCACAGATACACAAACAAAACTGTTTATCATCCCCCCATAGCTCTAACTCCTGCCGGCCTTGCATTTGTCAGGAAGGTGTGTGTATATCCAACATGACCGGAATACATAAAGCACTTCCTTATCATTGGGACAGTGAAAGATGCTTTTAGACCTGCGTCTAAAAGGTGCAGCCAATGGGAATCTAAACAGCATGGCAGCACCCGTTTCCTTAAGACATGGGATGGGAAAACTAAAAGTCAATTAAACATGTAACAATTCCGTCATTATTTACTCACAGAGAAAACTGTGTGAGACTTAACCCCAATTAAACCCGTAAAAACCTTCTACAAACTGTTTTTGATATTTGGTTTGACAAGGGACCAAAATATTTGTCATCCCAAAAACAAAATAGCATTTTTATATCACATGAGTTTCATATCACAACTGCTAATAAACAACTTGGCATAAACACGACCCCCATTCTCATTAATTCCGACTCCACTCTTGTATATTTATATTCTCATTGGAATTAAACACTCTTCTATTAGTCGATGCACTTCATAAGTATTGCACAAAATGACTTCATCAATGAAGAACGGGGGTTTATTGAACATCAATATGAGCGAGAAAAGAAGTCGGAGTCTCTAAGACTTATTGGACCCACAGCAATGACAGAAAAGGTCATGCCAATAGCCGGCAACTCATTGAGCTAAATAAAGTTGCAAATGTCACTTCCTGAGGTAAACATCGTCAATGCATCGGCCTAAAGGACGTGAGCGGATTGGAAGATCGGAGCTGATCGCCAGGGGGGTATGGTGATGGTGTGATCCATGCAAGCGTACTGCAGTCAGGTCTGGTCGCCTGTTAAGAGGGCATCTGGTGAAGGACTAAATGGTAATAATGACAGTCATGATTGCATCTCTGCGTGACAGTGCTACGGTCCGGTAACCGTGTCCTCTACAGTCCCAGTCACTAGTCTATGGGTCTGCTCTCTCCATATGGGATCGGACGATATTAGTATCATAAACACTTTAGCAGGCCGACTCGGCCGACTGAGCACTGGAGCTCTGAACTCACCCGTGAGGTCAGGACACGGTGACATTAACAATTGTCCGAAGGCTTGTGCACCTATAAATAAAAGGTTTATTGCTCTCCGAAGCACCCGAAGAGATGATTTATCAAGTAAATGTCTCATGAAATGATCATGAAAATAGTATCAGATTCACTAGGGCTCAGATTAAATTCGAGTTAAACGTTTTAAACTGGATGCCATTTAGCTGTCAGCACAATTTTTGTTTTAACGGCGTATTTGTGAAAGTTCATACAAAAAAAGAAAATTCTTTCATTGTTTACTCATCAAATTGTTAACCCACTCTTATATTGTTCCAGACTATCTTTCTGCCGAAGAAAAGGGGCTTTTTTGAAGAACACCCTGGCTGCTCTTATCCATGTAATAAAAGTAAAAAAAAAAAAAACGTAAAAAAAAACACATAAAAAGGCACCATTAAAAAGCATAGCATTATGTGAGGAACAGACCATAATAAAATAAATTTAACAAAAAAAAGCAAACTAAAATGAGCTAAAATAATTATATTTTATGTCAATGTCAATTTTATTTCTATAGCACAACTAAACACAGACAGCACCAGTTGACCAGTGTGCTTTACATCAATCCAAGAGACAAATAAAAACAAAAATGCACAACTCTCCCAGTATAAAATAAAAACACAAAGCAATACATTTCATCATTGACCAAATGCTCGTTCAAAAAGGTAAGATTTTAGCCTAGATTTAAAAACAGATACGGATGGAGCAAATCTAATACTGAAAGGTAATGCATTCCACAATCTGGGAGCAGCTACTGAGAAGGCACGGTCACCCCTACTTTTCAGCTTCGATTTCGGAATACGTAGCAATCTCTGATTTGATGACCGGAGAGACATAACTGGCCAATATTCTGTCAATAAATCCAAAAGGTAAGGAGGGGCCAAACCATTAAAATATTTAAATACTAAGAGAAGAATTTTAAAATCAACACGTATCATAATGGCAACCAGTGCAAAGAGCGTAGCACTGGGGTAATATGGTCCCGTTTTTTTAGTACATGTCAAAAATCTTGCTGCCGCATTTTGTACCATCTGTAAACGGGATAAAGCTGATTAACTGATCCCGTAATACAGAGATTTGCAGTAGTCTAGCCTCGATGTTACAAAAGCATGAATTATTCTTTCAAAGTTATTAAAAGATAAAACAGGTTTTACTTTAGCCAACAGACGGAGCTGGAAAAAGCCGGATTTAACCACTGAGTTTATCTGCTTGTCAAATTTTAGGCCATCATCAAAGACAAAATATACGCTGATCAGGCATAACATTATGACCTTTCTAATATCCCTGACCCATCGAGGCATGGACTCCACTAGACCCCTGAAGGTGTGCTGTGGTATCTGGCACCAATATGTTAGAAGCAGATCCTTTAAGTCCTTTAAGTTGCAAGGTGGGGCCTCCATGGATCGGACTTGTTTGTTCAGCACATCCCACAGATGCTCGATTTGATTGAAATCTGGAGAATTTGGAGGCCAAGTCAACACCTCAAACTCGTTGTGCTCCTCAAACCATTCTTGAACCATTTTTACTCTGAAAGAGGCCACAGCCACCAGGGAATACCATTTCCATTAAAGGGTGTACATGGTCTGCAACAATGCTTAGGTAGGTGGTATGTGTCAAAGTAACATCCGCATGGATGGCAGGACCCAAGTTTTCCCAGCAGAACATTGCCCAAAGCATCACACTGCCTCCGCCGGCTTGCCTTCTTCCCATAGTGCATCCTGGTGCCATGTGTTCCCCAAGTAAGCAACACACAAGCACCCGGCCATCCACGTGATGTAAAAGAAAACGAGATTGATCAGACCAGGCCACCTTCATCCATTGCTCCATGGTCCAGTTCTGATGCTCACGTGCCCACTGTTGGAGCTTTCGGCAGACAGGGGTCAACATGGGCACCCTGACTGGTCCATATGCAACAAACTGTGATGCACTGTGTATTCTGACACCTTTCTATCAGAACCAGCATTAACTTCTTCAGCAACTTCAACTACAGTAGCTCGTCTGTTTAATGTTTCTATTTATATTTTTTTATTTTCATTTTGGAGCTTTGTAAAGGAAGCAAGTAATACAGCTATAAAAACAACATGAGGGTGGGTTAATTGCAGAATTAAAAATTTTGGATGAATTATCACTTTAGAGAATACAATGACAGTAAAAGTGCAAAATATACCCAGACTTCTATGGTACTTCGGCATAGCTGACATCACAACATTACTGAAAGTGAAGTGGACCTATTTGGAGTTTGATGTATCATTCTACGTTATACAGTTTGTCCCTCGGACCCTGACCACTGCCCTCCTGTGTATCCTGGAGGAGGACAGCACAATCCAAAAGCATAAAGGCTCCATTATCTATCTTGTTTTCTCTTTTCCAGGTCTCAAAATGTGAAGACAAAGTACTGGAGTTCACAGCGTTCTCAGTCGAATGGGCTGTGCTGACCAAGGTCCACGCCTTATTACCCATAATCCCATAGGCCGTCTCATTGACACCAGGCAGAGAAAAAGACATACCTCTGGGGGAGAAGAATGTATCAGTATGGAAACTTCCACTCTAAAAGACCTCAGCTTATCCTGACAGGAATTCGAAGGGAATAAGCTTCGGTTTATCTTTACTGAGCTGTGGCGGATTTGCAGTGAGAGTGGAACAATTTCGACTAACCAAATCGTTTTGTTTTTAAGGCTTTTTTTATGCGCTGAATCTTGAATCTCCTCTTATATTGTCATGATACAATACAATGAATCTTATTCAGTAATTTCATGTTGGATTTCACGAACATCATTTTGCGAGTATAGATTCGGTTTCCTTTACAATTTCTTTATCAGTGTGTATGTAATCTTGTCAACTAAATTACTGACAACAATGTCATCAATGATTACAAAGATGAGTTAAAATATGCATCATTACAATAACAAAATGATTTAAATGATTTTAAAATGTTTAGTGTTGACAAAAATATAGCAAGAAAAAACGAAACTGAAAGATATTTGGTTTAATTTTGCTTTTAACTAAAATTTGTGTTGAATCATATGTATCATATATGCATCATACAGTATATACTGTAGGCCTATATTATATCCAATTTTATCTGCAGGCGTACAGTACACTCACGTAAAGCACTATATACTACATAGCAAATCTCAACTGCCTGATTTTTTATTATATATTTAATATGTATTATCTATTATCGCTCAACTTTAATCTGCTAAATAAGGCATATGGATATTATAATATAAATATGATTTATTTCTGTAGAGCTGCTTTGATACAATGTGTATTGTGGAAAGAACTATACAAAGGCTGTAAGGAAAGCGTGTGCGGAAAGCCCTTATATGGAGATGGTTTGGGCGTGTTTTATGCAAATGACACCTTGTGCGCACGGCCGCTCATTTAGAATACTCCAAATTCACTAAGATCTATGGAAGCTTGTTTCCGTCACAGAATTAAAAAATCTCACAATTCTGACTTTTTTTTCTTGCAATTCTGACGTTTTTCTCTATAAAGTCGCAATTGCAAGTTATAAAGTCAGAATTGCGTGATATAAAGTCGCAATTGTGAGATAAAAAGTCGCAATGATCTATATGTATATATATATATATATACACAAAATATTTATACAAATATATATTCAGTGGCAGAAACAAGCTTCCATAAAGATCAGAACAAATTCATGTGCGTACGATCGTGTTGTGAATTTAGGAGTGAGAGTAAGAATATGAAATTATTAGTGAAGGAGATCGATTATCCTTAAAAAATATTTTTTAAATTAGAAATATATTATCCCTTAAATTGATTCATATATTCAAAAGACGAAATTACAACAAAAAAAACTGTGTACAAATATGATATTTCAGCATGCTGTGTGTCATCATCTATGGCAGAGGAAGCTGGCACACTCTTGTTTTAACCCTATCAGCAGGATGTCTATGACAAGCAGCTTCTATTCAGGAGGCCCTGCCCTGAGGCACAGCGACCGCTTAAACCAAGGACAGGCCTGTATTCCCATCCTCCCATCTCACGGAGGCCCAAATCCTATTTTTGGTGATGTTGATCGAGTCATAAATCCATGTCATCCGCTAATAGCAGGAATATTTATTATCACAGGCCCATCACATGGAGGCCGCAACCAAAGGCATTTAATTTGCTGCTGGATGGCAACTCTCACAGTTTCAGAGCACTAGGTCATTGGCAATTAGAGAGTGCAAGAAATGTGCTGACAGCTGGTTGGAACTCAGTCTCAAAAAGCCGTCTTTGTGTCTGAGGAGCACTTCTGTTCTGTTTTCAGCATTCTCCCAGGCTGGTCTATCTTGTGCAGGCATCAGACGGGTGTGACTGAAACCCATCCTAATGGCTTTTACAGCACATTTACAGCAGAGGCGCCCCATCATCAATTACCTCCCTGCCTGCTCTGAGTGTTGCGGTGTATCCTTCATGCGGGAGGCCATCTCATCCCTTCACGTGGCCCATGAAATGAATCTTCATCTCGTAAGCGAGCAGTTCTCGTTAATTACAGCGGCTTGAGCCTCCGTTCCTCCCCCTCTTCCGTTTCTGTCATTATTACAGATTTCTCTGGCTAATTTTTCTCAGGACTAGAATTTACACAAAAGCTAGGAACATCTTCCTCTACAAGCGAAAAGGAAAGTGTTGTGTTGTGTTGTGTTGTTGCGTCGCGTGTAATGTGAGACTGATCAGGAGAAGGAGCATGCATGGAATAAATAAATAGCCCATCAATGCCTATTTGGAGTTTCCAGACCAATTTCTTGGCTTAAAAGAGATTAGTGGTTCTCCAGATGCAGAAATATCCCAAAGGAAACGGGATAATTCTGAAACGGATTTCATGCAGAAAACGCTTTTGCACAATACACAAAATCATTATTTTATGTGACAATGCCTCATTACAGATAACTCGATTTATATATTAGAAAACGTAAACGGCACACTTGCTTGGGTGGTTGCCAGGAGGTTGCTATGTGGTTGCTCCATTGTTGCTAGTATTAGAGCCTACTCCAAATGTCTATGATCTCACTCATGGTTACTAGAGACGAGGCCTTTAAAATTAGCTTGTTATGCAGAATGTCCCAGATCGTCACGCCATGCACAAATCCAAATACCACAGCGATGGGCGAGCTGTTAGAGGTAACACTAATCTCTGCGATCCATCACTGTAGACCACTCATGACGGGGTGGGCTGTTCTCTTCATTTCTCTCTTCATCTGTCTTACAGCTTGCAAAACAGGGGTCTGGCCACATTTCACATTTCTCTTCCTCCCTTACGATAATTTCATCTGCTTCCCCTCTTCACGGTCATATGACATCATCATCTGCATAAAAAAACAAATCTGTCTGTATCTCTATTATATTAAAGTTCCAGCAAGAAACCATCTGTATCCAGTAAAGCCGACATTATGGTACATTTAAAGAGAGGAGTGAAATGTAATCATCCTGGTTAAGCATTGCAGGGTTGTGCGTCATTCAGAACTGAACAGAAAACGCTTTTTAAATTCAATCCAAATCAATTCCTGAATTTGAATTGAGGTAGCAAATAAGATACAGAACTGGAATTTTACTGTAAAAAAGTACAATTAAAATGAACTTAATTTCATATTACTTATTTAACTGTTATTTACATAGAATCAGGGCTTGGATTTTTTTGCTGTGGCTAGTGGTTTTCCAAAGTTACTAACCACTCAGCAATTTCACTGGGCTCATTTTTGACATCTATACCATGGAGAAAAACTGCCATATATATTTTTAAAAATATTATCTCATAATTTGGCAGCAGGTACTGTATATTAGGCTGCTGTCACTGACAAGACCTGACGCACGGATCCATTATACTGTTACACATTTACGTTCACTCAAAACATTGACTATGTTTACGTGAATACTTGCCAAGACCAGCATTTTGAGATGATTTTGTGTGTATTTGACTGTTTGAGCACAATAAATAACGGGAAAAATAACTCAATTTAGTACAGAGAGGCACTTATGTGCGTGCTCTTTGGGTGTGTGCAATGAGGGAATGAGTCAAATTATGCGCAATCCCATCCCGAAATTTAAGCTCTATATGTAACACCAACAATATTCATCCGGAGCAAATGAAACAGAAAATGAGTGAGCGGAGGGGGGTTTGTGTGTGAACTCACTAGCCACGTTTACATGCGCACTTTTTTGTCATTCCGATTGAAAGATTCGGTGGACTGTTAACATGAGACGTTATCTAAACCGATCTGGTGTTTACATGTGCTGACTTTCAGTAGGAATCCTTTTGTGACATGAGCACACAGCTTGTCTGCCGCCTCAGATTCGTTACGTATCGTGGATCAATAGTTCTGTGTTGGTAATTTTTATATTTATTTATTTTTCTGTGGGTGGACATGCAGTAGTTTAACCTAATTTATGTCCTATACAATGGCTATTTCAACAGCTGTGAATGATGAATGATTTATTTTGAAAAACACAAAATTAACAATAAAATGCACTCAAATTATTAATAAAAACATAGGATATACGGTGAAACATGAATGAAGCATTCAAGACGTGCTCAGCATCATTACTAGTAGTACTAAACATATATATTTCAGATGATTAAGGAAAGATACCATAATCACAAAGGTATAAATATTAACAAAAGTAATTAAAGTAGACTGTGGGTAATGTTACTTAACCAATTTGAAGCAGTTGTTGAATTTTTTTTTATAGCTAACTTAACTAACGAGAAACAGAGAGCAGCTTGAATGTTCCCCGTTGAAATGGCAGCTCTCAACGGCCACCAGGACTTGTACAGTTTTATAAAAGCTATTTATTATTTGTCGTAAAGTGTAAGAATCACCTCAGAAAAATTAATTATTCAGTCAGGCGCAGTTGAAGCCAAGGACAAACGCTGTCAAGATGAGATGGTGTAGCCAGGCTATGTCTGTGTCATTATTCAAACATCATGTTCATAACATGTTACGAAATAAAAAGTTTAATACCTCAGAAAAATGAACTTTCCTCTCTTGTCAATATTAGCCTGGTGTGAGCGCGGCGCGCGCTCTTCAGTTGAGGAGGCGCGCGCTGTATATCACGTCACAGAAAGACGTGCACTCAAAGTAATCGGATCAGATCGTTTACATGGTGGAATTTTTCGTTTGATCGGTTCATGAAAAGGTTTATCCCACCCCTCTCAAACCGATTACAATTTCATTCGGTTTGGCCATTTTTATTCCGATTGAGGTGTTTATATGGAGTATTTTTTTTCGGATTGGACTTTTAAACTGATTACAGTGCTCCATATACGCACCTACTGTCGGAGAGATGAGAGAATGAGAAAGCTGCAATCATGTATCTGTTCTGTGGAAAATTAGTATTGGAAGTGTTTCAGATATTTCCGTATCGATATGTATTGAAAAATCTATATTTTTTAACAACACTACGTTGCACTTATAGTTAATTTGTTTCAGATGCCTTTTTTAAAAAGCTACAATGGAAAAAAATATATAAAATTCAACCAACCAAAGTGGCTAGTAGGAGTGACTGCTTGACATGCCACCTGCATTCGGCGGGTTGGCGGGTGTTCATTTCAAGCCCTGTATACAGTAGTTAAAATGTTTTTAAAAATTTAAGTTATATGAATTTCAGTTAATTTTAGTTCTACAAATATTTATTTATTTTGTGGGCTACAATGGAAGAGCACCTGCAACACTTCTGAATTGAATTTCACTAAATTTGACGAATTGAAGGGGATCCAGTTCCTAACCTTTCTGGAATAAAACATGCAACTTTGAAACAAGATGTTCCTTAAATATTCCAGAATCAGAAAACTCTCATTTACTCTCAGAGTGCTTCCTAATGGAAGGCAGAGAATGGATGAATGATTCTAGCATACATCACATCCTGCCTGAAGGCTCGTTTCGTATTAATAGCCGTGAGGGTTACGTGTAAGAGACATCATAACTGATGGTTCGGGGGGGTTACGCAAACTATTTAATGAATGCAGGATTGCATTGGTATCCCTGACCTCTTCCATCATGAACATGCAGAGCTAGCACGGTGCCTGTAGAAGAATATTACTCCATCTCCGAGACTTTACACGCCCGAGCTCTAGATGTTGGCCGTTTCCTTTTAATTTGTGCTAGCCTGTCTTGCTCATTATGCCTTGAATCGATTATAATTTGTTTTAATGCTGCGCAGAGGAATGTAAACTGCAAGTGGTTGGCATTTAAAAAGATATACAAACGCTCAGCCAATACAGTCATGGCAGAAACAGCGATAGAATTTAACTGAGAATGCAATCTACACTCACATTAGGGGTGGGCACAAACCGGTGGGATAATATATAAGTTGGGTGAAAGGTTTGACTGTGTGATGAAGAGCTGGGCAAACAGTATGAGCTATCAGAGCTATCAGGGGAAAATACTGCTCTCTTAGATTGCTTGGCAATGCAGGTCCACTCACACAAGCTCTGAGACGTCAACTCAACATTTTGGCCCTTCAAACAGAGATCCTTGCTTTATGGTCGACCTGGTATCATTCCAGATTATGTTTTCTGATTGCAAGGGATGTCAAATATTTGGTTTGTTTGAACTACTTTCAGGTGAGGTTGAAAGTAGATTTCCCCCCCCTTTTATTAAGAGTGTAATGTGTAACATTATAACCACTGACAGGTGAGGTGAATAACACAGATTATCTCTTCATCATGGCACCTGTTAGTGGGTGGGATATATTAGGCAGCAGGTGAACATTTTGTCCTCAAAGTTGATGTGTTAAAAGCAGGAAAAATGGGCAAGTGTAAGGATTTGAGTGAGTTTGACAAGGGCCAAATTGTGATGGCTAGACGACTGGGTCAGAGCATCTCCAAAACTGCAGCTCTTGTGGGGTGTTCACGGTCTGCAGTGGTCAGTATCTGAGCTACTGTAGCTCAAGTTGCTGAAGAAGTTAATGCTGGTTCTGATAGAAAGGTGTCAGAATACACAGTGCATTGCAGTTTGTTGCGTATGGGGCTGCATAGCCGCAGACCAGTCAGGGTGTCCATGCTGACCCCCGTCCACTACCGAAAGCACCAACAGTGGGCACGTGAGCATCAGAACTGGATCCCGGAGCAATGGAAGAAGGTGGCCTGGTCTGATGAATCACCTTTTCTTTTACATCACGTGGATGGCCGGGTGTGTGTGCGTTGCCTACCTGGGGAACACATGGCACCAGGATGCACCATGGGAAGAAGGCAAGCCGGCGGAGGCAGTGTGATGCTTTGGGCAATGTTCTGCTGGGAAACCTTGAGTCCTGCCATCCATGCGGATGTTACTTTGACCCATACCACCTACCTAAGCATTGTTGCAGACCATGTATACCCTTTCATAGAAACGGTATTCCCTGGACTGTGGAGCACAACAATGAGTTTGAGGTGCTGACTTGGCCTCCAAATTCCCCAAATCTCAAGCCAATCGAGCATCTGTGGGTTGTGCTGAACAAACAATGTCCAATATCACATTTAGTACACACTACAAATATCGGAGGAAACACTGATATAGGGATATTAAAAATTGGTATATTACAACAGTATTCTTCATTTTAAAAATCAACAAAAAGGCAAAACAACAGTTAGTTTAGTAGAACAATTAACGATTAATGCAATTCATGCGAAAAATCTTTTTTTTCTGCTTAAAGGCCCACTGAAATCAAAATAAAGTTTTTTTGCTTTTAGTATGATTATAGCCTTAAGGTTATGAATAAGCTGGTGTGTTCCAAAACAATGACAAAATTTGCATTTAGGAGATATAAGCATTCAAAACTTACAGTCTCTCACTTCCTTTAAAATGAATCACAGATTTTGATGACATCATCGCAGACTTCACCTTCTCATCAAATCTTCTGTCCAATCAAATGCGCTCTAGAATCTGAAGTCCCACCTGCATTATAAATAGACCCTGAACTGCGTATGAAAATGGTCAGTTGTTCTATATATGCGATAGGAAACGATTCAGACAGTGTAAATATGTTTTCAGTTGAGGCGAATGAAGTCTGGGTTCACGATAGTTTCACCCGCACCGCAGCAGCGCACACACATAGTCTAGACCAGAGCCGTTGACTACAGATACGAGAACCCAGCGCGGATCATATGCACGAGTCGGCGCAGACAACAAAACATATTTGACCCATTTAAATTCTACACAGAATGCTGTATTTCAAAGAGATATGGAAGAGATTATGATGATAAACGGTCAGATTCGGAGGTAATTGGCTTTAACAAACAGAAAGGCTAGTCTAACTGTGGTAATAATGAAACGCTATTGGCTGTTTCAAAAAAGGGGAGGAGCTGCTAACAACTGTAGCCGTTTCAGGGAAAATGACGTCAACACATTGAATAATGCTGTGCGTTCCAAGGCACTTCAGTGGGCCTTTAAGGCAATGCTATTATGGTCGCTCAAGTCGAGTGCAATCCCACCAGTTGCCACTAGGGACATGTAAATTACAAACTTCACCTTTAACATCCTCAACATACCTTCATGGAGCACGCAAATAAGCAAATCAGGTTCCATTCCTAAAAATGGAAATTTGACAGTATAATCTGTATCTCCAGCAGAAACATGAGCTCTATAAATTAGCTTCACGCTTTAAACAAGGAAAGAGTCTCGGAGGGAATATGGATGTGTTGTTATTGTTTGAAAGTGTTCATTACCACATCACCACAAAGAAGCTGCAGGTTAAAGCAATTATAGCCTGGCCTTTGTACGTGCTGAATTGGAGAAATGCTAATTTGACATGTTATTACAGCCAAGCCAAAACATCCCCGCCAAATACACCCGGGCAATTCCCTTTCCTTCACACTCAGCCTTGGTGTTGAATTACAGCAGGGCTGTGTAGGTGATGGTAATGCAGGTTGAACAGACCCACTACAAGCAATGCCGGGGCAATTATTAATGTCTTGTGTCTGTTCGAGAGCTGTTTGGGAGAAACGGAACAAATAGACTTTGTGGTGCAGAAAGAGGATGATATTGAACAAAATGGAATGGAGTGAGAAGTCATTAAAGCATTGCGAGCCAAAGGAGAATGGGTTTAGTGTCTTCCATTTGAGCTAATTTCTGAGACTTTCAATCCAGTTCTAACCTCTAAAGGTTTAACTGTTGTAACTAAGTTCTACAGCAAATAAAAAATCCAATTCAGACCTCCATGCAAGTCAGTCAAGAAGGTCCTGCGAGTGTAAGGTGGTCTCAGGTGTTATTTCAGCCCAGGACAGACAGGAGGTGTGTAGCACACATCCCAGAAGGTCTTTCAGATCGCCTCTAATTTGTCGTCCTCTCTTGGGGCTCGCTGGTTGTGTTCATTGAGAGCTCAGGAGCTGCTAATTGTTTAATCTTCAAGGAGGTCAGTCTCCTCACTTACACAAATTAGCCTTGAGCCTGGAGCCATGGGAAATTAGGCCTCAGGCTTCTTTACTGGCACAGAAGCCGACATTCACAGCAAGAACTGGCTGTTTTCTCTTTCTTTTCACATGTTCTGCTTCCTTCCATCTCTATGACACTCCCTCTTGCTCTTTTCCCCTCTCACTGTTCTCCTATCAGGAATCGATACATCGCCTGGGACACCAGAATGAAGATGAAAGCCGAGTTGATTTCTTGGAAGACCGTGTCACTACTAATACAAGATGAATTGCTTAACTCACCGCGAGAAAGAAATACAGCCATTGATCTTGGAGGTGTTTGAGGTAATTGAATAGACTTACAGATCTCAGCTAGCAGCTGAACAGAGCAGTTCAGTTGGTACGGCCGCAGACGGTGATGCAACAACGGCCTTTCAAAGACCTCTGCTTTCAGAGCACATGGATGTACAAGACATTTTACAGTGACAGTCTTGCCTCAATCGATAAAAGCGAGCTGCACATAACACTGTGTGCTAATATGTTGCATTTCACAATAGCCTGCAGACACTTGATGCATATAACCAGGGCAGCACAACTAGAGGAAAACTAACTTAGAAGTTAGACTTTTGGAGATCATCCGATGTTTCTCCTAAAGTTCCTTAGAAGAAATTACACAAATTAGACAATTTGAGATAATTTGGTCATGCAAGAATTTATGTTCAAGTTCATTTTGAAACCTTTTCATTACAGACTTTGGGATCTTGTCAAATTTGAGCACGATTTGAGACACTGTTTCTTCTGAAACACTACCAGACACAGGGATTCATTCTCAGGAGAAAAACTGGAGAAGCAGTAACTGATCACCATTCAGTCTCACTGCAAGAGAAACAACTGAGATCTCTTCTTTTGTGATCTAATGGACATCCACACTTATCATTTATTACTGTACAGAATGAAAATCTGAATAAAAAAATAAAAAAAACGAATTAACTGAAATAAAAATAAAAACCATTTGGAAGAAAAGAAACTGAACTAAAAAACATTTCCATGACTCGGAAATTAGCTAAAATATAATAAAAAATGGCCACATATAAATTTGATCTTTGTTGTTCAATAATTTAATACACACAATTTATCATTTACCATCACTTTAGCAGCACAAAAATACTAAAACCACAACTAAAATAAAATGGAAAAAAAATTATTATATATTGTACGATGTCTTTACTACCTTTCTGGGCCTTAAAATTAGTATTTAAATTGCTGTCTATGGAGGGGTCAGAGAGCTCTTGGATTTCATCAAAAATATCCTAACTTGTGTTCCAAAGATGAACAAAGTTCTCATAGGTTTAGAATGACATGAGGGTGAGTAATTAATGACAGAATTTTCATTTTGGGTGAACCATCCCTTTAACGGTCATGGAGTGAATTCTAAGGAAAATTTTACTAAATTAAAAATATTTTTTTTCTGCTTATTCAAATTGTTTAGTTAAAATGAGCTGAAGCAACACAATTTCTATATATTTTGTCCTAACTTAATTTGATTGTGTTCAATCCACCTAAATATAAGTCAAATTGAAGTTTACTTAATCCGTTTGTGTTGAGATTACATTAATGATTTGTGTTGCATTAACTAAAACTGGGCGGGGCTTGTTAGTTCCCAGTATGCTTTGCATATGGCTAAATCAAGAGAGTAAATGTTGTTATTTTATATGTTAAAGTGTTATTTTATGTATTTTGTGCAAGATGGGAGAGACTTGATTGTGTTTAAAAGTGTTTAAAATTCAATTATGTTTGAATTATTAGAACAATTTAAATTAGAACAACTAATGTCATAACGGCTTTGCTGAATGAGCTTATAATGCTTTGCATTTAAGATGCTAATGTGTGCTTTTTGCCCAGCTTTCCTATAGCTCAAACAGTAGAGCATGGTGCTAGCAACGCCAAGGTCATGGGTTCGATTCCCAGGGAAAGCAAGAATTGACAAAATGTAAAATGTCTGCCAAATGCATAAATGTAAATGTAAATTGTGCTGTTACTACACTGAAAAAAATTATTCGTTGAACTTACTAAAAAATTTTATCGTAAGTGGTTGCAATCAATTTATTTGATCTCAATTTAAACAAAAACACATGCAATTCCCATAGAACCAAATATTTTTTTTTTATTAAAATCAAACAACTAAATTTAAATTATTTAAACGAGCACAAATTAATTATGCTTAATTTAATCAGGCCATAACCATTTTTTTCAGTGTAGCTAAAAGCTTGTCAACTAGCTAGTGCAGTATTATAATTCAGTTGTGTAACATTAAAGTATATGAAATTGAAGTGGATAAACGAATATATGAAATTGAAAGCCTGAATCATGTCAGGGAGCCATATAAATTTCACTTTGAGACTACTTAATTGGATCACTTAAAATGTATTCATTCCATGATGTTGAAGTTACATGAACAAATTATGTTTGTTCAACTTAATTGATTCATGTGGGACCGATGCACACAATTAAATCATGTAAATCCAACACACTTTTTTTTTCAGTGTGAAACCAAAATAGAAATAAAACTAAATTCAAAACTATAATAAACCTGGATTTTTTTTAAAACTGCTCGCCTCTCACCTTCACACAAGATACATAACATTCTCTAGTATCATAACCTCTGTCAGAGCTGCCCATCTGCCTGACCCATGAGCCCTTCAGCTCTTGGGTTCAGGTAAGAGGAAACATGACGACTTGCAGTCAAAAAAGAAGTTTAAGTGGAGTTCTTTAGACATGCAGACTTCTCTTCTAGCAACACTACAGGAAGCCCAGTGCACTTTGGGCCCAATCAACTGAGACAGAAGTGCAGAAAACCTCCTCACTGCAGAGATGCAGAGATGTGGAATATCTGTACTCTACAGCAGAAAAACACAGGAACTGTATCTGTAATGCTTGCAGATTCCATCCTTTTCAACCTTCCACCACTTGTATATAGAGATAGACCCTCTAGAATAAAGGTGATAGGATGGAAATGAAGTGGCCAGACATGGCTCTGACCAGATTCCACTCTTTTAAACTACTGATTAATGATGAACAAATTATGAAGAGCTTGACACCTGTAACATCTGTAATGAATTTTATTCATTTACGGTCACTTGCTGAACACACCAACATTAATGAATCCTCCTACTAACTAGAACCAAATCCACACATGTGTACCTGACAGCGGCAAGTGAGGGTCTAACCTGCGTGTGCCATAATTGTTATATACCCCTTGGCTCCAGGCAGTTATGCTTCCTGACGTCAAATTAGGAACTAATGAAAAACAAGTCACAATGAATAAAGCTCAAGCTCACCAGACCCTCCATCTGCCACCCACCATAATGAAGCGACTCCGAGAGAGAACTGCAGGATGACTTTGGAAACAAGCTTCGAGACGGAGCGGCGGAGTGAAGCTGGGACGGAGGTTTCTGTAGAGGGGGGCCGTCCACTCTGTCTCTCACTGTTTCTCATTATACCAGCCCAGACACTTCACATCTGAGGCTCACACGGCTGCCAGAGGATGACATAAAATGAAGGACTACGAGCTTCAACTGGCCAGTCTTTATAACTCAATTTCTTTAAAGTGGGTTGACATGTGCTCTGACCTTTTATCACTGTCATTACAGAGAGAGCACGTCTGTGCCCATGCCTCAGAGGAGGTATAACTGATCCTGGCTGCAGTGGCGCAACGGCGTGCAGGGACCCACACAGGCAAAAACAGAAGTAGTGCTGACTAACTCATGAAGCTTAATGAGAAAGTTTCCGTTGTAGCCACAAATCATGGAGTCTCACACTTTAGCCACAACATTTAATCCAGGCCACAATTTATCCAGGCCCATGAGTTCTGTGGTTAAACCATTGCAAGCACTTAATTCCTCTTATACACAAAACTTTCTTTCTTTTCTGATTTGAATATAGGTGTAAAATTGGTTATGCTGTAATCGGAAAATACAATGCACTGGTTACAACATTTTAAATGATAATAACTTACTCTCCAGGCTAAATGTGGCTCTAAAATAAATAAATAAAACAAATATTAAATGATTATGCATCAATCTGAAAATGCAATGCATTAAATAGAGTTCAAAAATCGGATTATAATTAAGTCCGCAGTAATGAAGGAATTTTATATTGTATAAAGAAAAATGAAAAATTGCAATTTTATTATCAAGTTACTTACTGTTCAGAATATACTTGGACAGTTAAGTTATACTTGACGGGGCAGTCATGGCCTAATGGTTAGAGAGTCGGACTTGCAACCCAAAGGTCCGGCAGGAATTGTCGGTGGGGGGAGTGAATACCAGCGCTCTCCTCCACCCTCAATACCACGACTGAGGTGACCCTTGAGCAAGGCACCAAACCCCCCGATTGATCCCCGGGCGCCGCAGCAATATGGCTGCCCACTGCTCCGGGTGTGTGCTCACGGTGTATGTGTGCACTTGGATGGGTTAAATGCAGAGCACAAATTCCAAGTATGGGTCACCATCCTTAGCCACACGTCACTTCAATATCACTATTCACTATTAATAAACATTTTAATTGATTGAGTTATTATTAAAAAATAAATTGAATGGAGGTGTAAAATAATCATGCAAAAACTACAGTAATTAAGCAATGTTGTATTGTAAAAAAAAAAAAAAAAAAAAAAAATATATATATATATATATATCAATTGAATTACTTGATTTTTTTGTCAAAAAGAAAATGAATGGAGGTTTAAAAATGTTGCAAATCGTGACAAAATATCACATTTTCACATTTTAGTGAAGATTTGCAACTGAATCATTTTGTTGTCAAAACAAATATTTTCCCCACTAAGAATCAGTATCAGAGACACTTATCCAGTTTTATTTTCAGAGTTTTGGTAAGCATTTCCACTGCAGAGAGGCTTTGCCTTTTTGTTTTTGAAGCCAGCATCTGTGAGGGTATGTCTACTCTCACTCTCTCTCTCTCTCTCTCTCTCTCTCTCTCTCTCTCTCTCTCTCTCTCTCTCTCTCTCTCTCTCTCTCTCTCTCTCTCTCTCTCTCTGCCTGAAGTTGGCCTGGGGCCTTCCCTCCCTATGGCCCCTGACAGTGCAGTAATATTATCTGAGTGCAGTGGCAAAGCCTTATTGCTTTCCTCTAAATCTCATTTGAAGGATACAATGTGTGTTAGAGATTAATGATTAAAATAATATTGCTTGAAAATAATGATGGCAGTAAATCCATAGGTTCTAAGCTAACCTTGACGGATGCATCTGTTTTTATTTGAGGAATGAAAACTCTGCGCAATGTGACCGTTTTTTTCCCCATGCCTCCCTCTTAGACAAGTACAGCAGGACTGGTCAGACCAAACAAGCATCATAGAGGCTTACTGGAGACTGTGGCATGCTGTGAAATGCCCCCAGGAAATATAGGGAAGGAAAGGCAAGAAGGATAAGATGCGTTTTCTACCTCTGTTACACTTAAAGGTGAAGGGAGAAATTTGTTTTGATTCCTCAGGGTGGAGACAATAGGGAAAAAAATCGAATAATCACATAAAACAAAAATCAAATAAACCAAAATGGAAAAGATCAACGGAAAAGAAAAATATATAAATCTTTTTGAAATAAAACACACACACACACACATATTGCTGTCAGCGTAAATGCCTTAACACAAATAATTTAACACAAATAAATGACAAAAGTATGTGAAGCTGCGTCATTAACGTAATTTACGTCACGCAGTTAGATGATCTTAGAAGTCGGGGGTTTATCAAAGCCACTAGATGACAAGCCTGCAACCTTTATCTAAAAAAGCGTATCAGCTAATGCTAACATTCGGCTGTGTCGATGCGCAGGGAAGGAGACCAGAGGCCCTTTTTTTATGGATGTCAATGGAGAAGAGGCTTCACTACACCGAATAAACCACTTTTGTGAGGAAATAGCTAAGCATTTAATGAATCCACTGCCTGTCCACTAATCTTCAACATCTCTTACGCTAAACAATACTTTTGTTGTGAATGATATTTAGATTTTACTATGATAAAAAGCATTAGTGGCTCCTGGTCGTAAATTTAAAAATGACGTTGATGTCGTGCGCTAGTTTGAGATGACATACGTCACAACCAAACGTTAGCGATTGGTTATGGCAGATCCAGAGTGGCTCTGGGCTGATCCAAAAGTTTTAAACTTCAACAGAGTACCCGCCTTCAAGGAAGTTAGCGCTTGTCAATGGTGAGTGGCCAGACTCTTTGTACAAATTGAATGTACGAGAGTCTGGTAGGACCAGGCCAGAACATAGACTCACTTTGGGCAGAATTCTAATCTCATTGCATTATTCAGCCTGAGGGTGGCGTGCGGTTCTCTAATGATGATTGACAGACTTAGTACACACGACTAGCACATAGAATACCATCTTAAAAATCTTAATGTAGTATTTATTGCCTCAGATGTTGTTTTAGTTGTGCCAGTCATGTCTATTCCAGTCATCTCAGAACTAACATAAAACAAACACAACAGAACTGAAAATAAAGGCTATTTACATGAGCATGTTTAATATAAAGGACTTATACTTTCATTAATTTGATAATTTCCACATGGGAAGAACAGACATGCCAAATAGTTACTGACCTGATGCATTGCAGACACATAGCTGAAGCGGACTGATATTGGCTTGATCTGGAGCGAGGTTAACGCAAGGTCACGTGAAAACAGGTGGGGCAGCCAGAAATCTGCCCCAATGGCGCTCTATGAGAGCACACTGCTGTTCCATTTTTCACCACAGATTTATATTGGAAATGTGTGGGGCGCTGTAGAGCTAGGGAGGGCTCAGAGACTGGATGCCCCACCTAGTATCATGAATACATGCCTGTCGAATCCATGCGCTCCATTTAAATAGATCCTGCTCATTTCACAACTATCATTATTGGATCATTATTGCAATGATTATTATGTTTCTAGCATTTTATATGTTTGGCAACAGTTCTTCTAACCCTAATAAATGGATTGTGTAGCTTTTCATCCCTTAACAACCATGTAGGAAGACACATCATGGCCATATTGCAGGATGACAATGTCAAGATTATCAGCCTCAAATTGTGAAAGAATGTTGTGATGTTATTTCCATCAAGAGGTGCGTCAATTTTTGGTCAAAATCTTGTATTGACAATGCAAGAGTCCAGCACTCTGTAAAGTCTCCTCCAGCACATCCCGAAGACTTTCAATGAATTTAAGGTCTGGATTCAGAGGTGCCAATTCATGTGTGGAAAAAATGATTATTCATGCTTCCTCTCAACCATTCTTTCACAGTTTGAGCCTGATGAATCTTGACATGGACATCCTGGAATATGGCCATGATGTATCTTTCTACATGGTTGTTTAAGAAATGAAATGCTACACTCCATATTTATCATATATAACATAAATAAATACATACATAATTTAATTTCAGTTTACATTTATTTATTTCAAGTAAATCAAATATTTTATGGTTTTATTTTTAGTTAACTATAACAATCCCAGTTGTTGAGTGAGTAATTCATGCAGGCATGTTCATAGCTAAGCATCCTCTATTTGGAAAGTATGATCTTGATTCTGAAGTCTTGACTTCTGAGTCAGATCTGTTCACAAAATCTCTCAGTAAGTACATATATGGGTAAAATTGCCTGGAAGTCTTCACTCCATCCTTTCATCAGGATTGATAAAGAGTAACACTGAAAAAAATTGATAGTAGAAGGCAGACACAGATTGAGGCTTTTAATAAAGAAATACAGTGTGATTTCCCTCTCCTGAAGTCATCTTGCTACATTGAGAAATAAAGTTTGGGATCTGATTAGCATAACCAAATACAAAAGCGCTGGCGGTACAGAGAATTGGAGATGGGCATCTGGAGCTGAATAAATCAGAGATTGTGAAAGGAAGAGAGAATAATGCATAGACCATCTCTGATTCTCCTTCAGAGTCTCTTCATTCACATCTATATTCAATGCAGAACACATATTTTCCTATTAACTATTTTTACTTACCATAAGTGTCTGTTAACACAGAATGCAAATAAAATGCAATAAACCTAAAATGAAGGTAAGTTTACAGGTGCATTAAAGTCAGCAGCATGAAACGGAAGTTGCGATAGTCTTTTCTTTTTGTGATGTATTGTATATCTGAGTGAAATGGCTCCTCGAACAAGAACAAAAATGTAGGACGGGACTTGATTTTCTCCATTGGGAATTAATTGGATCATTGGATAGTTGTCACTATTGCTGCGATCTCATGTGAGTGACAGGTTGTCCTCGTGCATCATCAAACACGTCATCAAAGGAACGTCGTCGCAAGATGGAGATGGAGTTATTTTGAATAAAGATTACAAGAGCACATGCATTTAAAAAAAAAAATAATGATGTGCACGGATAAATAATTTATAATAAATACTGCACTATTCTAGCCTGGATGCCAGCCGAATTTAGCCCCGCCCACAAACTTTTTTGCTCGGGCAATTCGGTCTGGACTCGCTCCATAGAGGAGTAATTATACAGAAACTGTTCGGACCAATGAAATTGTCAGGGCAGGCTTTAGACGATGATTGACAGATGATCAACAGTAACGTAATCATCCACGTCATCGAAGGCTCTTGGGTTGAATTTGCTCTTATCCTAAACGGAGAACTTGTTCGTATATGCATTCACCTTCACTATTTCTCTCAGAAACGATGATCGTGTTGGTAAGTACTCTGTGTATCCTTAAATTATCTTATTACTGGCAAAGATCGTTTACACTCATCTTTTTCTTGTAACGTTACTTAATCCAGCGTGCGTGCAGACAGGGTTTCCAAGTGTTTTTGCAATGTTGCGCACAATTGCTACTCAAAACTATAGCCCAAAACAATAACTTTCCGGGGGGTTCTCCGGAAAAAAATGGTGTTTGGTTGGCAAAATATGTTATTTTGGCAAGGTTGCCTGCTAAAATTTGCATTCCTGGGTTTATATAATCACATAATTGGGGTCGCTTCAACCCGCGGACATGGAGAAAAACACGGACTTGGCAACACAGTGCAGTTGAGTTCTGTTGACATTTGACAACTAACGTTACGCGTCGCTCCGTTGCTCTGGTTGGTTGAGGGTCTATCCAATTCAGGTCTTTCCTGGCTCGGTTGAAACACGCCCCATAATCAAAGCTCAATGGAGCGGTACCAGACTCATATTCTGACTAGAATTGAGTATGACCCCGCCAGGCTAGCAATATTCCATAAAAAATAGTCAATTTTGATTTCATGGTGACTATCACCCATGCACTCATTGTTAATATAAACACTCAAGATGCTCTGTCCCCAAACTCATGCAACTGCTCCAATATGATACTACTGACATCAGCTGTACAACTGTACAATTTTTTTTTTACTTTTACAATGTCTTAAATGCAAAATTCATTACATTATTCTGTAAAAAAACCCCAATATCTATTGCAATGACAAAAAAATTGCCATTCAAAGTATGATTTCATAGATCAACAATTAAAAACCAGCTCAGATGGAACAACCACAACAAAAATCGCCCTGTCCCAAATGGCGCAATCTGCACTTTCAGACTTGCTATAGTTACTTCATGCATGTAAAGTGCAAAAGGCCATAGGGTGTCCCATTCTTTGATTAGAAAAAATAATAAAGTTGTAAAAAAAACAAAAACAAGGATCATTGGAGTATACTCAAACAATGTCCAATGGTAGAGAGTGTTTCCTAGGTGAAATATGAAGTGAAGGTGCCTATGGTTGTGCGTTCAAAATAGATGTTCTCCAATAATAGAATACAAAATCTTAGATTTTTTGGGATATATAAATTAAAGGCTTTGGAATATCCAAGACTGAATGAGGATGTGGATTTTAGTAATTTTTTCAAACTTTTTTGTGTGAAGTGTTTTAATAATGTCCGAGTATAGAGACAAGTAGCAAATGTTAAACACTATGGGCCCTATAATACACCCGTTGCAATGCGGCGCCAGGCACGACGCAAGTGTTTTTTGTTCGTTTCAGCCCGATGCAGTTATCATTTCCACGTCCTGCACCACGTTGTTTAAATAGCAAATGCATTTGCGTCCATCTGTTTGCCCATAGTCTGAAAACGAGGTGTGTTCAGGTGCATTGTTGCCGTGTTGCCAATTTGAGGCAACTGAAATAGACTGTGCCATTGACCAACTGGAACCTGGTCTAATGTCAATAGCCAGTATTCTTTGTTAAAGGGATAGTTCCCCCAAAAAGGAAAATTCTGTCATCTTTTACTCACCCTCAAGTTGTTCCAAACCTGTATGAGATTCTTTGTTCTGCTGAACACAAAAGAAGATATTTTGAAGAATGTTTGTAACAAAGCAGATAGAGCAACCATTCACTACCATAGTATTTTTATCTTTTACCATAGTTTGGAACAACTTGAGGGTGAGTAAATGATGACAGAATTTTAAATTTTGGGTGAACTATCCCTTTAATATGCATCTATTGGTGGGTGCACAACGCGCGTACACTCTGCTTATTACACACACAGGGACTCGCAGTAGCACACAAACATTTTTAAATATAAAAAATAAAAGGATTCCTCTCTGGAGAAGCGTTCAGTCTTTCCGCTCGCAAATTCCACCATGTAAATAGCAAATCGGCCAGGACGCGAGTGCAACTGGCTTTTAAAGGAAATGGGAGATGATATATATATATATATATATATGAAAATCAAGGTAGTTCGAAAATAACATTTTCTAAAAGTCCTACGCCATTTTTTTTTCAGTGTACATGCCCTGTGTGAACGGCCCCAAGCGTATATGCACATGCATGTCCATCTAGGTCTCTATTAGGAGACCATTGCCCTTTGAAGAGGCAATTTTTGCTCCGTGGCTGCCTCCTCATTTTGAATGACATTTTAAATTTCAAGTGAGCACAAGGAAAACATTGACCTTTCTGCACAGAGGCCTGTGGAATCGATAATCAAGGTATTAAGTGAATTAGGCAGCGCCAGGGCCGCGTGCTAACTGAGGGAGGGTAGAATAATGTTGAGGTGTAATGATAAACTCAATGGCTTGTAAGTAATGCTCCATCAAATGGCCGTCCACGAGTCACCGGGTCTCATGTTATTAAAAATCCGCCACATTCTTTGGATTGCTCACCATTTAAAGTCTAGACATGTAAAGTGTTAGATGTAGGGAAGCTGATTTCTTATTGAAGTGCCTGCTAATCACAGCACTCGTAAGTTGTTAATGAGAATGAAACAAATCTACGTTAAGCATCATTCCTACCCATTAAGTCTATTATTTCATTCAATAAAAGTGCACAAGCCTCACGGTGAGATCATGCTTGGGGGAATGAATGCATTCCATCATTGAAAGACTTGAATGAATTAGTGCTAAATAGCAACATGGGTGCTTTTCTTGGTCAATTTGAGTCTTTTTACAATCTGCGTATGGTAATTCTACATATATTTGTTTTGGGAAAGAGGCACAGAAATACAAAACAGAGCTGTTTCTAAGTTCGCAAACTGAGGAATAATCACCAGACTGTGCAGTCAACCTCATTTCTGTATTTTGCAAGGAGTGGTAATGTGAAGAGCCAGATTCCATTTAAAACCAGATTGTCTGCTTTCATTTCACTGCCGCTAGCGTGCCTTTGGTTCCCTTTTTACCATTTCTCCTAACTTGCTTCTGAGAGCTCAGCAGCTTGTCACGACCTCTCTGAAGAGGAGTCTTAATTGCTGTCTGAGCCCTGTTAAATGGCACGGTACATTAAGGCATTCATAATTTGCAAAACAATACTAAAACTCATTTGAAGAACGTGCCCTCCATCACATCTTGTGTGAGTGTGCGTGTAGCCAATAAGTTGGTGTAGGTGTGTCGGTATACTTCAGACCAAATGAGGTTACTGGGGCTCTCAAATGAGCATTTTTGACTGGATCACAATGTGTGGGAGGTGATTTGCCTGAAAATTGGATGATAATGATTCATTTAAGGAAAGAAACAATGCAGAAAAATGCATTAAAGGGATAGTTCACCCAAAAATGAAAATTCTGCCATCATTTACACATCCGCATGTTGTTGAGCACAAAAGGACATTTTTAAAACTCGGAGACATGTTTTATCCTCAATTTCTTACATTCACTAATGCCTACACAATCAACTGCACTAATGTTCAAAGGTTTCAGGTCTGTATGATTTTTACAATTTAATATAACTTTTATTTTTTAATATTTTTTTATGTAATTTATTTCTGTGATGGTAAAGCTGAATTTTCAGCATCATTACTCCAGTCTTCAGTGTCATGATCCTTCAGAAATCATGAATGTTTTGCGATTCTATTCATAAAAAAAAGCCAAAGTTAAAATCAAAATAAAAAAAACACTGTCCATTTTCTTTCTATTTTAGAGAACCTACACAATATACACCAATCATGCATAACATTATGACCACTGACAGGTGAAGTGAATAACTGATTATCTCTTCATCACGGCACCTGTTAGTGGGTGGGATATATTAGGCAGCAAGTGAACATTTTGTCCTCAAAGTTGATGTGTTAGAAGCAGGAAAAATGGGCAAGTGTAAGGATTTGAGCAAGTTTGATAAGGGCCAAATTGTGATGGCTAGACGACTGGGTTAGAGCATCTGCAAAACTGCAGCTCTTGTGGGGTGTTCCCGGTCTGCAGTGGTCAGTATCTATCAAAAGTGGTCCAAGGAAGGAACAGTGGTGAACCATCGAAGGCCGGCCCATGTGGTCCGATAATACAGATGAGCAACTGTAGCTCAAATTGCTCAAGAAGTTAATGCTGGGTCTGATAGAAAGATGTCAGAATACACAGTTTGTTGCGTATGGGGCTGCATAGCCGCAGAACCACTCAGGGTGCCCATGCTGACCCCTGTCCACCGCCGAAAGTATGCAGACAGATTAGACTCATTAATAATTCACGCAAAAAACAAGATGCACACATGTGTAGCCAATTTCACATGCATGAAACCAAATTCACCTGCACAAAAAACAATTTACGTGCGCAAAATAAAATTATACATTCATAAAACACATTTCACAAATGCAAAACACAATTCGTAGATTTACAACTGTGCACAAAAACGTTTGAATGTTTAAAATGTACAAGTTTATCCTGTAATGTGAATGTGCAAATCGTCATTCACGTGTGAATTGCCTTGGATTTGTGTGTGTGTTTTTTTGAGACTTTCCGGGCAGCGCTCTCCTCCCACCCGGATCAGTCGTACGCTTTAGCCAATCAGATTTAATCTTATCAATCGGCCAATCATAACCGCGTGAGGGCGGGCCCATCTGGCATATCCCAAAATATAACGTTTTTGGATATTTTTCACGTGGTCTTGTACTATTATTTAATTTGGAAAGAGCAGTTACAGCAGTGTGTTTGTACCTGGATGTCATGCAGCACATATTCAACTGATGATGATAATGTATGGATTGAAGTGCATACAATGGAGACCATGTACGTTTCATCTATGCTTTGTTTTAATTTTAAGCTGCACATATATGCAGTTTTATTGTTTCAGATTTCCAAGACAGATGATGTATGAAGTTGCAGAGACAACCAGTACTTTGACCTCACCATTCCTACTGTAGTTCTTTCAAAACACTCATGTTGCAAGCCATCCATTTTGACTGTTGTTTCAAAAAGAGGCTGAAAGTCATGCATTGTTACTGTATTAATGTACACACTCAAGGAATAAAGCCCTGCTATGCATTATTAAACGTTCTTGTTTTATGTCAGAATTAAAGGATTCAAAGACATTTGCTACAGTTGATACGTTTTATTAATTTGAAAGTGTATTAATCCTTTGGGAATAAAACCTATATGAAATGACTTGGCCATGATTAAAGAGATAGTTCACCCAAAAAGGAAAATTTTGTCCATTTAGTCACCCTCAAGTTGTTCCAAACCTGTGTGAATTTCTTTGGTCTGCTGAACACAAAGGAAGATATTTGGAAGAATGTTTGTAACCAAGCAGATCTCAGTCCCCATTGACTAACATAGCAGGGAGAAAAATACTTTTGTAGCCAATGGCTGCCGAGATCTGCTTTGTAACAAACATTCTTCCAAATATCTTCCTTTGTGTTCAGCAGAACAAAGAAATTCATACAGGTTTGGAACAACTTGAGGGTGACTAAATGATGAACTGACAATCAGTATGAGGAAGCACAACATGTAATACATCTTCTATAGTTGTGAGATTGGCTGACTAACAGTTTGAAGCTGTGTTACGAGTTCTTCAGTCACGGGGCACTGGAAGCACAATGTCATTGCATGGCTGGTCAGTGATGTTGGTAGTGTTCCAGTCAGTGTTTTCTTCTAAAGTAGATAGATGTTTATGGCCAAATTATACATTTAAATGTAATACATCGGGTGAAAGTTAAACAAATGAAATGTGTTCACTCTAGTCATGACTACCCTTTCTCTGTCAGAACACATCAGATTTTGGTTTGATATTTAAAGCAGTCAGCACGTAGTTCAAGAGGTGCAGGAAGCAGGAGATGTAGTGATAATAAAATAATGTAATATAGTTACCTGAGTAATCTTAGTTGCATGATGTTAATTGCATTTCTATGATCAGTATGTCTTTGTCTGATCAGCATAAAAACTGCTTTTTTTTGCCAGGCAAAGTAAAATGAATGCTTCACAACATTGTCCCATGTTATTAAAAACCTTGAGATGACAATACAGCACAGAACATGAAAGTACATGTGTAGCGAATAGATTAAGACATATACAAAGTATAAAAGAAACTTTGTAATGAAACATGCATTTAGATGTTTGTGACTGCTATCCATGTGTCACGCCAAAGGTGTGTAATCCTGAAAAATACAGGGGAACAATAAGTGTGTAATAATAATTTAACACTGTATACTGTTGCACAAATGGCTAAATATCTTAATCACTAAACAATGAGTGCTCATAAAAAATTCTCGATGAGGCCAGTGCGAAGTGGGAGCTATTGGCCACCCAGATGATTGCTTACAGTCATTTGTGTGATTGTAACTGAGAGAGATGTCTGAGGGGCTCTGTATCTGCAGCTAAAATACAACAAAACAAGCATCATTTCCTCTTCATATGGGACATCTGATTACCACAGCAGTTAATTTTTAATAAACTATCACTTCAACTGATCTCTAACTTCTTAGTTTCAGTAAACACAGATGAACCGATCAACCTGCACATAGCTCTGCTGCTTAGCTATGATCTTAGTCATGATCTCTAACTGTGGTCGAACGCTGATGATGTAACACCCAGATGGGCCCGCCCTCACACGGTTATGATTGGCCGATTGATAAGATTAAATCTGATTGGCTAAAGCGTACGACTGATCCTGATGGGAGGAGAGCGCTGCCAGGAAAGTCTAAAAAAAAACACACACACAAATCCAAGGCAATTCACACGTGAATGACGATTTGCACATTCACATTACAGGATGAACTTGTACATTTTAAACATTCGAAAGTTTTTGTGCACAGTTGTAAATCTATGAATTGTGTTTTGCATTTGTGAAATGTATTTTATGAATGTATAATTTTATTTTGCGCACGTGAATTGTTTTTTGTGCACGTGAATTTGGTTTCATGCATGTGAAATTGGTGAGTTATGGTGGTGACTATTGGTGACTATTCTGCTTCCATACGAAAGAGCCAACAGTGGGCATGAGAGCATCAGAACGGGACCACGGAGTAATAGAAGAATGTGACCTGGTCTGATCATGTTTTCTTTTACATCACGTGGATGGCAGGTGCGTGAGCGTCACTTACCTGGGGAACACATGGCACCAGGATGCAGTTTGGGAACAAGGCAAGCCGGAGGCAGTGTGATGCTTTGGGCAATGTTCTGCTGGAAAACCTTGGGTCCTGCCATCCATGTGGATGTTACTTTGACATGTATCAGCTGCCTAAGCATTATCAGGGTCAGCGCAGCAAAAGGGGGACCAACACAATATTAAGACGGTGGTCATAATGTTATGCCTGATCTGTGTATAAAACAACTTTAAAATAACAGGGGGGGGGGGGGGGGGGGGTTGGGGGGGGTGGTATTACTTTCAGAGGTTCTGTTTTTTTATCATACGCTCTTGATGTTTCACAGACATAAGCTTGATAGAACTAAAGCATTCAGAAATACCTCAAATCTGATTACATTAAAATGCTTGGTAAATTGTAAAGATGACTAAAAGAAGTTACAATGAATATGAACATCTGAAATGTAATTTAATATGCTCCAGATATTTTGATAGCCACAATTTCCTAAATAAATGATCCACATTGGTAAACAACCTGTCAACCTGTCAAGTAAAAAAAAAAAACCCTGCCTTAATTCAAACATAAATATAAACAGTATCCTGACCAACAAAAATGACTGGTTAAAACCAAACTGGCTTCTGATGCTTCAAGTTCAAGGACACAATATCATAGTGCCGGTACTAAGGGAGCTGAGCTGCTGGCCAGGCAAAACATTTAAGAGCGCATCTGCTAAACCTCTACAGCTCTGGGAGAATCCATCTGGACCCACCCAAACCAACCTCGCTCTGATTGACCCCGATAAAAAGTGACTTGGAATTGCATCAGATAGTCACTGACGCATTGTTTGTAAAGCCAACATCACATTAAAACAAACTCATTTAGTTTCTACTACTTTATTCCAGACAATGCTGAAGTTAAAAACAGAGCTCAGGCAGAGCAGAGACGCAAGAGCCAAAATAATATATAAGTTATTGATATCGTGGTACTGTGTTAAAAATAGCCAGTGATGTCCCCCTTTATAGCTGTCCATCGTTTCCGATGATGACGCTTGCTTCGGGGTTGGGGAGGGGATCAACAACATTGCCGCTGGTGCCACTTCTCGTGGGCGTTGAGGCCGATCCTTGACCCGCATACTCGTCCACAGGTGGAGCAAGGGAAACCAAAGGATAGAGGAGCTCCAGTTTCCCTCTGGTGTCTTTGTCTGCGTCTCGCAGCTCTCCGCTGTTGGTTTTTTTCGTGGATTTGTGAAACTACTCGGGCACAGGTAACCTGCCAGGCTGATCTGTCCTGTGCCAGAGCTTCAAGATGCATGGGATTGATGTTGGAATGCTTTAAAAGTCCCTTAGTGTAGTCCTTATAGCGCTTCTTTTGTCCACCAGCCGCTCGTTTGGCGCCTTGTACTTGACCGTAGAGGATCTGGCGAGGCAAGCGGTGGTCCGGCATACGGATGGTATGCCCTATCCATCGTAGGTGTTTCTTAGCCACTGCGGCTTCCATGCAGATAGAATTGGTGCTCTGTAGGATTTCCGCATGTTGGACTCGGTCCATCCAGGAGAGGCCGAGGATCTTCTGAAGGCAGCGGATGTGGAAGGATTGCAAGAGGGTGATGTGTCGGCTGTATGGAGTCCATGTTTCCGCCCCATAAAGCAGAGTGGAGACACACACAGCATTATAAACAGC
Organism: Gobio gobio; assembly: GCF_949357685.1. Taxonomy (NCBI): domain Eukaryota; kingdom Metazoa; phylum Chordata; class Actinopteri; order Cypriniformes; family Gobionidae; genus Gobio; species Gobio gobio. The sequence continues at coordinate 43,880,204 of NC_137103.1, forward strand.
AACCTTGGTGCTGACCCTCAGATTTCGATTTTCAAAAACCCTACTACGAAGGCGACCGAATGATGAGGAGGCTTTTTTGATACGGGTGTGGATGGTACGAGGTGTTGGAACCCTTGGTACTATAGGAGAGTCATTCGCTTAGATAAGGAACTGTAGTGAATAAAAGATGTTTGTGAAGGAGTGGCTGTGTCATGTTCAGAATAGGGAACAGAAAAATATTTGGTGTAGGAGTCTGACTTACTTTTAAGCTTACACAGAGATTCCTAATACATTTTACATGCAAGTACAAAGAAATGACAAGTAACATTCTTTTTTTTTAAGTACAAAGGCTGCAATAGTATTTTCTTGTAAAATGTTCTCCAACTTTAGAAAATAATATTTTACAGTGCACTAGCTTACTGTTCAATGTGTACTGTACAATATATACTGTTTGTATAGAATAAAACTGAATTATGTAACACTAACATTGTGTAAACATTAGGGGTGTAAGTAACAATGTATCATGTCACAATATATCGCAATACAAAAATGCAACAATATGTATCGTGGATAGTGACAATCTGTATTGTGTATAGTTCACCCAAAATGGAAAATGTACAGAGTTTTAGTGTCAGTACTACACTGTATATAATGTTGGATATAATGTATAATAATGCAATGGGGTAATATCTGTGGATCCTGATAATCCCAAATGTCTTATGTTACCAATTAAAAGTGGCTTAAATTATTTTAAATATATCTAGTCAGTGACAGAGTGCAAGCTAGTGCTGGGCGGTATGACCAAAAATTTATATCAGGGTATTTTTCTAAATTATATTGGTTTCACGGTATATGACAGTATTTTCCCCCCTATGCATGACCAGGTGTTAACCACATTTTCTACTGATTGAGAGAGGAAATACTGCAGGAGATTGACTAGAATGCCCTATTTTACTGTCACGATGAGTGAATATTGTAGAAAAATTCTTAGACTTAAGAGTTTATACACGCTCATTACAGACACCTGAATATTAAAATATGACCACGGAGAGAAAAAAACAGAGTTGAGGGCACCTTAAGCATTTTAAAAATCTAACCCTATATAACAACAAACTGCCAAAATGAGGGAGAAACGAGGAAGAACATTTAAAAAGTCTAAGGATATTTTCAATACATTTAAGAGCACTACAGTCTCTGAACAAATGACACACGTCAGTTTAACAGAAAGAATAAAGCAGTTACTTTTTTGCCTATTCTTCTTTGAACTGTCAGTCTATTTATTAACTTACATCGTCTTCCGTGTATCAGAATAACCCATCGTGTCATCGCGGTGGTGTCCTTTGCAAACATTTCATTTGAAGAAGACGTGATGAAATACATGCGCATACACGCTGCAGGTTCATGTTTAGAAAAAAAACTTAAAAGCGCTCGCTCCGGTCTATATATGATTTATATCATCCATGTGGAGAACGTTGTTAATCTCATCACGGCGCAAACTGCTCTCTCTCGCATGCCGCGTGTAGTTTGAATTCTCCACTGTAATCAAGGACTTAATCCGAAATCGCCCCCTATAACCTCAAATAGGGCATTATTTGAAGGGACAGCCATTTGTAGTGGTGAACGAAACCATAGTGGCCGTTATTGAGTGCACTTATTTAATCTCACATTGCACCGCAATAACGAGTGTACAGCTGATGTACACACACAACGGCTGTGCGAATTCACTCACTCGTTTTCATTCACTCATCAAGTGAACAATATAAGTGGATAATGTAGGGAATAGTGAATGAGGCTTTAGGGGGTGATTTCGGATTCAGTATAGGCTGTAATGCGATCTCAGCTGTGCTCTCACTGCAGTGCAACAGTGAAACGGGAACCCTCTCAAACAATGACGCGCTGCGCCGCGTTCCAAACGTTGTGTAAGTGACATATACCGGTATTGCGGTATAATCAAAATTCATATCATAACAAAAATAAATACCGGTATACCGCCCAGAGCTAGTGCAAGCCGTCTAAAATAATTCTGTATTTTTATGCATTGGGTTACCAGCACATAAGTCCAAGCCTATTCATTTCCATCCCCAATGTAATACCAAATTTAGCATTTTAAATCAACAGTACATTTGATGTTAACCTTTTACCATATGTCTTGGAGTATCACAATAATATCGTATTGTGAGTTCAGCATCGGGATACTGTATGCATCGCATCATGACATGAAAGTATTGTTACACCCCTAGTAATAATGTATCAATTATTGGCGGTCGAATCAAATAAGTTAAAAATAGAAATATTAGATATTTCCATTTCTGAATCACAAGTAAGTAACCACATCTAAAACCACCCCTTACTGTAACACAAAACTTGAGTTGCTTATTTCTTGCAAGTAATTCCATGGAAGTGCATTGCACAGTGGGATGGAGTACAATGCAGTGTGCCCTGATGCATACCTCACATGTTGCCTAATGTAGTAAGTATCTAGAATATCTATGCATACTATATAATGCATGAATACTAAGAACAGTAAGATAGTATGCTATTCTGAATCTGAACAGCAAGTCTATTGATAGGACGTTAACATTAACAAGGGAATGATGTCTCTATCCACTCCAGACAGTGTTTTTACAGCAGGGCAGAGCCAATTTCCTCGCAGACAGTCATTTACTAGCTCGGAACAGCTGTGAGCAGACAGAGGCCAATCTGTGACAAGAATCCTTCAGAAACCAGATGACACCCAATGAATGCAGCCTCACAAATGTTTCGTTTATGATGATGAAGTTTTGAACAATGCTCTGGCTCGCATGCCTTCCTACTCTTTATCCTACGACACCGCAACTGTCCAATCACATTACGACAGCACCAGTCGCTGGCTGGCTTATTCAAAACAGATGTCCAGTTCCTGTTAGATTATGTGTACAGTACACCACTTTTTCTATAAGCAAATTATATATCCAATAATTAATTATGGTCTGCAAACACAAAGATTCTGTCAGCATCGTGGCACAAAATGTCTATATAAGCGTTATAAACAGGATTAGCGCAAGAGCCACTGATCTTCCCTATTCATTACAGTCTATTCTACGTCAGGGATGTAGCACCATCTCAGACCGTACACAAGTCAGAGGAAATCTCAGCTTTCAGCATGTCTTATTCATTAATGTCAGATGTACTTGTAGATTTTTTCCCAATCACAAGATGACACTTAGTCTCTTTTCTAACACCAGATCATTCCCTCTGCAATTCTAATAAATTTCCGTTTTACTACATCAATGTGTGGCAGCAGAACACACAAAGAGTTCAGGACAAAGAGATACTTTCTAGCCCAAAATCATGTGAACTCGGGTTTTGTGTCCGTGTACAAAGGCCAATTGTTCATCATGGCTGTTTCTCATGGCCAGCAATCAGTTATGGGTTATGGAAGCTTATTTAACATGTTTTCATCTCAGCACAGAGGGTTCATACAAAAAGAAGATTCTATTGTATGGAAAAGGGCTACATTCTTTCTTGGTAAAGAACTCTCATGATCATACTGATCATGTTTCTTCATGAAAGGCTGCATAGAGATTTCCAGAAGTAAAAATACCATTCATTTTCTCCGCAGAGAAATACATTTTCTCTATGGCACTGCCACCTCGTGCTGATGAAAAGCGATATCGCTCTTATATATATTTATTAAAAATGAACTCCTTAATCGCACACTTTTCTGTAATTAATTGCAATTAATCACACCTAACATTAAAGTTTTAAATGTTTATTTGTAGGGCTGTCGATTTAACACGTTAATTAAAATAATTCACCGTAAGTTGACTTGCGTACCGCTGACCGCCGGAAGCTAGTTATTTTAGTCTATAAAGTTTTAAATATGGATATTTTTCTTACACAAACGCGCCACTTCGCTTCAGAAGGCCTTAATTAACCCCCAGGAGCAGTTATATGATGGATAGATTTTTTTTATGGACTTCAAAAATGACCCAACAAATCACTGCCATTATAAAGCTTGGAAGAGCCAGGAAATGTTTTAATATAACTCGGATTGTATTCATCAGAAAGAAGAATGTCATCTCCTAGGATGGCTTGAGGGTGAGTAAATCATGGTCTAATTTTCATTTTTGGGTGAACTAACGCTTTAAGTTATTTATTTATTTTTTGCATTTTATTGCACTTGAATGGTTTAACCCTCTGGTACACTCTAAAAAAAAAAAGGTTCTATATGGCACCAAAATAGTTCTTGGCTCGTAATCATAGGGGAACCTTTTTTAGTACTATATAGCACCATTTTTGATGCTTCAGTGGTTCTTCAGCGGTTCTTCAGAGGTTCTTCACCGGTTCTTCACCGGTTCTTTGACTAAGGTGCTATATAGCACCTCTGAAGAACCACTGAAGCACCAAAATTGGTGCTGTATAGCACTAAAAAAGGTTCCCTTATGATTACGAGACTTTTTTTTTAGAGTGTGCTCTTCAGTCATTTTTGACCGAAAAAATGTCTGTTTTGAAATTTTAAAAATCACAGCTTCATCGGAATGATATGCAACTTGGTGACTTTTCTAGCATTAGGTATATGTAAACACACAAAAACATTTAGGTCATGATTCGAGCATGCTAAGTGGTCGTAAAAAAAAAATACTCCCACTTGTGCTCTTCGGTCAAAAATGACCAACATAGGAAATGAATGGGACATCTGCAAAAACACAAATTCCCAGAAAAAAATCTATACTTCTAACAATAACAAAAAAAAAAAACCTAAAACTTTATAATAAATAGTCTTTGATATTTTTTTAAAATATATTCAAATCCATCAAAAAAAAAAAAAAAATCATTAAATGTGTTCAAAAGAGAACTAGGAAATTCTCAAGCCTCTCCATAGAGACCTCTATGTGATTACACCCATGGTTGCATGATTTCTTAAATAATTCCAAAAGAGGGCGCTAATCTGCCATCAAAAAAAAGGCCTAGTCTCTATTTTAACCTGAAATATTGCAATAATTTAAAAAAAATTATAATTTTCAATGCCAAAAATAGACCATAATTATTGCATAAGTATAAAAAAATATCATCAAATCATCTCAAAATACAAAATCCAAAAGAAAAAATATTATTGAAGAAAAATAAATTGCATTGGTTTTACTGGGGTGGAGGAAGTTTAATTTGTAGGTGTCCGGTCACTTATGACCTGGAAGACAACCAATGCAACCCCTAAACGAAGAGCACCAGAGGGTTAAAAGCACTTGCATGACTGATAGCATGATCATATACTGTAGTGCAGGCAATAGATGACATATATACATACCTACATACATACATACATGCATACATACATCCACAATGTTTCATGGGATGAGAAGTTCATTCCCAAATAATAAATGCTTTACTCTAGATAAATACCAATCAACACCAAACAAATATTTTCCTACATTTCATTTCCATTTCTTTGATTTGAACTGTTGGTTTCTGCCAGCTGTCAGATTCTGAAATAGACGTGGTTTCTCAGTTCACTCTCCTGTTCCGTCTGCTGCTGTTGACCTTTGGTGGGAGCTGTTGCAGACATTTACAGGCGTGACTCATATCTGGTTCATCAGCACTGATAGCAAATGTACTGTGGGAGTTTCTCTGGAAGTCATCTGCAAGCCAGGCATCAGGCAATCCCATGGTACCGCATGACAGAGCAACGTTGAGATAACATCTCTAAAACGTTCACACTGCTGTATATACCGCCTGTGATATCCCAAACCATGATTCCTACACAATTACTACAGGTGAAAAGGCCTTTTCCTCAAAATGAAATAAAGTTAAACTTTTATATACCCTGCTGGAAAAGAAATGCAGGCACCAACAAGTCATTTTCTGCCCTAAAGGATTGGATTTTTTGGCCTCCAGACATCTAAAATACTATATACCCTCATGTGATTATTTACATAGACCTTCGCTCATTTTCTCCCCATGTGGCATTTTTATGTCCTCCAGATTCAATGGGGCATTTAGAGCCGGAGGTCTGAAGTCGGCACGTTCTAGTGATTGACAGGATCCTGTGGATATGTTGTAGCAGCACAGCAACTCTCTCTGCCTGGTTGGGCCCTGATGAAAACATATCCAACAGAAACTGCTTTGCATTAGCTGATGTGACTGACTGTAGTCGTCTCAGACCTTCAGAACTCAAATGGTGGATGGGAGGTCGGTTGGTTTTAAGCATTGTTGACAATTAAAATGCCTATTTTATAAAGATGTGGAACGACATTATTCAGTAGCTGTGTATTCAGGATAACAGTAAGAATTGTGTCTTTGATAATTCAGTCTTAACATGTCTGTACAACAGCAAAACTGACGCATCTCAATGTTTGATCGATTGCAAGATGCACTTGAGCCTTTCATCACAGCATAAATGGCCATGAACAAGCACGCGTTCTGTGTGACGTGAGCAACATCCCATTTTGTTTCTCAAACCTTTCCTGCCACAAGGTGCCTCGGGACGTTGTGCTTCAGACCCTATTAGCACTGTGGCACAGAACCGTCTTGTCCTTGAAGCTGATGAAAACAGAGAGTTAAAAAAGCCTGCTTTTGCACCAGGCTTGGTCCCAGAAGTATTTTTCCCATTCATATTCTCTATAGGCATTTCCAAAAATGGTTTAATAAAAAGTTTCAAATCAATCAATATGCTCTAAAAAAAAAAAAAACAATTCAGTCACATCAAGAATGTGTTTCTTTTATAAACTCTTGCAATTCAACTTCCTGTGGGGTGTAGCCAATTCAATTAAACTCATGAACTAAAATGGAGCCAATTCTTACATTTTGCCCAACCCTGCTGGATAGCATAATGCATTGTATCCCTAAAATATAGTAATATTATTTGCCTAAAATATATCCACAGTTAGAGCGCATTATTGTGAGTACCTTCGAATAGGAGCACATTTAACTACATACAAAGAACCAAAATAAAAGCAGGAGCTGCAGCTTGTGGTGTGTGGGTGGGCCTTTCGCTTCTAGAACTCTCCGCAGATCAATCTCTTTTTATGAGGAAAAATAAGGTGTGAAATCAGCAAGCTGTTACTATTGGTAGAGGATGCTTCTCTGCTTAATGACTTGGCAGATGAGCAGAGAGCAGAGAACCCTGAAGACATCATCTTCGACTGTTTATACAACCTACATCCATCACTTGGAACTCCTTCTAATAAGATGGCCAGCGCAGAAGAAGAAGCGATATATTAGAGGACGGAGGATGAGCGTGGAGGAGTCAGCTGGCGTTCGGGAGGTGACCTCTCCGTCGCAGTGAGAGATTGGGAACTGCCACAGGGAGACAGACAGTCGGGTTGGCAGCTCTTGAACGTTGCCCGAATCATGCCATCTGACACAGGGATGAGAGAGAGAGCAGAGAAACAGGGCTGCCAGCACTGGGCACGCACATGGTTAAGGGCCGGCTGCCACGACTTAGACTTAGAGGGCTGGACAGGGTCCTTGCTACGGGTCCAAACACCCCTGCGCCCCCATCGCACTCACAATCAGTCCTTGAGTCCTCTTGTCCTCAAGCCATGCCATTCCTACATAATGGCAATACATCAAACTGGAAAGACAGACTCTGAGGGCCAGGCCAGGACATGTCACCTTGGAGTGGGTTTCAGGGTGTGAGGTCAGGTCTCGAAGCCTGTCAGCTTGGTGCTGGGCTCAAAAAACTGCCAAGGCCTGTCCTCGGCAGCTGTGGCTAGAGCCTGAGGTAAGAATACAGCCCGGCCCATACCTTTGCTGAATAACAGAGGGCCCATTTCTCTCCAACTACACCAGATGAAGGTTAGGACCAGGGGCCATGACAGAGGGTCTCTGCCCCATCAAAGCAGAAACACTGCTTGAACAGAATATTGCAGAGAGAGTGTATTGCAGTGTGTTGATTTACATAAATAAACGGAACGCAAAAAATGTAAAAATGAATACAATTCATATTATTAATTATTAATTCATTATATGAGTGATTACACACAAACATGTTGGTTGGTTGTATGTATATATGTATGTATGTATGGATGCATGGATGGATGGAGGGATTGAAAGATAGAACGAAAGAACGAATGATAGATGGATGGAATGAAAGATGGATGGATGGAAAGATAGAACAAAAGAATGATGGATGGATGGATAAACAGAATAAAAGAATGATGATGAATAGATGGTTAGATGGACAAGACGAAAAATGGATGGATGGATTAAAAGATAAAACAAAAGAACAATGGATAATGGATGGATGGATGGACAGAACAAAAGAATGATGGATGGATGAATAAACAGAATAAAAGAATGATGATGATAGATGGACGGATGGATCATGGATGGATGGATTAAAAGATAGGAAGAAAGAACAATGGATGGATGCAATGAAAGATAGATGGATGGATTGAAAAATAACGAAAGAACGATGGATAGATGGATGGATGGATGGATGGATGGATGGATAGATGGATAGATGGATGGATGGATGGATTGAAAGATAGAACAAAAGAATGATGGATGGATGGATAAACAGAATAAAAGAATGATGAATAGATGGATAGATGGACAAGACGAAAAATGGATGGATTAAAAGATAAAACTAAATAACAATGGATAATGGATTGATGGATGGACAGAACAAAAGAATGATGGATGGATGATGGATGGATGAATAAACAGAATAAAAGAATGATGATGGATAGATGGACAAGATGAAAGATGGATGGATTAAAAGATAAAACAAAATAACAATGGATAATGGATTGATGGATGGACAGAACAAAAGAATGATGGATGGATGATGGATGGATGGATAAACAGAATAAAAGAATGATGATGGATAGATGGACAAGATGAAAGATGGATGGATGGATTGAAAGATAGGACGAAAGAACAATGGATGGATGGAATGAAAGATGGATGGATGGAAGGATGGATTGAAAGATAGAAAGAAAGAACGATGGATGGATGGATAAACAGAATAAAAGAATGATGATGAATAGATGGATAGATGGACGAAAATGGATGGATGGATTAAAAGATAAGACGAAAGAACAATGGATAATGGATGGATGGACAGAACAAAAGAATGATGGATGGATGGATAAACAAAATTAAAGAATGATGATGGATAGATGGACAAGAGGAAAGATGGATGGATGGATGGATTAAAAGATAGGACGAAAGAACAATGGATGGATGGAATGAAAGATGGATGGAAAGATAGTACGAAAGAACAATGGATAATGGATGGACAGAACAAAAGAATGATGGATGGATAAACAGAATAAAAGAACAATGGATGGATGGGCAGAACAAAATAATGATGGATGGATGGATGGATGGATGGATGGATGGATAGATAGATGGACGTAATGAAAGATGGATGATTGAAAGATAGAATGATGGAAGGATGGATGGATGGACAGAATGGAAGATTGATGGGTGGACGGACTTGCTATTCTATTTTATGACTATTTTCTTTAAACAGAAGAAAAAAGTTCAGACACCGGATAGTATGTGCCAGCTCACCTAGCAGCAGAAGAAGGAGGTGGAGGCCAACCTGAAGCATGTGCACTAATGAAGCTATGCCACTTAACACAGCTCTTCACACACACACACACACACACACACACACACACACACACACACACACACACACACACACACACACACACACACACACACACACACACACACACACACACACACACACACACACACACACACACACACACACACACACACACACACACACACACACACACACACACACACACACACACACACACACACACACACACACAGCTGCAGCAGTGACTGAAGGATGAACTGTGGAAAGGATGTAACATCACCCTGAGTACATTCACACGTCAGCAGCCTCATGCTTTATGCCTTGACTTTTATGAGTTACAGTTACTAATAATGTATATATACGCTGTGAGCTAGAGATGAGTAAAAACAGTTGTGCTGGTTAAAAAGAAAAAGAGTCATGAAATTGTAATGACGCTGCCACATGAGGCTGGAAACAGCGAACGAACCAAGATGTTGTGAGATGTTATTTGTGTCACGGAATTTAAATATGCTTAGTTGCTTACATTACGTTTTCCACCATGACTTGGATGTGTCATAGTTTATTTTTTTCGAGGGTTGTCAGCGTCCCTCAGTTTACTTAATGAGAGGCGAGAAGAGGAAATGAGCAAGGATGAAAACGTCAAAGAAAAAAGCAAGCAAAGACTTTACTTCCTTTGCCATGTCTTTGATATTAAAATATCTAAACTAAAGCAATAGAATTTCTGTATATATAATGTTATATATATATATATATATATATATATTAATATTATTATATATATATTTATGTTATATTTAAAATAATTAGTAAAATATGAATTTAATATAAATGTTTAAATATACAATGGTTTATATATAAAGGCTGTCCTTTTCTTCTGCCATGTCTTTGATATTAAAATGATTTAATACAAAAAAACTAAAAATTCAGTAAATCCCTAAAACATATTCATACAGATATAGTTCAGATATAAATATATTCTGTGTTGATGAATAAATTATTTATATAAATATATGTGATATATAATTTTACATATAATATAAATAATATATAATATCTAAAATACAATATACATTTAATATAAACCTATATTATTTTATGTAACCATGTGGTGCAAATGCAGCAAGGAGGGTGAAAAAAAAATTTGAAAAATCTGAAAGCTTCAAAATACAGCCATCCGATGTTTTGCGACATTAAGTCTATAATAAAGGGAATGATTTGTGTAAATCTATTTACACTAAGTCACTACATTATTGTGTGTAAGATGATTTACGTGAGTGACAACCACATTTTACACTGAATTGTGTCTATCAAACATTTTCTTTTAAATGACTTTAAATGACTGAATTAAATAACAGAAAACAGGCCTGCTCACTGACAGCCATGCAGATATACACAGATCAGGCATAACATTATGACCACTGTGCTCTTCATCACGGCACCTTTTAGTGGGTGGGATATATTAGGCAGCAAGTGAACATTTTGTCCTCAGAGTTGATGTGTTAGCAGCAGGAAAAATGGGCAAGCGTAAGGATTTGAGCAAGTTTGACAAGGGCCAAATTGTGATGGCTAGACGACTGGGTCAGAGCATCTGCAAAACTGCAGCTCTTGTGGGGTGTTCACGGTCTGCAGTGGTCAGTATCTATCAAAAGTGGTCCAAGGAAGGAACAATGGTGAACCAGCGACAGGGTCATGGGCGGCCAAGGCTCATTGATGCATGTGGGGAGCGAAGCC